>NC_140659.1:21991994-22602728 GCF_978046115.1 Saccoglossus kowalevskii
GGATGTGACACGCGCGGGAATTGAGTCCAAAGCGACGATAACAACTTCTGCGAAAACACAAAAGCTCATGGGTGGACGCTTGTTTGTAATCAACAACACGCTATGGACGTCTGACGCATGCGCAGATGAGGAGTTCCCTGTTTTTATACAAATTAATGACACGATTATTGTGTTTTGTTTGAAGGGCATCCCACAATCCGTTTTTATACAAACACATTCATAAAATGCATCACCGTTATACTACACCGACGGCATTCTCCGCAACAGCAATGCATCCGGCTGAATTTATCCTTTACCAGGCTGAACTGGCGTTGCCACTTTTCATAGTTCCTCTACACCCAGGTATAGTAGTCTTGATTTTTCAACGGAAGTCATATCAAAGCATGTGGATAGTGTCTTGTCTGTATTGCATATATTATTTACACTATAGATTTTTTTTATCTCGTCGTTCTGATCGTGTAGGTATTTACATTGGTATGTTGCTGTATAACTATTATTATGGTATGATAGATCACTCTGGTGTTTATATGGAGGCTCTGTGGCCATGGCAACCGTCATCCATGTTTCACGATGATCATCATAAGTGAGTAAAACATATATGAACAGTGTGGTGTATATTCGGCATATTATTTGCATTTATGCGTATTTTCGTCCGTTCCCTAGTAAGTTTAAGTTAATGTAAGTCAGTGACTGTAAATGTACACAATAATGTATCTCACAATGATTTGAAATTATGTGCACATATACTACCAATAAATTGATAAATAAGAATGTGATTTATAGCTAACCTATTTTTCGTTCTGTCCTGGCAATGCGTACTTTGAAATAAAACTACATACATACTGACCCAACATGGTGTAGTCAGATAGTAGATAATGTTCAAATTTAATTAACAATACCACTTATAGTTCGGCGTTATATTAAGATTTTGATTATAGGAAATATCGCTACACATTCCCATAACTATTTCATTTTCAGGTATTTCCATTGCAACTTTGGATTCAACAGCAAGCTATTTGACTGGCTACACGGCACCTTGCGACAGAAAGATCGTTATTACTCAGAATCGACGTACGGTGGGAAAGGTGCACCCAAGAGAACGTATTAAACACTGTATTGAGAAATGATTTGTTTCAAATTATTGAACTCTGTAGCCAAAAATATGATGTCCTAAAAAGTAATTCACCAGCCATTAAAAATAGATGCTAGGTTATGGCTCCTGTGTAGTCACATTGTATGAAATGTCGAGCGATCGTGACTCGTTCTTGCTTTAATGCATAGCAAGACTGAAATCATATCTATTTAATAACAAAGAAGCTTTTTAATCGACGACTCGTAAACATGCATTTTGATTAGTATTTTACACCGTTCTTAACTATTCGTTTCTGTTCCTTCACCATTTTGAAGATTATTTGAAATCATGTGGCCTTGATGTAAAAAAGTTAAATATACTACCATGAACCAATCAGCTTGATAAGGCCAGACTTTTATTATCCCTTGTTTCGCGAATCCGCCAAATGAAAATGAAATAAAAAAAAAAAATATTTCAGCGTAATTTCTCGCGCCCGCCGACTTGTAAGTGCAAAACAACATTATTTTTATCTTCATTTTTTTTCCGCCCGCCGCATAACAAACCCAAGTTGCATTTTCGTGGGAGTATCATGATCAAAATACCGAAGTCTCGCGCAGATGAGAAACAAGGTTATACATGGAATAACATTTTATTTTATTTCATTTCTTCTCTCCGATGAATGATCTAATTTCTTTGAGAATCACACTAATCTAATGGAAAAAAGAATTAATTTTATTTTTTTCCGCCCTCCTCAAAAAAAATTGCCTTATAAAAACTCGAGAAACAAAAAATAAAAAAAAGTCTGGCCTAAGTTTGTTATTACGATGTGCGGGGTTATATGATATTTATATATATGTATATATGCCTGTGGTACTATAACACAGTATTCGAATATTTCTAGAAACAAGAAACAACGTATTTTACAGACATTGTGCACGTAGCTATGGGATCACAATAACATGGCACACCAGCCTGATATTACAAATGAAACACTGTTGCTTAATTGTAATTCTATGGTAACTATTTGATTATTACACTTCTGCAATTAATTTGACTATTGTCATCTGTACGTATATTTACCATTTACCATGGGGCGAAGGGCATCACAATACCTGATTGTTTGCTGATTGTTTATATTTTAATGTCTCCCAGAATGCACTTCTTTCATCATACTAATTATTAACTCGACAAATAAATATTTTATTTTTTGCATTTCATGTTTGTTATTTAGCAATATATAATGTATCAATTGCTTCCCAGCTATGTACTATACGTGTCTGCATTAACACAATGAATGCGACTATATGAAGGTAAATTTATACAACACGGGTTACCATGGTAACTATTACGGGAAGCAGCTAATTAAGGTATCTGCCTATTTTCCTAAATTATGGTTTGCCAATGAGCAGAATGTTTCGTTGACCAGGTTTTGGTGACAGCCAATTAGTTAATTTTCCAGAAAACCAGATATGGTTAGCCAGGCGCCACCATTGCACGCCAATGATATCATGTCACATGACACCATGCTACTTAGAGGCGAGCAATCTATTGTAGAAAGCAGTAGGTAAATGTTCGAGATCAGTGTGCAGATTAAATTACTCTGATGAATGAAATATTTACCTTCCCACAAACAAATTTCCGACAAATAGAATATTGAGGAATATTAAATTATGTGTCGTTAAATTAGTTTCTATATATTGTCACAAAATGCTGAAGTTAATTATTTTATTGTTTTCGTGGTTGTTGCTATGGGATCTGTCTCGATTGCCACGAACTCGCCCATTTTGGACCAGCAATGACTACCACATCAGACCCATTGTATGCGCATTTCAGCAACTCTTGCATGCGTGTATAGCTATAATAGCTTACTTATAAAATAGATGAATGTAAATGAAGTCACATGATAGTTCAATTTTAACCCTTGAGATATATGTACTTGTATAGTAAATTTATCAAGAACAAAAACCTAACTGCAAGTTACGTCACACTACACACCTACAAAGTGGTTGCCAGTCAGGCACAATTGATTAGATCTTTTATCAATTTAGGTACACAGTTTTATACTTCCATGTTCACCATTGTGAGCAAAGAATCTAATGAAACTAAAAAAAAAATATGTTGAAGATGTATTGCAATCATGTCACTTGATTTCTGCTAAGCCACCACAAACAACGATGACCGACATCTAAATATAATTTTTACGCCGGTACCTATAACCTATATACAATTTTATTCTTTTTGACGTTAGAACATGAGTGTATATTCAGAATAGTTGAGTTTCCTCACCATCTGACAAGATCATAGAGACATTGATACATATACAATCCTTAGCGGAGTTTCCATGTAATACGAAACGATGTGAGACATTCGAATTCTCATTTCTCGAACATGCCTGGACCGATTCTGCCTAAAGTTGACACACATACAAAACCATATGTGTTTGCATTCGTGGACATTTGACCGACTGGCTGGCATTGTGTTACACATCTCACTGATAAATCCGATCTCAGAGATGAATGGATTGATGTAAATCAATATTGGCAGTGCATACTGGGGGAGTTATAATAACACTGCTGTAAATGGCTAATATATCTACTTCGCTTTAAATAAACTCAGCTAAATGCTGTTGATTGCTATTTTGTGACAAATCGCATAGACACAATTTAAATATATATACGTTACGTAATATAAAATAAACATTCAAAACTACAAATTAAGCGATCACATATTGGAGTCTAAGGTTCGATCAGGATATAACTGTAACAATGCCATCAAATAAAGCAACTAACTGATCACAAGTTGCTTAGTACGGTGAATTTTTATCAAATACATCATCGTTCAGTATCAGCAGTTTAACAAAACCATACCTTGAGGGTTTTTCTGTTTAGACTGAGAGATGTCACGTATACGTGAAGGGATTGTAGATAATTTAACCAGATTATACTGTGATTACTGAGTCGTGTTTCACGTAATAACACGTTCATTATGTGAATACCACGAAGAGACTACAGTGAACTCCTCTATGCGAATGTCATGCTGTGTGTAGTCTTAATCCGGATGATGTGAAATTTGCTAATGAATGTCATAACCAAAGTATGTTTTCGTCATTTTTAGTGAAAATATTGTACATTTAATAGGATGGCGCGATTTGTTTTCATTACGTAATTTAGGAAACCATGACTAATTTGACACGTACATCTATGTTTTTCACATACACTAGCAAACGATGTAGTCCTATGTGATTGTGAATACAAAATGTATAACTCATTCTCGAGGGCGGACATCCGGGCATTTTCACAGCATGGCAACCATCACAGTGAAAACAAAGGTCGACAACTCTCATAAAACGGTTCTTTGGGATGGTTGTTGAGACTCCCCTGAACAGTGTAACAAGATTACCCCAGCGTGTGTAACGCATATAAATTTGATTGTTCAGGATTACTTCAAAGTTGAGTTTCTGTTGTTTTCTCGAATTTTCACCGGCTCTTCGCCCGGGTTTCCGCGTTTCTCAGCAGCGCGCAAGCACTTCCCGTTTGAGCAGAACTGAAAGAGAGGCCAGTAGATATGGACAGGCATTGCAGCTACCCAGGAAGTACCGTTTTAAAGGTAAAAACGTTGTGAATTTTGAATTTATTTTTATTTTGACCCATTACTGAGCTGAAAGATGAAGTTATCACTATGTTTATAAGGTTTTCAGAGCTAGAAGTAATTATCTTTTGCCATAAAAAACATATAAATACACTATTGTGAAGATTTACATCATACATTGCAAAGGCAGCATCACACAAACTATTACAAAACACTAAAGAGTTAAATTCAAGTAAAGATTTCTTTGCCATGTAAAGGATGCAAATAGAGCTATCGCTGTTAAAAAGGTCAATATTAGTTTTGACGGGTAAAACCGAGAAAAGATGGGCATACCATCACATTTGGAATAACGTCCTTCAGTCAATGCAACTACGTGAAACGTTCTGTAGAGCACAGACATCATTATAACATATTTTGCCAAGTAAAAAAAGACAATGGTAAAGTGCAATAGCTATGTTACGTCAAGAAGAGTATGCCTGTCTCTATAATTTGTCTCCAAGTAATACTTAGGTAATAGGTCTCCGTATATTAAAAAATATAAACATATCATTGTAAGACTAACCATATTGTTTTTGTAAACATTTCTACAAATCTTGTATCTTATTATCACAAAAAGCAAATATGTATGTTATTGACTACTAGTCGATTCTCTTCACAGTTGCAAATGAAAACGACACAAATCATCATAATATATATTTGGACCATGCGAAAAGAGTGTTAGTCTGCGGTAGAGTCAACTGACGGTATAGTCAATTGGTTACCGTATTTCTGATGTGATTCTATGTGCGATGAATCCATTAAACACATCGCTGACGCAGTTAAGGGCAAACTACGACAGTGACATAATGCTGTTAAGCGAGGATGTTTACTATACCTGTATCTGCAACCCGTCACTTTGCCCAATTACAGAGAATTTGTCTATCACAGATAGCTACGATTTAACAAATGGAAGTTTGTTCTATGGATTCTCGTATACGTTCGATGACAGTTTTTGCCACGACGAAGAACATATCGCATCACTGACTGGACGCATAGCTTTAATAATTGTCTACACGTTGACAGTTATTATTTCAATTACTGGCAATGCTATCGTTATTCTAGTACTAACACGTGGTTGCAGAAACATCTCGGAGCTGAATAAATTTATCATCAATTTAGCAGTAGGGGATATGGCAATGGCAATGTTTTGTATGCCTTTCACATTTGTTCATGGGATGCTTCGAAAATGGATATTCGGTGCAATAATGTGTCCTATTGTACTTTTCATTCAGCAGGTAAGGAACTACAGGGAACCTAGATAAATGAAGCATGAAGTGCATTTTACATGAGCAAAAATGTTCGGAAAAACATATCTAGGAAAAAATTGCCCGGATGTTCATGCCACATATATGCAAATTGCACATAGGCAGATGGAATATTTTATCTGCCAATGTTACAAGAAATTTCAACCTGTGTGTATTCATTTTGTACCACGAAGTTTATATTTGCTCAGTGTTACATAAATTAGAACAACAGAAAATGGTGAAAAACGCAGGTTATAGTTCGTTAGTTCATACACACCGAATTCAATCTAATTCACTATGCTTTAGGAATAACTTAGTAGTATATAATGTACTAAGAATGTTGTTTTTGTGTTTATTTGGGGGTAATTATGTAATGTTAGATACAGTACCCTATAGTATATTACAATCACATCATTACGAGACACACCATTCAATCAGATATTACATGGTCAAAGTGCTTCTTTGTAAAATGGTTTCTTCCAAATTAAATAGGCTTCTGAATCAACAAAATATAGATACATAGATGAAATATTCTTATAATAAGCCATGTTGCTTCATATTTAATTGGAGGCCATTTATACACAAACAACTAAATGCTACTCAATTTGTTCTTTGTTGCTAGCAATCTGATTACATATTCTAGCCATTTTAAAATCATATACATACCCATACCGTGGATAGTCTCCGGGAACATGAAAGCTTCCTATGTATAGTTTACGCAATCAGTGTACTACGTGTATATGGGTTTTAAATTGCATATCACACATAGTTTAGTCGTAAGTGGGCACACTGCCAAATATCACTGTTTTATCAGCATTAGTCATAACCATATGATTGTTCACGAGGATACAACTTAGAGAGCGTAACACTCCAACTGCAATATATAATATCAGTAATACAATACAAGAAAATAAGAAACATATCACATATTGCCAATGGCTTGAACACGTGGACGTCATATGAGTATTTTTTTTATAAAGCTACATGGAAATATATTGCACATATCGCATTAAATGATTTCAGTTTTCCACATTAATTATATGAACAATATAATATATAACACAGATTCAATTGGATAATAACATATTTATTTAATAATATTTATTACAAATTATGAGATAAGCATGACACATACGAGACACACATGTCAATAATAATAAAGCCCCTTTCACAATTGGTGCCAAACAGACTACAACGGCTTGCGACTCGAAATTTTTCCCGTTGTACGACTCGTTGTAGCCGTTGTACCACTTATTGTACGATCCAGATGCGACAAAATGGTCGCATCTCGGTCGGGAAAGAAAACCGTGCTGCTCCGATATTTTGAGCGACTGACGCGATGAAAAATAATTGCACGATAGGCAGTACGAGTGTTGTGTGACTTTGCACGCACTCGTAAGACCCCGAACGAGTGTTGCACGAGTATTTTCATGTCGTACGATGATGCGTCCTGTCGTACGAGTCCCTTGTACCACCCTAAGACTATTGGAAGACCTGTCTTGCCCCCTTTGCAACGTTGTACGATTTTTTTCACCACCAATATAAGCTCGAGAACTCCTGAGCTTTCATCCCAAATGTCTGGACCATCCATACTGTAAACATGGCTGCTGCTCGACCAATAGCTTCTGGGAGGCTCTTGCATTTGCTAAATCTGAGAAGGCACTGTATACTAAATAAATATAATATTTGTGTTTCAAAACATGCATGGTTACAACAAAAATTACGATTCTATATTATTATTATTAATAATAATCCTAATATTACACTGGACATATGGTATGCATCCATGCGTTTTAATTGTGTCCGATGTTACAGCGGCCGTCACCGCAATAATTGGACTGGGTATCACCTAGGACAACCATATGTTAGCATTTGTTTCACTAAATGATCCGAAGTGATCTGAGCCATCGTATTTATAGGCCAACACCTCGCGCGACAGGTGGTGCGCTGTGTCGCACAATGGGTCGTAGCCTTGTACGATTGGTTGTAGTAGTCGTACAACAGGTCGCTAGGTCGCGCGACATATGGCGCTGCAAAACGCATATGTCGTGCGACTTGGTCGCATCATCGTTCAACCGTTGCAGCCGTTGTACGACTGTTGCACCCGGAAACATGAAAATAATCACACGACTACGTCTCACGACTGTTGTATCCTGGTGCAGTGGTCGTTCACCTCTCGTACGATTTTATATATTGCTTGCCATTCAAAGACAACACTTCTACAACAGGACGGAAAAAATATTTTCGAAAAAAAAATATCGCACGAGTGAGGCGCCAATTGTGAAAGGGGCTTTAGTGTCGGTTGTTCTTGCTGGAGTTGTGTCACTGTCAAGAATTCGTCGTCGACGGCATTGGTGATCGTGACAATCAAATGTAATTTTGCGGAACAGCAAAATAAAGATATAACATTTTTTGTCTCGTTTATCCCGACAATTTTGCTGCACAACTTCGAAATAAGCGCTGACTTAATTTGGTTTGCGGAAAATATCACAGAGTCACTTTTGCTATCACCCCAGGAAACTAATGCAAAATGTACAATAAGCTGTTGATTGGCCAATGTGTCTGTATATTACGCAGCAAACAGTGAATAGTATTTCAGCAACAAACGTGTACGTTTTACCTTATTTGAATCAGTGAATTATCGTAATGTATATACGGTTTAATAGTTTGTTCACATGAATGATGTACACATTCCCAAGCCGAATAACAATCGCTTAATTAAATTCGTTTCTACTTCTTTATTACGTCTATCCTTTGTCAAATATCTAATGTATTGTCCAGTTTATTTGTGAAATTGAAATTAACTATCCCTGCAAGACTAATTTTGTATTTAAGAGGAAGATTCTTGGTTCAATTTACACTTTACTTGTTTTGATGTATTTATTAATAAAAATCATGTCGTAGATCAACTAATTCCGACACTTTTTTCACTAGAAGCGTGGTTCATGTGAGGTGTTATGATACACGTCGGGAAGCATCTCTGACGCCAACAAATGAGAAAATATGACTATGCCTTACACTTTTTTGGTCAACAATTTCTAAACTAAATATCACCGAATTTGCTGAAGTCAATGTGGAGTAGAAATAACCCGTGGAAAAATGAAATGATGGTTTTCATCTCAAAAGTTATCCGTGTTACGTGTCTTATGAAGACAACATGTTTGTTTGATTACGATTGTAATCCTTTCATGGTGGGTGACGTGTGTGGAGCATAATGTTTCCACTCTGTTCGTACAAAGTGATATAAATTAAACACATCAAACCTATTACTATAGTTACAAAAATACAACAACGTGTAAATCATGGGATTCTACATGAAATCAAATCTGCTTAAAATACAGAACGACGTCATCATTTGTTATACATATAATGGAATGTTTATTCTTCGTTTCTTTCCACAACTCGGCTTTGCTCGTTGAATATATGAAGATTGATTGGCGTATTCTGAAAACAATCCAAATTATTGTCCTGATTGTGGCGTTTTTTGAATGACTATTTTGCACTTACATGTAGTAGACATAAATGCGCCAACGAACTCGTACCTCAGTCAATGTGTTTATTTTTTTGTCCGATTGACACCTTACGATAACACGAAGGAAGCTGCGTCAGCTATGAGTGTGTTATTGAATGTTATCGAAAACTACAATTTCCGCATTAGACAGGCAATACACCTAATAGTCTTCGTCTAATTTCCTGCCATTTGTTACATTTACATGAAAATAAAATTGATATCTGATTTTCAAAGCGGAGTAATTTATTTTATTTAAACGCGAAGACAGACTGATACATTGTGCATCATTGAACACAGAATAACTTCCTGTGTGTATAAGTGATGTAGCTTACTATTACTATCATTGTCATCTTATTGTTCTGAGCTGATGAATCTGAATTATTAATAAACTTGATTAACTTTTCATTAAAAACCTATTATATGCATGTATTGGCAAACAAGTTAAATACCGCAGAATTACACAATTCATTTTACAATATTATCCGTATTATATATTCATGAAAACTAATGTTCATTAGGGGATTTTGTAATAATCTTTCGAAGTCTAAAAATCTGGTATTCTGGCTTTAGTAATTTTATTTATTCATACAGAATTATTACAGATTGGCTACCTTCCAATTTCTTCATAAACACACTACAATACGGTTCACACATCCCGATAACAATAATTATACAAACAGTAAGATAAAGTATAGGATTAGGATAATGCTCAGTTTAGAAATATTTAATTTTAATTTAGAAAAGATATTCATCTTATGTATCAGACACTATCAGAGAAAATTAATTCATGTAATATTTTCTCATATATTACACCATATGATTGGTAAATCAGATTGGTCCTTGCACGGTATTTGAGATTGAGAAGTCCCCGACTGGTCACCTTCTGAAATGCCTAAGCGTTTTGTGACTTGATAATTTATTTCTACGATACTTGCTTGAAATGCGATCCAATATAATTTGTTTTTTTCATTTTAAAGTCGTTGTCTCTAATTTTCTCAACCTTGAAAACAACCAACACGATTCACTGTTTAATTGCACGAAAACAGTTAATGGAACTAACCCGAAATGTGGTTAAAATGTTGCCAATTCGTCTCTGTAATTGTCAAAATATTGATGGTTTCATAGATAAAATTTGTCAACGTCATATTTCTTGCTGTTTCTTAAAGCTATGCTTTTGTTCAGTCCATCAGTATTGCTGTATATCTGCTAAAAATTAACTGGCTGTTTCTGGAAGTACGAAACCCCACGTGTATTTAAACAATTCCTTGCTCAGACTTCTGGAAAAAGGCCACAACGTACTAAGTGAATACATCATAGCTCGGTCTCTAACAATAGTGTTAGTACATAGTTTTTTGTAACTTGCATTGATCTTTGCCAATGCACCAATTGCATTTCGGATTGTACAGTATATTAACAAGCTGTATAATGAACACAATATTTCTCTCATTTTTGTTAATGTAAACTGGGTCACCTTCATTCCTTCATTAATGTGCAAAATATGCAAAGAAGGAGAGGGTTATCAGTAATTCTTTAGTTTAGTTGTCATTCACTAATTATGGACGAGATAGTAAGCACGCGAAAATTTTCAAGAAAAAGAAAGCGAGGAAGAAAGAAGAAAAACGTCAAAAGAATGATCACTCTTGTCAAAAATGATGTTGAAAGAGACGATGCTGGGTTCGTACAGAACGGATTTCCCCGTCGAAACCAGTGTCAGCCATGAAGTGGGCGAAGAAATTGTTACCGTGACACTGAGAGTCCGATGAATCAGACTTCGATATAGTGGGTGATACTCCTGTTCAAAACGTTCGAGAGATGTCTGTATCTCGCAGGAAAATATTGTTACCTTCCGACGTAGAAGAAGAAAGTGAGAGTGAATGTCACGGCCGATCGTTTGAAAACGGCGAGATGCGACTCGTTGACATGTCACTGTT
The DNA here is from genome assembly GCF_978046115.1 of Saccoglossus kowalevskii. Taxonomy (NCBI): domain Eukaryota; kingdom Metazoa; phylum Hemichordata; class Enteropneusta; family Harrimaniidae; genus Saccoglossus; species Saccoglossus kowalevskii. The sequence goes on from NC_140659.1 coordinate 22,003,380, forward strand.
GAATGGCGCCCTAGAAAAAGAGATTTGTAAATTTTGCAAAGTAGGCAATATCTCAATAGTGGAGCGCAGGCGTCACGGTCTAGGCAGTCAGTTTGAATTTCTTTGCACGCAAGGAGATTGATTGTATTCGATCAAAACTGAGCCAGCCTAGCTTCCCGTCATCCCGAAAAAAGGGAACAGTTTTCGAAATAAATAGAAAAGCTGCCATTGGAATGCGATCGATTGGAAAGGGACGGCGCGCTCTGGTGAAACTGTCAAGCTATTAGGGGTTACCTCGGGGGTTACCTCAACCAGTAACGGGTCCACCATATCGCCAGTATGTACGAGCTGCCTCCAGGAGACTCCGAAACTCGTGGCATGCTTGAACTAATAAGTTTACAAACACAACGGCCCAAAAATAAATACACTGTATTTGCAAACACTTCACTTGCCAAGTGTAGTGTCTGTATTGTTTGTTACTCGCAAACAGAACCGCCCACTTTGCATAATCCAAGCTTTAATGAATGACGTCACCGTTCGTTATCAGCACAGACCGTCACAAAACTCCATAGCGTGAAAGAAAACGGCCAAAAAAACAAAGTTTTTCACAGATATAAATGTCGGTTCATAATTTTTCTCGAAAACAACTTTCAAAGCATTTCATTTACAATTAGCCCATGTAAATTTTGCTGCTAAAACGGGAGTTAACGTTGATTGAAGTTTGAAATCATAAAAGTGCCGATTTCTCGGTGTTCGGTTTTTGCCAATTACCGTTGACCTAATTTTAAATGGCGTTTCAGTGAATAGCGCTACGATGTCCCCGTTTAGCTTTTCTTACTCTTGGATATGTTGGCTTCATATCCGTATTTACATATTTGCAAAATTCTATTGCGTTTTTTCACAAACCTCGTGCAAATCACCGGTATACTCTAACTTTAACACCAAAAAACGTGCTTGAAATTTGTGATTTTCGGAAAGAAAAAAAAAAAACTTAATGCAAAAAATAGAAATACGGATTTAAACTTCATGACCTTTGCTTCAAAACAGTGTAAAGTTTTTGATCGCATGAATGACTGTAGAGATGACAATTAAAATTTAATTCACGTTAGTTAAATTATCAGCCCCGCTGATTTTCAGAATCACGTGACGCTAAAACAAACACAATGTTCACAAAATATTAATAATAGGAAAATACAAGTCAAGAGCTTTCCAAACATATATAGATTGTATGGTTTCTTGTAAAATTTATTCGGATTATAGGTGTTTACATTTTTCATGCAAAAAAACTATCCTGCTACCTTAATACTGCTCTGAATGTATTATATGTTTTGTACTATTTGGCCTTTCTCTATGCACAGTTAATTCAATTGCAAAATGGCTGTAAAACATGATAAATCTCGCTCATAGTGGTAACAAGTAATTTATCCCCACAAAAACCTTGAATTATGACCAATAACGACATATAGTTATATATATTTTTATTTTACCTGTTCTGAGGTGGCTCACCAACCTTGCGCTGAAGGCGCTAGGGGGTCTGGGGCACGCTCCCTTCAACAATTTGAAAATCTAGACCCTCTGAAACGATATTTCCTACATTTTGAGGGGGCAAATGCTGACACAAAGAGTTTCAGTTTGATTTTATTCGAGGGGGCGGACCCACCCCAACTCGTTCAGCCGCCACTGTTATTTATACTGATTTGCCTCGACATGCGTACCCGGCTTTTAGCAGAGCTCTTCTTCTCTCTAAAAAAAGGTTTCTATGTTACCAAATTGTGAGCCTACCACATACACAGTTACAGCGACAGGGTCACTTAAAGCGCGGTGGTCGTCGCGCAGCGCCTGTTCGAATTTTATGTAAATAAACAATTGTATTTTACACGCGTTGTATACGTCGCTATGTGTCCCATATCGAACAGGACGCGGCACGACGACTGCCGCCCTTTAAGCAAACGTGTGATGCTAGCAATCTGTCTAACTCTTGTGTTTACAATCCTTCGTCTTGTTTAGCAGCTTGTGCAGTCACTATGTGGCTAAGTGCATTGAACGTGAACATTTATTAGCCCTAGTTAGTAGGATTTGTTGTTCTAACTGGAAAATACTTGAGTCATTCGTTTTAATTGTCATGGGGTAGTTGTGAATATGATGTACCCGCACCCATATGTCCCCATAATATAGACAATAGCCCGGTTTGCACGGCCGACAGTTGGAAGCACGCCTATACATCCACGAGTTCGGAAACATTTCTTTCGATTATTTTCCACTGCAACCCACGTACGCTGACTTTATAATTGTAACTGACCTTTAAAAGCGAGTCTTTGGTTAAGCAGTCCATGCTAAAATGTGTAACTTTTCAAGCAGATCTATTCTATACAACACAACTGCAGACGACGACGTGTCGAAAAGGTCAAAGTTCAGCATAAATATTATTCATAGTTTTGATGCTCGAGGTTCATGTTTGTTGATTTTTAGGGATCTCAAATTAAATAAAAATATGTCTTGGACTGTGTGCGTGTGATTGGTGTTATTGGAAAAATGAAAAGAAGAATTGTATATTAAAAATGTCATGAACACAACACATCACGTGACGTAAAGCGTCACACTGTCAAGGCACTAATATCGTTGTGACGTCACAGTCTGTTTAGCTATTCCGCTTACAGAAGTTGAATTATTCCCGCATGCACATGGGTGTAGCGAGGACGCAGCGTCAATGACTAATATCTCTCACTCATTTCAGCGTACAAAGAACACAGAATCACTGCCACACTACGCCAACTGCGTCTACTTACATTTGTTTGAAATTAAACAGTGTCTCTCTCTCTCTCTCTCTCTCTCTCTCTCTCTCTCTCGCTCTCTCTCTCTCTCTCTCTCTCTCTCTCTCTCTCTCTCTCTCTCTCTCTCTCTCTCTCTCTCTCTCTCTCTCTGTGTCTCTCTCTCTCTCTCTCTCTCTCTCTCTCTCTCTCTATACATATATTCGCTAAAGTTTGTTTTCACTGAAAATATCAAAAATAAATTCCATGCAAAAATTAAGCAATCTACAGTAGTAAAGGTTAAACTTGATAATCGTTGACGCTTTGTTAAGCAGATAGTTGCCGGAACGGTCCACTATATACTAGTAGGTATATATTGGTTCTGAGTTTTAAGACCTGCGAGCGTGACCTGGCAGATTGTCATGGTTGTGTGCCACAATTTCTGTTTCAGGGTTAATTCAGAGCCCATTGACAGTGAGCTCTTCGGGTCGCTAAAACTGTATGTCCACTTCTGTTAACATTTGTATTTTGTCCACTACGAAAAAGTCGGTGTTCTCGCCTCGTCAAGGTTCTCGCGAGATCTCCTCAAGCGCAGTGCCACCAACTGAATGTTATCATTCATACATTACATGCAGATCACCGTCGCTAATATAATCAAGAAATCATGGGAGCAGAAAAAAATACACAAGTACCCAAAAATGACGAGTTTTCTCAAATTCAAGGTTTCTTCAGTGGGATAAGCGCTGGGCATCTTATTGGTGTAATATTGGGAATTTTTCTGATTTTCGCACTCGGTTCCGTTTTAAGAGGTAAGTACACAATAAGGACAGGCATAGATTATACTAAATTATAATCATGAATATATCAGCATTTTTGGCAAATCCGTTCTAGTTTCGAAAGGAGGTCATGAATGATGAATTACCACTTCTTCAAGTTCCAGACGAATATTAACTATTATATGTGAAAACGGTTGGTAACTTGACGTATGCCGATTGACGTTTGCGTTGTTATATGCACGCACAACGCGTTGTGTGTTCGATTTTCAAAGTTTGTTCACCTTTATTACGTTAATAAGTGACGGACAGAAAGACAGTTTGTTGACCCTGTCGTAAAAAAGATGCTTCGTGTCAAGCAAACGTAGTGCGTTTTATTTTTAATGAGTTATTGGAAAATGCGCTATAAACCGCCGTCGGTCAAATAAAATTCATCACGCGACAGCAAACTACCGCGATAAATTGAAGCTAGAACTGAAACGGCCAACCATGATTGTGCTACAGGCATGTCGTTAAACCGACAAGATTTGTCGATCGACGTTTTCTTATAGTCGAGAAATGCGAAATGTCAGTCACGGTGCTGACAGCTTTTGTAGAACTAATGTTGTAGTTTGGTTTGGGTAAATAACACTCACCGCTGTAATCACATAACGGGGTATTTTCATCCTTTTCGGAGACAATTTCAGGGCGGGAATCAATTGGTGCTTTGCTGCCTTATCGTTCTTTAAGAACGGCATTGTGACGTGTATTTGATCTCAGACAACTAATAGTTTGACGTTCGAATTGGTCTGAAGAAATCAACATTATGAAATATAGAATAATACAGGTAATGGTTAGGCCGTGTTATACGAACACGTTCAATCATTTAAGCGTCTGATTAGTTTACATACTACGTCACACCTGGTCACGTGACTTATTGTTCTGTGTCGTGCGTTTATTCCCTTCATCTTTCACGTGTTTTATTCCTCAGCTCCTGAGAGCGACGTTATTTGTAGTTATGTTGGCGATCGCCACTGTGTGTGTGGAAGTATTATGGGAGATTGCATGATGGGGGTGAAAAGTCTTTTGATCAATAAAACACTTTTAGAAAAGTGAAAACTAAAGTGACTGTGAAATAAAGGTTGGTTTTAAATACTAGTATTAAATGTCATGGAATCTGGATGAAATAATGAAAGGAAATTGAACTGGTATGAAATGAGGTAAATGTAGCCAGAATGCAAGGTCAGATTCCGGGGGTCAAAATATGTCACAATGCATCCATCATTGCGGCAGCAAAGCGTCAACAACTATGGATGTAGTAAAACTGCTGCTTTATGGAAGAGCAAAGTTTAATGTCATTGGCCTGGGCAATGACCACGTGCACGCACATTAGTGATTGGCCTAGGCTAGTTGAAGACATTTTTTGAGGGATGACTCGCTAGACTCCGGACTTTTCATTCGGTTTTATACTACAACACTTACATGTTACTATCAGGAAGGTTTAATGTCTTGTTTGTATTTGCACAATGTGAAAGAGGGGCTTATTGTCAAAATATATACGGGTGATTGTATGCGTAATGAAACTATACACAATTTGACCTATGCACACCCGTTTGAGTGTTAAAAGAACATCGCGATGTTCTCATGAAATTGTTAAATCTTGGTATCATTCCCAACTGTCACCAAACTGTTCGTTTTGACGACACGTGTGCAATTGTAAAACTATATTTCAGGTACACTCGAAGTGAACCTCAGCACTGTGCCTTTTATAAATGTTATGGTTATGTTACAGCAAATCTCAGAAGTATTGGGACAGCAAATTTGCAACTCGCTAGCGAATTAGCTAACGGCTTTGGTTTTGTCTAAACAGTTGGCTTTCGAAACTCAGTTAACCCAAGCAGTTAGAGATGCTGAAATGTTCGAGTTACGAACATCGAGTTATGAACAGCGAGTTACGAAAATATTGAGCTACAGAAATGACCACGCCCATATTTTTGAAACCACGCCCACTTTTGTGAAACCATGCCCACATTGTAACTCGATGTTCAATAAACAGTTAACAGAACTGTCATGATATATATTTTCATGTATTTCGGTGAGGCCGCTTTTTCACAGTTATAGCCACATTCACTGGTTTAACTTTCAAATTTTGTAACTCGAACTTTAATTAACAGTAAGCAACGTAGATTGTAGTTATTGTTCATCCAGATACGGTCTTTCATTTTTGACCTTGCTTGCTGAATGTGGGCGTGCAACAAAAAACAAAACGTATGCTGGCCGTAACTCGAAGTTCTGTTAATTGTTTGTTGATCGTGACTTAACATCGACCTATAATTTGGGCGTGGTTTCAACAATATGGACGTGGTCATTTCTGTAACTCGATGTCCGTAACTCGAACAATTCAGCTTCAGCAGTTAGCCAAATCGCGAGCGAGTTTGCAAATTGGCTTGTGTCGCATACGACATGTTTACCACTTCCGTGTCACTGAGAATGTTCTATAAACGTACTGTGTCTGGGTAGAATATTCTAGATTTTTAGGAACTGGTTGAATAGGTAATATAACACTGTAGAAGGCAATGGAAGGTAATGGAGCATTCTAGAAATTTGTAGTAAGTTCCAGACTCATTATGTATGCTGATGTAATGGTCTATTTATAGACAGTGGGGGTATATATAGGGGAGTTGTTCAGCACTGAGATCAGATCGGAGATCTCGTTGAATTGTTTTGGAGTTTAAGTATCTAGTTATTGGAGTAGTGGAGTTTTACCGCGTTATTGTACTTGATGTTTGCAGAGTATAATGATACCAGTACCAGTTGAAACCTCATCTGTTGGCTCCGTGTTCGTGTGTTATCATCGCCGCCAGGGAAGTCTTTCTGTTACTGTTGCCATTTTGGTATTTGAACCATCACACCTGTACTATACCAATTACGGTAATATTACGTTGCGTGTGACAGCTTGTAATAATTTTCTAGAAACTGTACAGCAAATCGCAGATTTGCATTATTTATTGTTCATAGTTTTTCTAAATTTCAGATTTTATTGTTCATAATTATTTACAGTAATAAAACAGTTTTCCGTTCTGAAACCATTTCCAGTTATTATGATTGTGTACATGACAGCTTCCCCCACACAATAAGACAAGGTGATATGTACGAATATGCGCGAGTATGTTTCATAGGCCACTTCTTTGCTTAAATTCCAACTATATTAAGAGAAATATCACTTGCCGTTTATCATCCATATTTCGATATCTCACAATCACTCGATTGCGTGCCTGGTAACAAACTGCTATTTTGCAAAATTTGCTTAGCCTTGCTTCTACCAGTCATTTAAGTCAACTCCCATATTGTCCGTCACAGTGAATGGTAATGCAGATATATTGTAAATTACACAGATGTAACACTACAATACATTTCCCTTTACATTCCCTTGTATTACATAACAGTCTTTGTGCTGAGGCAGTTATGGTTCACAATCATCACCAGTTCTCTTATGTATATTATAAACCGCTACGACGTACTGTATTTATATTTAGATTGTTAACCGTCCCGACTGTATTTATATTTAGATTGTAAGCCGCCACGACTGTATTTATATTTTATTGTGTTGTTTCACAAATTATGGGAAGCAAAATGGCTCATTCATGATAAAAAAATCAGAGTGTTGTTTAATGATAAGGCCATCGTTTTCTGGCAACGAACTGAAAACAGTTTTACCTTGAATAGTTTTTCGAGTCTATCGAGTATCGAATTTTTTATGCGTAAATGGCAAAGCGCGTTAAAATTGGTGGTTGGTGTACAATTAACCCCATCTTAGCACCGTAAACAGGCAAAGGCGAATGCTTGCCGAATCTTTTAATCTGACAGTTTTCCTTGTCACATTGGAATAGTCAGTATTCATCCAAGTGGTGTGCGTTTATGACTGTAAACACCACAGCTGTGACCAGTATATTAAACACGATTTCGGCCTTCCATGAATATGTAGATTTTGTCTAACTGTACATATAACCTGCTGTAAATGGCCCAGACTATAGGCTGTTTAGATCATCATTAAATGAACAAACAAATAACTAACCTATGTTACTAATGTTTTAATAAATTGACTGATTCTACCATTACGAGTTGAACAAAATAATAAAAAATACTGATGTAAAAGTCTTTTTTGAGACACGTTTTTGATCAGACGCCAGCAAACTGTTGAAAGTAACCATGTTTTTTTTTCTTTAAAGGGCGGTAGTTGTCGTGCCACGCATGCGCGAGATATACGGATCTCATTCGAACAAAGATGGCGACTGTTTATGGAGAATGCAGAGACATGTTGATATTTCATTCTAGTACTATTGCTCAAAATGCTCAAGATGTTTTCAATAACTGTTACCATTGACAAGTTACCTAATTAGTATGCATTTCGAAAAATCACTCTTTGTCACGGTGTGCATGCGCAGTATGAAATGGAACAATTTTGAAAGCAATAAAATCACGCGTAGAACACTAGCAAGAAACTAGTAGCGTCAAACTAGTTGTCGGTTAATTGTTTTGAAATAGATATAATTATAAAGCCTGTATATTTCTATGTGATGTTTTGATATTTCGCAGAGAATTATTCTTTGACGAAATCGCTGAAATTATTTCATCTGTTCGTAAAAGGGACGTTGTTGCTTCAATGATGGGCTACGGACTACTGACTTCGGGAACGTATCATCTAGATCGGACGGCGCCCTCTCGTGCCAATCCCTTCTGAAATTCATGGAAATATCCTATCCTTGGGGGCGTACCTACGTCACAACAAGTTCTATGTTGCTAAGACGCGCACCACTCTACCACTGATTTCTATGGGCTTTGCGCTAGCTGCAGTGGAACGCCGGTCGAAGAGCCGGCGAAAACAGCTAAAGTAAAAGGAACAGCACAAAGTAAACTTTGAAGTAATCCCGGGCAACCAAATTTATATATGTTGTATATGAAGGGGTAATCTTGTTATACTTTTCAAAATAATCTCAACAACTATCACAAAGTACAGTTTTCTGAGAGTTATCGGTCTTTGTTTTCACCGTGATGGTTACAGGCGGTGTGATTTTAGGGTGATATTTTAGCTCACTAGTAATGTATCTACGTATATAATATGGTACAGGGACATTAACATACTGTTATCCTGTTTTACCTATAGGCGATTATGTTCTGGTACTAGTATTCACGTTTAAAACGTTTATTTCGAGTTGGAAAGAAGGGGAGACAGAACAAATCTCGTACGAAGACAGAACTGAGTTTAATTTCTTGTCGGAATATTACCTCCAAGACGTATATTTCTACGTAATATGTTCATTGCTTGTAACATACACCACGTACTTCTCAATGAGCTGCTATTTTCAGTGGTACTATTACATAAGTCGACGCCACCAATCAACTAGTTGGAAGTGTCAGCCTGGTAAATTTCTTAGTCCTGAAAATGAACGACATGAAATCCTATTGGGTACGCTAAACATGACCATTGGTGGAAGTGCGTCAGGTTAGTATATTGACCCCTCCCCCTTCTTCGCTGTATGTCATTCGAGTATACCGCCACCTTTTATAGAGCGCCACAGTTGAAAATATCTCATCGATTTATGACACGCAATGCTTTTCCTTAAAAACTGCAATACCTTCTGTTCACAATTAATGTTGATGGCATGCTTCTGATATAGGATTACATATCACCGTGTCAGTATTTCATTACAGGTATACTGGCATGTTATGTTATTAATGGTGGATATTGCGCATTCTATTACAACATATCAGATTATGGATGGATATATACGTTATTATCTATGCCGCTTTTATTTCTGTATTCGGAGGCAGCAGCCTTTTATACTCACAAGTAAGTTATTAGTATATTGTGCTAAAAATAGAACACAAACCTTAGGGAACGCGCCCTCTAGAATATGGGTTAAAAACACATTGATGTCAAAATACTTTGACTTGTAGTCATCTACCAAAACAAGTAATGATTTTGAGCGATGTAGTATTATCTAAATTACGAACTTGTACACAAGTATATACAGTTGTTGATTTAAATGACAATGCTTTTACGCCTTTACGTCATTTTGACGTCACAGAAGCACTTTGTCGCTGGAGGGCGCGACTGTTATGGTCACATTTTTGTATTTCACTCAAATAAAGCGTCAAATTAAAGCGAAGTGGTTGTGACACGCGCGGGAATTGAGTCCAAAGCGACGATAACAACTTCTGCGAAAACACAAAAGCTCATGGGCGGACGCTTGTTTGTAATCAACAACACGCTATGGACGTCTGACGCATGCGCAGATGAGGAGTTCCCTGTTTTTATACAAATTAATGACACGATTATTGTGTTTTGTTTGAAGGGCATCCCACAATCCGTTTTTATACAAACACATTCATAAAATGCATCACCGTTATACTACACCGACGGCATTCTCCGCAACAGCAATGCATCCGGCTGAATTTATCCTTTACCAGGCTGAACTGGCGTTGCCACTTTTCATAGTTCCTCTACACCCAGGTATAGTAGTCTTGATTTTTCAACGGAAGTCATATCAAAGCATGTGGATAGTGTCTTGTCTGTATTGCATATATTATTTACACTATAGATTATTTTTATCTCGTCGTTCTGATCGTGTAGGTATTTACATTGGTATGTTGCTGTATAACTATTATTATGGTATGATAGATCACTCTGGTGTTTATATGGAGGCTCTGTGGCCATGGCAACCGTCATCCATGTTTCACGATGATCATCATAAGTGAGTAAAACATATATGAACAGTGTGGTGTATATTCGGCATATTATTTGCATTTATGCGTATTTTCGTCCGTTCCCTAGTAAGTTTAAGTTAATGTAAGTCAGTGACTGTAAATGTACACAATAATGTGTCTCACAATGATTTGAAATTATGTGTACATATACTACCAATAAATTGATAAACAAGAATGTGATTTATAGCTAACTTATTTTTCGTTCTGTCCTGGCAATGCGTACTTTGAAATAAAACTACATACATACTGACCCAACATGGTGTAGTCAGATAGTAGATAATGTTCAAATTTAATTAACAATACCTTTTATAGTTCGGCGTTATATTAAGATTTTGATTATAGGAAATATCGCTACACATTCCCATAACTGAATCTAGTTGTATTTCATTTTCAGGTATTTCCATTGCAACTTTGGATTCAACAGCAAGCTATTTGACTGGCTACACGGCACCTTGCGACAGAAAGATCGTTATTACTCAGAATCGACGTACGGTGGGAAAGGTGCACCCAAGAGAACGTATTGAACACTGTATTGAGAAATGATTTGTTTCAAATTATTGAACTCTGTAGCAAAAAATATGATGTCCTAAAAAGTAATTCACCAGCCATTAAAAATAGATGCTAGGTTATGGCTCCTGTGTAGTCACATTGTATGAAATGTCGAGCGATCGTTCTTGCTTTAATGCATAGCACGACTGAAATTCATATCTATTCAATAACAAAGAAGCTTATTAATCGACGACTCGTAAACATGCCTTTTGATTAGTATTTTACACCGTTCTTAACTATTCGTTTCTGTTCCTTCACCATTTTGAAGATTATTTGAAATCATGTGGCCTTGATGTAAAAAAGTTAAATATACTACCATGAACCAATCAGATTGATAAGGCCAGACTTTTATTATCCCTTGTTTCGCGAATCCGCCAAATGAAAATGAAATAAAAATAAAATTTTATTTCAGCGTAATTTCTCGCGCCCGCCGACTTTTAAGTGCAAAAAACATTATTTTTATCTTCATTTTTTTCCGCCCGCCGCATAACAAACCCAAGTTGCATTTTCGTGGGAGTATCATGATCAAAATACCGCAGTCTCGCGCAGATGAGAAACAAGGTTATACATGGAATAACATTTTATTTTATTTCATTTCTTCTCTCCGATCAATGATCTAATTTCTTTGAGAATCACACTAATCTAGTGGAAAAAAAGAATTAATTTTATTTTTTTCCGCCCTTCTCAAAAAAATTGCCTTATAAAACCCGAGAAACAAAAAAATAAAAAAAAGTCTGCCCTAAATTTGTTATTACGTTGTACGGGGATACATAATATTTATATATATGTACCTGTGGTACTATAACACAGTATTCGAAGATTTCTAAAAACAAGAAACAACGTATTTTACAGACGTTGTGCACGTAGCTATGGGATCACAATAACATGGCACACCAGCCTGATATTACAAATGAAACACTGTTGCTTAATTGGAATTCTATGGTAAAATTTTTTTGATTATTACACTTCTGCAATTAATTTGACTATTGTCATCTGTACGTATATTTATCATTTTCTACACTGAAGTGGGGCGAAGGGCATCACAATACCTGATTGTTTGCTCTTTTATATTTTAATGTCTCCCAGAATGCACTTCTTTCATCATACTAATTATTAACTCGACAAATAAATATTTTATTTTTTGCATTTCATGTTTGTTATTTAGCAATGTGTAATGTATCAATTGCGTCCCAGCCATTTACTATACGTGTCTGCATTAACACAATGAATGCGACTATATGAAGGTAAATTTATACAACAGGGGTTACCATGGTAACTATTACGGGAAGCAGCTAATTAAGGTATCTGCCTATTTTCCTAAATTATGGTTTGCCAATGAGCAGAATGTTTCGTTGACCAGGTTTTGGTGACAGCCAATTAGTTAATTTTCCAGAAAACCAGATATGGTTAGCCAGGCGCCACCATTGCACGCCAATGATATCATGTCACATGACACCATGCTACTTAGAGGCGTGCCTAAATACGTGGCACACTGACGAGCAATCTATTGTGGAAAGCAGTAGGTAAATGTTCGAGATCAGTGTGCAGATTAAATTACTCTGCTGAATAAAATATTTACCTTCCCGCAAACAAATTTATATCATGTGTCGTTAAATTAGTTTCTATATATTGTCACAAAATGCTGAAGTTAATTATTTTATTGTTTTCGTGGTTGTTGCTATGGGATCTGTCTCGATTGCCACGAACTCGCCCATTTTGAACCAGCAATGACCACCACATCAGACCCATTGTATGCGCATTTCAGCAACTCTTGCATGCGTGTATAGCTATAATAGCTTACTTATAAAATATATGAATGTAAATGAAGTCACATGATAGTTCAATTTTAACCCTTGAGATATATGTACTTGTATAGTAAATTTATCAAGAACAAAAACCTAACTGCAAGTTACGTCACACTACACACCTACAAAGTGGTTGCCAGTCAGGCACAATTGATTAGATCTTTTATCAATTTAGGTACACAGTTTTATACTTCCATGTTCACCATTGTGAGCAAAGAATCTAATGAAACTAAAAAAAAAATATGTTGAAGATGTATTGCAATCATGTCACTTGATTTCTGCTAAGCCACCACAAACAACGATGACCGACATCTAAATATAATTTTTACCTATAACCTATATACAATTGTATTCTTTTTGACGTTAGAACATGAGTGTATATTCAGATTAGTTGAGTTTCCTCACCATCTGACAAGATCATAGAGACATTGATACATATACAATCCTTAGCGGAGTTTCCATGTAATACGAAACGATGTGAGACATTCGAATTCTCATTTCTCGAACATGCCTGGACCGATTCTGCCTAAAGTTGACACACATACAAAACCATATGTGTTTGCATTCGTGGACATTTGACCGACTGGCTGGCATTGTGTTACACATCTCACTGATAAATCCGATCTCAGAGATGAATGGGTTGATGTAAATCAATATTGGCAGTGCATACTGGGGGAGTTATAATAACACTGCTGTAAATGGCTAATATATCTACTTCGCTTTAAATAAACTCAGCTAAATGCTGTTGATTGCTATTTTGTGACAAATCGCATAGACACAATTTAAATATATATACGTTACGTAATATAAAATAAACATTCAAAACTACAAATTAAGCGATCACATATTGGAGTCTAAGGTTCAATCAGGATATAACTGTAACAATGCCATCAAATAAAGCAACTAACTGATCACAAGTTGCTTAGTACGGTGAATTTTTATCAAATACATCATCGTTCAGTATCAGCAGTTTAACAAAACCATACCTTGAGGGTTTTTCTGTTTAGACTGAGAGATGTCACGTATACGTGAAGGGATTGTAGATAATTTAACCAGATTATACTGTGATTACTGAGTCGTGTTTCACGTAATAACACGTTCATTATGTGAATACCACGAAGAGACTACAGTGAACTCCTCTATGCGAATGTCATGCTGTGTGTAGTCTTAATCCGGATGATGTGAAATTTGCTAATGAATGTCATAACCAAAGTATGTTTTCGTCATTTTTAGTGAAAATATTGTACATTTAATAGGATGGCGCGATTTGTTTTCATTACGTAATTTAGGAAACCATGACTAATTTGACACGTACATCTATGTTTTTCACATACACTAGCAAACGATGTAGTCCTATGTGATTGTGAATACAAAATGTATAACTCATTCTCGAGGGCGGACATCCGGGCATTTTCACAGCATGGCAACCATCACAGTGAAAACAAAGGTCGACAACTCTCATAAAACGGTTCTTTGGGATGGTTGTTGAGACTCCCCTGAACAGTGTAACAAGATTACCCCAGCGTGTGTAACGCATATAAATTTGATTGTTCAGGATTACTTCAAAGTTGAGTTTCTGTTGTTTTCTCGAATTTTCACCGGCTCTTCGCCCGGGTTTCCGCGTTTCTCAGCAGCGCGCAAGCACTTCCCGTTTGAGCAGAACTGAAAGAGAGGCCAGTAGATATGGACAGGCATTGCAGCTACCCAGGAAGTACCGTTTTAAAGGTAAAAACGTTGTGAATTTTGAATTTATTTTTATTTTGACCCATTACTGAGCTGAAAGATGAAGTTATCACTATGTTTATAAGGTTTTCAGAGCTAGAAGTAATTATCTTTTGCCATAAAAAACATATAAATACACTATTGTGAAGATTTACATCATACATTGCAAAGGCAGCATCACACAAACTATTACAAAACACTAAAGAGTTAAATTCAAGTAAAGATTTCTTTGCCATGTAAAGGATGCAAATAGAGCTATCGCTGTTAAAAAGGTCAATATTAGTTTTGACGGGTAAAACCGAGAAAAGATGGGCATACCATCACATTTGGAATAACGTCCTTCAGTCAATGCAACTACGTGAAACGTTCTGTAGAGCACAGACATCATTATAACATATTTTGCCAAGTAAAAAAAGACAATGGTAAAGTGCAATAGCTATGTTACGTCAAGAAGAGTATGCCTGTCTCTATAATTTGTCTCCAAGTAATACTTAGGTAATAGGTCTCCGTATATTAAAAAATATAAACATATCATTGTAAGACTAACCATATTGTTTTTGTAAACATTTCTACAAATCTTGTATCTTATTATCACAAAAAGCAAATATGTATGTTATTGACTACTAGTCGATTCTCTTCACAGTTGCAAATGAAAACGACACAAATCATCATAATATATATTTGGACCATGCGAAAAGAGTGTTAGTCAACGGTAGAGTCAACTGACGGTATAGTCAATTGGTTACCGTATTTCTGATGTGATTCTATGTGCGATGAATCCATTAAACACATCGCTGACGCAGTTAAGGGCAAACTACGACAGTGACATAATGCTGTTAAGCGAGGATGTTTACTATACCTGTATCTGCAACCCGTCACTTTGCCCAATTACAGAGAATTTGTCTATCACAGATAGCTACGATTTAACAAATGGAAGTTTGTTCTATGGATTCTCGTATACGTTCGATGACAGTTTTTGCCACGACGAAGAACATATCGCATCACTGACTGGACGCATAGCTTTAATAATTGTCTACACGTTGACAGTTATTATTTCAATTACTGGCAATGCTATCGTTATTCTAGTACTAACACGTGGTTGCAGAAACATCTCGGAGCTGAATAAATTTATCATCAATTTAGCAGTAGGGGATATGGCAATGGCAATGTTTTGTATGCCTTTCACATTTGTTCATGGGATGCTTCGAAAATGGATATTCGGTGCAATAATGTGTCCTATTGTACTTTTCATTCAGCAGGTAAGGAACTACAGGGAACCTAGATAAATGAAGCATGAAGTGCATTTTACATGAGCAAAAATGTTCGGAAAAACATATCTAGGAAAAAATTGCCCGGATGTTCATGCCACATATATGCAAATTGCACATAGGCAGATGGAATATTTTATCTGCCAATGTTACAAGAAATTTCAACCTGTGTGTATTCATTTTGTACCACGAAGTTTATATTTGCTCAGTGTTACATAAATTAGAACAACAGAAAATGGTGAAAAACGCAGGTTATAGTTCGTTAGTTCATACACACCGAATTCAATCTAATTCACTATGCTTTAGGAATAACTTAATAGTATATAATGTACTAAGAATGTTGTTTTTGTGTTTATTTGGGGGTAATTATGTAATGTTAGATACAGTACCCTATAGTATATAACAATCACATCATTACGAGACACACCATTCAATCAGATATTACATGGTCAAAGTGCTTCTTTGTAAAATGGTTTCTTCCAAATTAAATAGGCTTCTGAATCAACAAAATATAGATACATAGATGAAATATTCTTATAATAAGCCATGTTGCTTCATATTTAATTGGAGGCCATTTATACACAAACAACTAAATGCTACTCAATTTGTTCTTTGTTGCTAGCAATCTGATTACATATTCTAGCCATTTTAAAATCATATACATACCCATACCGTGGATAGTCTCCGGGAACATGAAAGCTTCCTATGTATAGTTTACGCAATCAGTGTACTACGTGTATATGGGTTTTAAATTGCATATCACACATAGTTTAGTCGTAAGTGGGCACACTGCCAAATATCACTGTTTTATCAGCATTAGTCATAACCATATGATTGTTCACGAGGATACAACTTAGAGAGCGTAACACTCCAACTGCAATATATAATATCATTAATACAATACAAGAAAATAAGAAACATATCACATATTGCCAATGGCTTGAACACGTGGACGTCATATGAGTATTTTTTTTATAAAGCTACATGGAAATATATTGCACATATCGCATTAAATGATTTCAGTTTTCCACATTAATTATATGAACAATATAATATATAACACAGATTCAATTGGATAATAACATATTTATTTAATAATATTTATTACAAATTATGAGATAAGCATGACACATACGAGACACACATGTCAATAATAATAAAGCCCCTTTCACAATTGGTGCCAAACAGACTACAACGGCTTGCGACTCGAAATTTTTCCCGTTGTACGACTCGTTGTAGCCGTTGTACCACTTATTGTACGATCCAGATGCGACATCTCGGTCGGGAAAGAAAACCGTGCTGCTCCGATATTTTGAGCGACTGACGCGATGAAAAATAATTGCACGATAGGCAGTACGAGTGTTGTGTGACTTTGCACGCACTCGTAAGACCCCGAACGAGTGTTGCACGAGTATTTTCATGTCGTACGATGATGCGTCCTGTCGTACGAGTCCCTTGTACCACCCTAAGACTATTGGAAGACCTGTCTTGCCCCCTTTGCAACGTTGTACGATTTTTTTTCACCCCCAATATAAGCTCGAGAACTCCTGAGCTTTCATCCCAAATGTCTGGACCATCCATACTGTAAACATGGCTGCTGCTCGACCAATAGCTTCTGGGAGGCTCTTGCATTTGCTAAATCTGAGAAGGCACTGTATACTAAATAAATATAATATTTGTGTTTCAAAACATGCATGGTTACAACAAAAATTACGATTCTATATTATTATTATTAATAATAATCCTAATATTACACTGGACATATGGTATGCATCCATGCGTTTTAATTGTGTCCGATGTTACAGCGGCCGTCACCGCAATAATTGGACTGGGTATCACCTAGGACAACCATATGTTAGCATTTGTTTCACTAAATGATCCGAAGTGATCTGAGCCATCGTATTTATAGGCCAACACCTCGCGCGACAGGTGGTGCGCTGTGTCGCACAATGGGTCGTAGCCTTGTACGATTGGTTGTAGTAGTCGTACAACAGGTCGCTAGGTCGCGCGACATATGGCGCTGCAAAACGCATATGTCGTGCGACTTGGTCGCATCATCGTTCAACCGTTGCAGCCGTTGTACGACTGTTGCACCCGGAAACATGAAAATAATCACACGACTACGTCTCACGACTGTTGTATCCTGGTGCAGTGGTCGTTCACCTCTCGTACGATTTTATATATTGCTTGCCATTCAAAGACAACACTTCTACAACAGGACGGAAAAAATATTTTCGAAAAAAAAATATCGCACGAGTGAGGCGCCAATTGTGAAAGGGGCTTTAGTGTCGGTTGTTCTTGCTGGAGTTGTGTCACTGTCAAGAATTCGTCGTCGACGGCATTATTGATCGTGACAATCAAATGTAATTTTGCGGAACAGCAAAATAGAGATATAACATTTTTTGTCTCGTTTATCCCGACAATTTTGCTGCACAACTTCGAAATAAGCGCTGACTTAATTTGGTTTGCGGAAAATATCACAGAGTCACTTTTGCTATCACCCCAGGAAACTAATGCAAAATGTACAATAAGCTGTTGATTGGCCAATGTGTCTGTATATTACGCAGCAAACAGTGAATAGTATTTCAGCAACAAACGTGTACGTTTTACCTTATTTGAATCAGTGAATTATCGTAATGTATATACGGTTTAATAGTTTGTTCACATGAATGATGTACACATTCCCAAGCCGAATAACAATCGCTTAATTAAATTCGTTTCTACTTCTTTATTACGTCTATCCTTTGTCAAATATCTAATGTATTGTCCAGTTTATTTGTGAAATTGAAATTAACTATCCCTGCAAGACTAATTTTGTATTTAAGAGGAAGATTCTTGGTTCAATTTACACTTTACTTGTTTTGATGTATTTATTAATAAAAATCATGTCGTAGATCAACTAATTCCGACACTTTTTTCACTAGAAGCGTGGTTCATGTGAGGTGTTATGATACACGTCGGGAAGCATCTCTGACGCCAACAAATGAGAAAATATGACTATGCCTTACACTTTTTTGGTCAACAATTTCTAAACTAAATATCACCGAATTTGCTGAAGTCAATGTGGAGTAGAAATAACCCGTGGAAAAATGAAATGATGGTTTTCATCTCAAAAGTTATCCGTGTTACGTGTCTTATGAAGACAACATGTTTGTTTGATTACGATTGTAATCCTTTCATGGTGGGTGACGTGTGTGGAGCATAATGTTTCCACTCTGTTCGTACAAAGTGATATCAATTAAACACATCAAACCTATTACTATAGTTACAAAAATACAACAACGTGTAAATCATGGGATTCTACATGAAATCAAATCTGCTTAAAATACAGAACGACGTCATCATTTGTTATACATATAATGGAATGTTTATTCTTCGTTTCTTTCCACAACTCGGCTTTGCTCGTTGAATATATGAAGATTGATTGGCGTATTCTGAAAACAATCCAAATTATTGTCCTGATTGTGGCGTTTTTTGAATGACTATTTTGCACTTACATGTAGTAGACATAAATGCGCCAACGAACTCGTACCTCAGTCAATGTGTTTATTTTTTTGTCCGATTGACACCTTACGATAACACGAAGGAAGCTGCGTCAGCTATGAGTGTGTTATTGAATGTTATCGAAAACTACAATTTCCGCATTAGACAGGCAATACACCTAATAGTCTTCGTCTAATTTCCTGCCATTTGTTACATTTACATGAAAATAAAATTGATATCTGATTTTCAAAGCGGAGTAATTTATTTTGTTTAAACGCGAAGACAGACTGATACATTGTGCATCATTGAACACAGAATAACTTCCTGTGTGTATAAGTGATGTAGCTTACTATTACTATCATTGTCATCTTATTGTTCTGAGCTGATGAATCTGAATTATTAATAAACTTGATTACCTTTTCATTAAAAACCTATTATATGCATGTATTGGCAAACAAGTTAAATACCGCAGAATTACACAATTCATTTTACAATATTATCCGTATTATTTATTCATGAAAACTAATGTTCATTAGGGGATTTTGTAATAATCTTTCGAAGTCTAAAAATCTGGTATTCTGGCTTTAGTAATTTTATTTATTCATACAGAATTATTACAGATTGGCTACCTTCCAATTTCTTCATAAACACACTACAATACGGTTCACACATCCCGATAACAATAATTATACAAACAGTAAGATAAAGTATAGGATTAGGATAATGCTCAGTTTAGAAATATTTAATTTTAATTTAGAAAAGATATTCATCTTATGTATCAGACACTATCAGAGAAAATTAATTCATGTAATATTTTCTCATATATTACACCATATGATTGGTAAATCAGATTGGTCCTTGCACGGTATTTGAGATTGAGAAGTCCCCGACTGGTCACCTTCTGAAATGCCTAAGCGTTTTGTGACTTGACAATTTATTTCTACGATACTTGCTTGAAATGCGATCCAATATAATTTGCTTTTTTCATTTTAAAGTCGTTGTCTCTAATTTTCTCAACCTTGAAAACAACCAACACGATTCACTGTTTAATTGCACGAAAAGAGTTAATGGAACTAACCCGAAATGTGGTTAAAATGTTGCCAATTCGTCTCTGTAATTGTCACAATATTGATGGTTTCATAGATAAAATTTGTCAACGTCATATTTCTTGCTGTTTCTTAAAGCTATGCTTTTGTTCAGTCCATCAGTATTGCTGTATATCTGCTACCAATTAACTGGCTGTGTCTGGAAGTACGAAACCCCACGTGTATTTAAACAATTCCTTGCTCAGACTTCTGGAAAAAGGCCACAACGTACTAAGTGAATACATCATAGCTCGGTCTCTAACAATAGTGTTAGTACATAGTTTTTTGTAACTTCCATTGATCTTTGCCAATGCACTAATTGCATTTCGGATTGTACAGTATATTAACAAGCTGTATAATGAACACAATATTTCTCTCATTTTTGTTAATGTAAACTGGGTCACCGGAAAGAATAAACGATAAATAATGTCTCCGCGACATGCCAAGTTTCAATTACTACTTATAGAAGGATTATGCGTACTGTTATGTTAAATTTAATTTGAAAATTCGAAAATTTAATTTGATTATGATTTACTTTAGATATGAATCACTTTGGATATATCTATCTAGTTATATATAGAAAATGAATTCAAATATTTTTTTTACGCACGTTGATCAGATGAGAAAATACAAATACAGTTGATCCAGCTACCCTAGCATGTATGGGAATCGTGCAGACAAAGAAGATGGCAAGGGAAACATGGTGTTTCCCTGTTCCAATGAGTGTTGTATACATTGTTCCACATGAACCAGGGTTACAGGCTCGGGTATTTGAATACAACCACATTTGAGCAGAGGAGAAATCAGGAAAGCACCATATGCCTACAATGAAATAAGGTAGTTCAAGAAAGCCAAGGAAATTACTAGTACTCGATAGGAATCATGTACCCGTCGTCCCCAGCAACGAAGTATTATTTGAATTATTTGAATCAACTGAGAATACAACATTGAATGTCACACAGCAGATGGGATAATGATGATGGGGAAATAACGTTAGAAAATACTGTTTCATACGATAAAACTGTGGGAAAGAATGAAACAGTGATATACAGTGTGATGAGACTGAAAAACGCAGTGACACAAGGCAGCTTTAGAACAGTGCAGAGTGGCCGCCTCTCTAAAGGCAGGTGTATTAGAACTATGTATTAGAATGAAAGGAAAGAAACACGGTTATAACATAAACGAGAGTGCGTAATTTATAGTTTATCCCACATTTGCAAAGGAAATAGTGCAACTGCATTGTGTCGTTCCTATTTGTAGGTGTGTTTTTACGGATACAAATATCAACCCTGATGTGTGATGACTAATTTTCCTGTGCAAAGGTTCTCTGCAATATACCTCATTTACAGTCATTACTGTATTGAAAATTCATTGCGGAGAATGAATTGAGGATAGGATGATGTGAAATAAATTGGTAATACTATATTTGCCAGATATAATTTTCTATACCGACTGCGTAAATCAGGCAGCTGCACTGGTCATGTAGTCGTAATTCACATTGCATGAATGTATCTGAATCTTCGTTGCTAATGGTTACAATGATTTTGATAACTGACTTAGGCGGTCTTAAAGCCAGTAAGTTGTCCTTATCAGTTAGAATAGTGCCCTTATATTTAACGTTTTTTTTCTAATGCATTATAGGTATTTTTATCTTCAAGTTTTATCTCAGCCAAACCTGTATTTATCGTCATTAGTATGGGCCATTCCGTCTTATTTTCAACAGCTGTGTTTCTTTTTATAATAAATCAATTGCACGTCTAGGCATCATTTTTATCTTTCTATATCCCATCTTTCCCTTTTCTATTGTTTCTTCTCCCTTTTCCGCTTTTCCCTTTCAAGCGTTATCTTTTCTATTATTCTTTGTTGCACTGTATCTTCAACTTCCAATCTTTCCTTTTTAATTTCAGACAACCTTATTAGTACTGTCAAAATTAAATGAATTAATCTAACATGTCGTACGATCTTATTTATCGAACAGATTCTACCTGAAGCATTGCTATTAGTATAGCGATTCATAGTATATATCTATATCTATATCTGAATTGATATATTGTAGCAGTACTTTAATGTACGCCGTTTCTGTAATACTAACACTGATAAATTATTACTATCACGTTTTTTTCAGATTACAAATATACAACTCACCACAGGCTATGCAATATTAAGCGGACCTAATGAACTATAATCGGCAATTCCTTAGTAATCATAGTCAATTATGCTTTCGTGCATGTAGCTATTTGTCACGACGCGCATCTTATTGAATTGTCTATACTGCAAAATAGAATTGTCCTATCAAGCACATTATAGTAGTTGGCTGTATATGTGATCCATTACCATATTAGGCAAAGCCAATTCTGACATACAATCAACAATTATTCCACGAAAGTAATACACAATACGCACTCAGTTCTATCATAAATATTTCAACTTACAGATAAAAAATAATGCCATTACAATATCTCCGATACAAATACAAACTTTGTGTTTGAACACACCTCTAAGGTACTGGGCCGTCGTGCACAAGAGGGTCAGCAGATTAATCAATTCAGAAAAATCAAATCCCACATTCGCGTGAAAAATACATTCATAATCTCATATTTGCATAATCACAAACATGTTCTATATTAACGACACTCTGTGTCTGTTACTTTATTGGCTGAAACATTTGTGACTTTTATAAAGCACGAACTAAAATAAAGCTGATAGTCTTGTATATCGTATGATAAGGTACTGTGTTATTGCATAACCATGAAATCTGAACATCTTGACAAATCAAATTCATTCATTTTTCCTGCGAGTAGAAACATAGAAACGAATTACATCAATGCAATTGTTGTTATGCTGTAAATTTCTCTGTAGTGTGGCACATGGATACGTCTATAATAAATATTCAATAATACAATTTCATTTGAATAAATTGCAGGTCTCTGTGGCAGTTAGTATATTTACTCTCACAGCCATTGGTTTTAACCGCTACCGGGCAGTGATCAAACCTATTGAAATAAGAACGTCTACGTCTAAAACGAAATACACCATTCTAACTACATGGATACTGTCGCTAATTTTATCTATCGAACCGCTTGTAAACGCTAGAATAAAACTCGAGAAGGCCAGTAATGGAGATACGTATTACCAATGCGATGAAGACTTGGGTGATTATAAGTCGTCTATTATCTACGAAGTTAGCATGTTTGTGTCATTATACGTGATTCCACTTTCTATACTTATTTGGACATACAGTTCTACAGCTTTAATAGTTTGGAGAAGATCGCTGCCAGGAAATGCTCAAAATGAGCGAGACCTCGAACACTTCAAGACAAAACTGAGAGTGAGTACCTATCTTTAACACTTTATCGCTTTACTGTTCTTATTGAGTACATTCCTTGGTTGTCTAGTATATTCACACTTACGATCATGTGTTTTTAAATAGTTCATTTAGTACACAAATTATTTGCGATTGTAATAACTTGTATATGCTCAATGAGAAATGGTGAGAATATATTTAATACAATTTTTTATTTGTGACTCGAACAATTGCTAATAATCACAATTTCGACGAATTAAGTTCTCCCATGACAACTTCTTTGACATTCGCGCTTATGACACACACGTGTATTTGTATCACACGCTGCATCATTTCAATCCCTCTAATTAAGGCACGGCAGTATTAATTTGTACATTTCAGCTGTTGCTATAAAGATTAGAAATGAGCATATCACTTATATAATCTCACCGTAGAAAAAAATATCGCAAACCTGATAATAATTGTAAATTGTATGTAATAATATACAACACATTTTTTTTGCAGATTTTAAAGATGTTAATTGTTATTGTCCTAGCCTTTGCCACATGCTGGTTGCCGCTGAACATATTCAACATTGTTACTACAGTGGATCGTCGTTATTTTGAGAACTCGGACTATCATGACACGGTCATCAACATATATTTGTTGTGTTTATGACTGGCAATGGCAAACAGTTTTTTGAATCCTATAATTTATGCATTCATGAACGAAGCATTCAGGGTAAGTACTTAGCAGTTGTGAATATACAAATTTAACCATAAGAGGAAACAATAAAAACACAATAAATAAATACAATTACAGATGAATTACATGTTATTGTCATGATAAATTGTATTATATGCATGTCGAAATAACTTTAATTTGTGTGTGTACATACTAATATGAATAAAATGAATAAAATATCCTTTTCTGACAACAGGAAGACATGAAACACCTCTTTTGCACTACTATACACAAACTGAGATTCAGACAATCAACGAGAAGTGGAAATACATCTACGGCGATGCCATCATTCAAGTTGTATAAAAAGGATAAAAAAGCAAGAGTTACGGTTTGATGTAGTTATCGATGAAAATTCAACATTTTCAGAATGAGGATTTTTCTGATAATCTTGTCATGTGATATTACACAGAACTGAGATTCGGCATTAATCAGTTCACGCTATTGTATTATTGTACTGTTCCTAATTATTGACTATATATTACGAAATGAAACTTTTAAAACTATTTTTAGCTTAAAACACTTTGTCTGGTTGGTTAATGGTCGTCATTTCGACCAATATCGACCAATATAGGTGAAGCATTTGAGTGACTTCCCTATAATGTTTTTCTCATTCCATTGCATCTTGTATTTTACACCCAAGTATGACAAATACACCTAATCTGTCTGTTAAACAAAGTCATTACAGTTTTCACATTTCTTTTAAAGTGGTTTCTTGCTGTTAGTAAGCAAAATGCACAGATAATGTTCTGTAAAATCGAAACAAAGGAACACATTTCAAATAAAGTACAATTTTATAGCACCAGGTTTTACTACCTAATGTTTAGCTAAATTATTTACGCATCGCCATTTATCAGCAGGTTCTAGGTCAAGGATTTCGATGTGATATGTGTTTGTAACTCAGGTTACCCTAATTAGAAAATAAAATGTTACTTTGCTTTTCAGATAGATTTGTCACCACAGTAGGAAAGCACTTGGTACACTGTTCTGTACTAGCAGCGGGTGAAATCGACAGTCAATTGCTGTCATTGTTAGGAAGCTTGTCAGATGTTGACTTTTTCGCTTCTCTGGTGTTTGAAAACATAAATCTGCTCCTCACTTGTCAACGTGGCAACCTTTTCATATGACGTGAGCTTATTCTTTAAGAATTTAAATGCCAGTTATTGAACTATCATGTTGTTTTTAGTTAAACCTATATCATTTTCATGGACGTGCAAAATAACATTGAATGGTCGACATGTGAGGGCGCTGCTTCTCCCAAATATCGTACATTTCCGGTAAATTATTGAATTACTTTTGTTCAGAACATTGTTGCATCTTTTTAAATGAACGTGATATAGTACAATACTCCAGAGATAACGATATTAACCTTTTGTAAAAGTTGCGACTTGTCACAAGGTAAATTATACGGTGAAGTATTATGGTGTGGTAGAATCGCCAAACATCATACAGAAATGCAATGGCCTAAATAAAGTACAGTCACCGACCTTGTGGTTGGGTTCTTTACCCCAAAATACACAATGTAAATAATGTAAAGATATATTGATATTGGTATATGATCATACACAGTAATGCCAGGGTAGAACTTTGGGATAGAACACGCACACCCGCAACAAACACGAACGCACTTCAAGAAACAAGTATATGTGGGTCAACGAAATATTTAATATAGAATAATCTAAAATAATATTTGTAATGCAAATCAAGTTTGACCACAAATAATTAAAGCAACAATTACATTATCATTTAAACGCAAATAACCATGGTTAATGCCCTAAACAATATACTCAGTACATAATCTGAAAATACAAGTAAATAACGTTTTACGCTGTCACTTGTAGACTGTTAACATCAGTCACTGTACCATAACGACGAACGCAGTAGCGTAGAAATAACAATGCAACGTCAGAGGCTACTTAGCTTTTGTAGTTGACTCAGTTCCATGCACACGATTTAATGTCTTGATGTTGGTTTGACAATCTCCTAGGGATTTTGTCTTGGTGACGGTTTGACAAACAAGTTGCAGCACACCTATGGAGACTCGGCGACTTCACCATGTAGAATACTATAGTTGTTGGAAGCACATGTAGTTGACCACGGGGTTTCCAACCCAAAGTATCAGGAACTGGCAACAAACTTCTCAAGATGTTAACTGTGACAGGCAGCAGGGAGAAGTGATCCCTTTGTTTCACGCCATGTGACAAGTTAATTTATTCAGGAAGGTTTCATTTTCGGATGGGTTAGTCACACCCATTAAAGTGTCAAATACAGCGCCATCTCTGGCCAAACTAATTAAACCTAATTAAAACTAAAAATATACACTCCAACAATTAAAGTTAAGTTACTGAGAAATGACCCTGTGACACGACTGTAAAATAAATACTTTGATTAGAAATCAATGAATAAATTTATAGTTCAACTTCAAAATTGAAATGGTGAATTTTTCACTTCTCCACTGAAGTTATTTTGTTATTTATGTGTAACAATACTAATTTCAGCAAATTCCGTCTCAATATTTGTATTTAAAGATGCAATATACTCAATACTCATTATATGTGTCTTTGCTACCTTGGCAGCGACCATTATTCGAGCATATATATTGCACTGATTTGCATAATTACATGTTTTTGTAATAATACAAAACATGACCAAGAATTGAGTTTAAAAGTTCATGTTCCTGGCCCTGTTACGCACGTGGTAAATAGGTAATTCTCAGCTAAGCGGATATATATATATATATATATATATATATAGCTATTCAGGAAATCATGATTACGTAATTATGTCAACCTGCATGTTTATTGCTATGATTTCAACTAAAAAACGAATGCTTTACATACTCGACCTGTGAGGCCGCTGCATTGATCTTTATTTTTATATATTGCAAATAGTTGCAGTGTGTATAGGCCTATCATAAGCTACTGTGGTTGCGTACCTTCCCAACGTAATCATTTCAGTTGGCTGGACAAATAATCAATAAATACAAATAACACCATCGGTGGAACATTAATACATGGATGTAGTTTACGGGAATATTCAGTATGAGGGCGCTATATTATTGGATAGTAATCAAATCTGTATCTTATATTATATATCCTTAGGTGAACGAACGTTCAAAACATATATCGCATTCGACGTCAAATTTATTGTATCTAGTTGACGCTGTACGGTCCTGAACAGTGTAATAACACGATGAATATAAATGAAATATGACGTGGCTGGCACACATCCTGATCAAATGGACACGCGCACATTGGGGAAGGCCGCTGATTGGATAATACCCATGAGAGGATGTATACGAAACTCGATTGAACAGAGACATGTCTATAGGCTAGTGGAGGCCGCTGATTTCATAAATGGTATATAATATTATTTGAACGTGTCCATTGTATCTGTGTACGAACTAGTCCCACTCATTTGTACATTGTGAGCCACTCATAAATAACAAGAGGGTGAAAGCACGTGTTTGCGGTTTTCATATTTCCGATGCTGTTGGCAGCTTGTACATTGTATTTAGTATATATATATATATATATATATACATATATATACATTGTACATTGTATTTAGTATAAATATATATATATATATATATATATATATATATATATATATATATATATATATATATATATATATATATATATATATATATATATATATATATATATATATATATATATATATATGGCTGTGGGTAACAGTAGGCTCATGATAATTCAGCGTACTTGTTTTGATTATACCATGTGGTTCATTTGAAATCTTGCATCACTATATCTTGTAGATGAATTGTTAATACACTGTAAATCTCGAAAGCACTTTCATGTTTCCCATTAAAACACACCATTTTAATTGAAAACACACTGTTGTAGTTAAAAACATGTGTATTATATAATAAAACACTTGTATTTTCTATCAAAACAGTAATGTTTTAGTGAAAAGTCTTGTACTCGTGAGTAAACATTATGGTATATATGCCAACTAGACAATCACCGAAAGTGACGTAATAATTTTATGTCACGCACCAACCGATATGGTCTTACCAACGTAAATACAACGAGAAATCGAGACACGTGGTGAATTAAGTACCTCGTGGCCTAACAGATTTTATTAATCCGCATTTAGTGAACGGTAGTTGTAGTTCCAATCATATCTGGGCATTCTCACTTGTTATTTTTCTCGAAAAATGCTAGTTTGAACAACTTCAGAAAGCAAAATACAACAGAATACCAGACTATAAATGTTTTCAGAGTGTTAATGTATAATACACATTTGTGTTCATGAGAGTAAAACACTAAAACACTTTTCTTACAAATTGTTAAATTGTTTTATCATGGAGCACTTTCTAAAACAAACACACATGTAATGTTTCAAGGTAAAACACTCGACTGTGCATGTTTTATAAGTGTTTATGTATACGACATGTACACAATTTCATCAGTGTAACTAAAACACTTTTCTTACAAATTGTTTTGTCATGGAGCACTTTCTAAAACAAACACACATGTAATGTTTCAAGGTAAAACACTCGACTGTGCATGTTTTATAAGTGTTTATGTATACGACATGTACACAATTTCATCAGTGTAACTAAAACACTTTTCTTACAAATTGTTTTTATCCTGAAGCACTTTCTAATACAAACACACATGCAATGTTTCAACCTAAAGCACCCGATTATATACAGGACACTTTTGTATGCCGTCTACGGTATGCATCTATAATAGACACAATACTTATTATCGACTGTATGCAGCATATTTATTGGGATAAATGCTCACACACGTCAAATTTGGCAGCAAGTTATACTGTGCATGTAGCGATACATTTACCGATTTTAGTATTTTGCGAGTGCGCATACCATGTACTTGCCACAAGTTTAATAACCGATGGAATTAAACATGCACGGTGTTGTTATCAATGTTCGAGTTAGTAAGCTGGACGGCAGTGCGCTAAACAGGCAATTATGCCCTGTGATCTAATCATTAGATTCAATTTCTTTACAGCTCTTATTCTATTGGCGGAGCCTCGGTGTTGAATTCCAATATGGTGATTACCACGCACCTGTGCAAATTGTCGCCTAATTTAAACGAGCTCCTTTAAGCCTCTAATAATACATATCCATTAAATTGTTTTTCAGAAATTTAATTAATACAATAAATACAATATGAAAACAAATATTGATCAATAAATAAGTGTGCTACTTCTTTGCAAATATTTTGAGATAAACAACGGTTGACATTAATGTATGTTGCGTGTGCAAGTAACTAGTAACTTGTGTCGTGCGCACGCTCATTCATGATTGAGTTATACTATCGATAGTGCGTAGACAAGTGACATTTTCGTTGAAGAAGCAATAACAACTTGAACCGAATGAAGTCTGTTTTGATTATCTGAGGAATGAAGGGAACCGGAAGTTATTCTAAACAAACCTGAAGGTATGATGATGTGATAGGTATTTTTGATGGTTAAAAACCTTTCACTTAGGTAACCGGGATTCGGTCGTTTCCACGCTAGGCTGACAAAAGACACACACAAGCTTCATTCATGTTCCCAAAACGATTCTCTGCCAAGTCCCTGGTTTTCACCCGAGACAGCATTAAATCACTCTTTATTTCTTGTCACTCCTTAACCAATTACAATCAGTATAAGGGACTCCAAGGCCTTGCCTTCAAACAAACAACCAATCACATGAAAGTTTTACGCATCATAATCAATTAATTACTCGTCAAGCTATCTAGAAAAACACTACTATATATTGTCAACACTAACTAATATTTATGGGGTAATAGTCTTGCACTAACATTCCACAAAGATACCACCTTAGTTAGAATCGCAAACAAAATTGGTTTAGGATTACAGCTACTGTATTGTAACTTAAAAACTGCAGAGTCATAAGATGTTTTTGGTTGATTTCGACTAGCTCGCCATCTGGCCTTGTCATTAACCTTTATCAGTATATGTCATGGCAACCACTGTCAAACTGACTGAAATATAAATCATGACAATGATATTAATACTCTTGGAAATTGTAATTGACAAAGCCAGCGTCGGCAGTTGTGTACTACATTGATATTTGCAGCGGCCTCCATTCCTTTCCTCATGTGCGGGATAACTGATTAAACTCTGGTTCATGAATTTACAGGATCAGAGAATTCCATACCACATTACAAATAAAATCATAGAAATGTTGCAGAATTTAACAGGAAATTGCAGTTCAATTTGTTTGTGGTCATATTCTCGTCTTCTCATTGCATGCGCGTTAGTTTATAACAATAATAATATTTTCATCTTATATCGCATTGTTTGAAACAAAATGATAATTATTTGAACATTACTCACTGCATTTTGATAATATTGTATACTTTTCAGATTTTAAGAGAAGCGATCGGAGCGAACAAGATGAAACAGCTAATGTTTGGAATTAATTTTGTCATGTTAATATGGGTTACTACTGAAAGGGTTCAAAAATGTTATTGTTCGTTTCAGTTAATTACTCATCTGTTTTGAAGTGTCAATTTTCGCAAATATTGTGTATTATATCTACAGTTTCACGAAAGATTTGAATTTCAGTACAAGTAAACACAATTACTCACGCTATTGATAATATATTTTAACACAACTATACATGTCTGTTTTTCTTATATGTTACACTCGATTTTACTTTATTAATGTTTATAATTATGAATACATTTTTACTTGATTATGTGGTTTGTTTATCGTTTGTTATGATTACTGTACAATAGTGCAAAGTAACTCATCAAGAAACGCATCATTTGATATATTTTGTTTTCAAAAATGATAATGTTAATGATTTGTTACCATCTTATCAGTGTAAATACATTTTAAAATGCGTCTCTGTTACGAGCACTTGTCAATATCCCTTCACGACGGAAACAGTGCACACTGAAGATGACGCTGTCATATCAATTCTGGCTCCTGATTATTGATCAATCAATGCGAACAAACAGAAACAAAATCTCTAGTTCTACTACGACTGCTGCCTATTTTCGTTGTTTCGAAGATTTATCATGACACGAAAAAGAGGCCCCCATGGAAAAACCCAAAACGCAGTTCATAGGAGGCGAAACTTTACCTATAACAGAAACGCATTGCAGACAGTACAATGGGGTTCACACTTTAGGTTTGAGTATTCAAACCAAGAGGGTAAAATTTCGTCAGCAAAACATGATCAATTTCCATCTTCCAAAAAGTCGGGCAGACAATTTAATATCAACCGAAAATCTGTATTGGTCGGACGAGCAGTTGGGAGAGGTCGGCGAGGTTTGAAAAAACTATAGTGTCTTACGTGGGATTGCCGCCGGGCCACCCATCCACAAGGGTCCGTACAAGAACGCAGTTTTCGAAGTTGCGGTGGAAGCCGAGTGTCAGCTACAACAAGCCATAATGTCGAAGGTTGTTGAGCACTAGGGGTTGGCGTTTAGGCATGTCAACCTCTTTCTCCGGTTACTAGGCAAGTGTTTGTTTTACAGACCACGCTTCGCAAGTAAACATGATTTGAATATATAATGAGATGACGTCATTTATCTCTCTAACTGTTCAACGTTATACGGGCCGTTGTGTACTGTAACAACTTCGCTTCTTTTTGAAGGACGAATACGGGCCCAACACTTTATAGTTTTAGATTTTAATACTGCAAGGCTACTAAGTGGCTCCATGTTATGTGTTCTGTTGTAAAAATCAGTCAATCTGATGCTTTAAATGTCGAAAATTAGCGCAACGTGACAAATGTTTTGTTTTTTTGGCGTTTTCAGGCAGAAGAAATCTGACGCCATAGTGGTCATTCAAGTGAGTTGTGCGTCGTTAGAAATTGACCTACTTTCATGAAATTCATACACATTGATAACGTAATGGCGCAGAATAAAACCCTTGAAGCATTTTTTGATAACTTCTCGCAATGAAATGGGTGAAATAAGAAGCACTTTTTATACATGTTCCTGGTGGAAGCACTTTAGAAATGTGTGACCAGTAAAAACACTTTTAAAAGTGTTGTGATAATAAGCACTTTATATACATGTTTCTGGTGGAAACTCTTTTGAAAACGTGTTTCTAATGTGTTATGGGCAAAAACAGTGTTTTCATAATATAAACTTCTCGCAAATATACAGATTATAAACACTTAAAGTGGGGAGTGTTTGAAAGTGGGGACAAGCTTATAAACACTTTAAATGTTTTATCACAAAACAGTAAAAATGTTTTATTTTATAACAGTAGTGTTGGAAAATAACCCCTTTTGCGATTTTAAGAAAAACAATTAATGTATTTAATTCTAAATCACTTAAAAGTGATTTTAAAGTGGGGACAAAAATGTGTCATATTTTAAAACACATAGATTTACAGTGTACATATTTATATCTATTACATTATATATATTACATTACGCCTGTTCTTGCTGTCACCGTGCTTTAACTTTAACAGATTTCACGTGTTCCTTTCTTCCAACCAATTTCATTTGCGTAATGTTTAGACTTGAAAGAAGCTAGTAAACTACAATACATTTAGGAAGGTTATCGAAATCAAACCAGCAGATTCCGGCCCGATAACCGCGGAGCTCCCCGGGGATAAAGGTTGCTGGTGACCTATTTTTTAGCGTCGCGTAAATAACGTGTCTGCTTATTTACTAACACGTCGATTTCATCGGAAGAGTTTTATTATAATATCTTGCTGTAATTTGAATAAAATCAATTATTTCCAAATAAAAACGAACTTTAGAGAATCCTATTGAAATAAAAACTCACACTTTGACGGCAAAACGAAACTATGCGTCCCTGCTAAATCTAGGTCAGAAGTTCAAATACCTGTCAACGACTTTCTCTAAATAACGTAATAATGGCCACATTTCTATGACAACCACATTGGTCGATTTCAAAACATTACCGGATGTACATCGTTATACATACACACATGAAAGAACAGACAACTAGAAACTGTTTGCAAAGATAAGTTTGTTTATGTGTCCAAAATTAATGCGATATAGCACAGTCCCTCTATCCCCGGTCTGGAAACACTTGACAGTCTATTGTCCCAGGGCTGGTTGTCGGTAAATTAACCGTTCACACCTTGGACAATTATCCAGGAAGCTGAGCGTACACTAATGTGTAATGCTTCAATGATAGCTGATATTCGGAATAATAAAATGTAGATTAACAGTTTTTTATTCAAAAACATCGTAACTACGCAACTTTGATTTAACGCTGGATCGGCGGTACGCAGTTATAAAATATACCATTACGTCCGCATTCTACAAATATCCGGGCCGGAAACCGCTAGTTTGATTTTGTTCACCTCGCTTAGTAGTATTTGTAGAGGCAATTGATATACACTTTAGTATATACACAAATTCCCATTGATCGAGCCAGTTCATCAAACATATTGTTCATTATCTCCATCAATATCAAGTAGTTTCGCTTTTACTATGCACTATGAATACGTGTTTAAACCTTGACACCCCGAAGCAGCGTATATGTTTTAGGATAATAAATAATTATGAACATAAAAAGCATCGTTATTTTTACTATGTGTTGTACTTCATGGATTTTACAATTAATATTGATGACAATATTTAAATAAAGGTTAACTATATCTGTGTTTATATAGCAATTCTTAATACAAATATACTATATCCCGTTTTTACTTTTCCTCGAATAACACATAAAATGGATTCTAGTGATATAACATCACGGCGTAGACTTCGTAGTCCTCATGGTTTAAAATTTTAAACACGTGAGCAACATAGAGATATAGGATATATTGATGTATTCAGTAAACAATATTCGTTCAACAGATTCTTCCAGTGTCGTTTATTAAATTGTGCACTACATAATGTGACTATAAATTAAATTAACCAAATAATCCATTTCGATGAAAGATTAGTCTAAGAATTCGTGATAAAAAGCTAAACACTAAACATATCTATTACTCACAGTGCTTTGAACAGACCCACGAACAGCTACGCGTGAAACATAGTATCATTCAATACTTTGACACATGCGAAAATAATAAGTCCGTGACCAAAATGACATCCTCAACAATGAGTATAATAATTGGATATCATATTACATGAAAACGAAATAGTATACTATTGTAGACAAATCTGGAGTCATTTGGTGAGTTCGGATATTCCTGATAGCTGTATAGCTTTGATGGGGTTATCTAAGGTTACATGCGTACATGCGTTAAATTCTGGTAGTCGTGTGTTTAAATGTTGTTTTACTATGTACGTACGTCTGTATTAGTTTCTAACTTGAAATACTGGCTGAGATACTCCCACGCAACGTGATTATTACATATCGAACATGCTGGATTTGAACCCGGTATTTATCGTCCGTTTTTAGTTATTGATTTGAAATTATAGATGACATATTCTCACGTTTCTTAATATATAAATATCGTATTGCTCATCACGATTTTAAATGTTAAGTAGTATTTTTACTCAATTATTCAGCGAATAATACTATCTGGAAAAACATACTATATTCATATAAATTGGATTCACATCTCGCTCATATTCGCTCGGTTTATGTTTGAAGGAAACCCTGTCGTAAAACAAATCAAGAAAATCTTGCAATGAGTAGTCGTTTTTGTTTACCACAAAACCAATTATTTTTAATGACATTTAAAATTCACTATTTTGATGTTTTAGCATATTCACGGTGTTTTAACATCACGAATTGTTCAAGGAAATAATGAGTATTATTGTTATTTTCCATGTTCATGTCGATTTAAATTTAGCGGATTTTACTCATCGGCAAAAATAGAGACATTAAAACCCAGTGAATAATTAAAACACTTACAGTACATGAAAATAAGATCTGTATTAATACTATTCTTACCGATTTATATTTGGGCAATACATTCTGAAAGTGTCATTAAAATCCATTGATCATTTTTTGAATTAAAAGTCCTACCCGAAATTGTTGTTCCATTGAAAACTGGCACTGAAACTCGGGCGACCTTACTGAATATTTTATGATAATCCATCCTTTGCTTTTACGTTTGAAATGACAAATAATTTCTAAACTTGATGTTTCCAATGGAACAAGATGCGTATCTCTATTGAAATATAATCGAACTAGACTTTCCAAAAAGTCCTGCTTTTTTTTTTAGTTTGCCCGTAATGTTAATGAAGGAAATGGCTTATGAAGGGAGAATGTATGCCTCGTCGTTGCAATCGCCATCGTTAACTCTTGTGTTTTATTTGGTTACAATGACTAATCCAATGTTCATCCGATCGTTTTGAAACTTGGATATCATACTAGTGACTATATAATCTTTCCCAAGTTCAATGGTGGTATGATTTGCTTGTTTATTGTTTTCCAAACTTTGGTGTAAATTCACACCAAATTGTCTCGTTTTAGTGGTTACAACAGTTACTACTCAAACAAGTTTTATCTGATTATTCGCAAAATTGGAAATCTTGTCAACCGCTATTGAAGGGAAAGGTAGATGAAGAGAAAATCTTCTTATCGTTATTGTCGTCGTTGCCGTTTAACAATTGGACTTGGGAAGTCTACTTTTATATGGGTATACAGAATGATGGGAAGATCAATGTAAACCATTATTAGATTCTTCACAGACAGAATAGATGTAAATACAGTTACAATATGATTATATTGTAATGTTCTGTAATGTATTTTATTTATTCTGATTTATCCCCACTTGACAATAATTATATATCCTCGAAATAATGATAAAATGATATGAAAATTGTATTTAGTATTAAAAGTGAAGAGTCAACATTGTTCCATTCTTTTATATATTAAGAACCATTTATTTTTTCTGTAAATTAAAAAAAAAATGAATCACGTTGTACATTTAAATCACCATTTTTTCTATTGTGATAGATAGTCATTTTACTGTTCTTACTGTGTCTTTAAATTTGATCTTTTAGACAATATCTTGCAATGGTCTATCTTTGTTTTATGAGATGTGGACGTCTGCAAATAGTATAAACAATTAGAGGCACTTCCCATATAGAAATAATTGTTAACTTTGGTTCAATTTTTGCATGTGGGTCTGTGAGGTGTAATTATCTTTTGCAATGGTCTGTGCTTTATAATGAGTTTCGAAGGTTCAGTGACTTCTCCTTCTCAACAGCAAAGTTTGTTTATACCTAAACTCTTTAATATAGTTACATGTGATCATTGTATTGTAATTAGATATGAAAGTGGCTTCAGTTTTTTTCTCTCTCATGGCCAGTGTGTGGCTGTCATTGCAGCAGTATGGTTAGCGAGTATTTTCTGAGTAGTATTGTATTTGCTCACTTTTGGATTTTATATTTACATACTAGTAGGGTACTAATAAAGTTTTATTTATTAATGTTGTATTATTAACAGTATCGTTAATACTGTTTTTGCCTGCAGTATTTTTGTTTGGAAACAGTGCTCTGAGTTGAACCAAGTAACTGTATGACAGCAACTCATTCTTGATTTTACCGAGTTCCTCTTTGTCGTACAAATAATATGCTGGTGTAATACATTATTCCACGAGAATGAGCTATTTGTTCATGATTTAATTAAGCATAATGCCTTGACTTGATCAAATGAAAAAGGAACAAAATGGTAATAAGATTTATACAGAACAAAACAACACACAACGGCCTAACTGACTCTGGGCTCAAATACAATGTTTTGTCATTCTCTTAACCCAAATCGTGTGATACATAATAGTATTTGCCAACACAACCTACACACAAGATAGTGTTATCAAATAAAAGGGAAATATCTGATTTTTGTAACAGTAGAGTAGTCTTGTCCATAATAATGGGTTTGATGTAATAAAAGGCACAAATTGATGCTGGATTATATATTGTTGCCACAGCTGCGCCTTTGCCTTCCAATCCATTCATTTCTATCAAATAATTTGATTTTAGTATGTCTATATTGTTTTAGCTGTAGAAATATTCTGCGGTATTCGGTCAACATCAATCGTTATTTTTTTTATTCCATGTTTATTTTACGAGTTAATACAAATCAAAATGCCTGGTGATTAACATCAATACCTACACCATACACTAGGCAATTCTTGAAAAGTACAAGTAGGGATCAGTGAGTACGTACAATTGTAGATCTCCAATTTCATCTCGTCGTGCTGGTTCGGCCACATTCTCGATGTAATTTTCATCTTACTGATCAGGTGCGCATATGCACAGTTAATACCAAATATTACACTGAGCACTGTGTTAAAACATATCAACTCTAATAACGCAGCTCATAATAGCTCACAGTAACCCACTTTATCACCTGTGAAGAACATGTATTAAAAAAGCACTCGGAACTCACGAAATACAGGGGATGGGAATCTAATATTAAACACTGTAACTAACACGCTCATAAATCGAGGTCACATCCCACTGTTTCCCCTAGCGTACGTTAGTATACGGTACCGAGGATGTGCAAATAATTTGTTTTAATACTTAGTACAAAAAATTAATAATTAGATTGAACCATCGCCGATAAAACGCAATTCAGTTGTTTCATTACGACCCCAGGTACTATTAAAAACATTTGTATGATACCCATTGTGCTCATTACACGCGTGTACCAAGGCTGACGTTTGTCTATTCCGTGGTGCATGAGTAATCCATATTACTACTTTCAGGCGCCATTATCAATAAAAATCACTGTCGATAAATTCAACATTATCTACCTAGCTCATGTGAATCATAGTTTCGGATGTTGTATTTTGAAGCTAAGAGTCGTTTTAATCCAATGGGGTTAATTATTTTGGTTTACTGATCTCGTGTGTCCCGTCACCATTTGGATAATACCAGACACCAATGGACAATAATACAAAGCTGTATGAAATCGACACAGGTCAAACTCGGCGTATGAATGATACAATGCAGAGAATCTTAAAAGTAGTGAACAATATCGATATTCATTAGTATAAACATTAACACAACCAACCGTCGTTTGAGTACGTTGTATACGTCGCTGTGAGTCCCATATCGAATAGGACGCGGCGCGACGACCACCGCCCTTTAAAAACGATGTAATATGATATAATGACGCATTCCTAAAACGTACCTGTAGATTGTTCTGAAAACCTGCCTGTCAGTAAACGCAGGCTAAGGCGATAAACCGGATATAACACTTATAATATAATTAGACTACAATTATTGAATTTCTATGCGAGTAGCTTTTTCAATTTATATTACTACTAACGTAATAAATGTTAGATGAAAATTTGCATGCCATTAAGTAACATTATCGATTGAAATTCATTACTATATTGCCCGAAAGAGTTTTGAATAATGCATTAGTGAGCCTTAAGACAAATGATAAACAGTATGATCAGAATTAACGACATCAAAAAACCAAACAATCAGTCAATCCAATGCACTGCGCTTTTGAAATTACCAATGAACCCACATATCATACAAGACTGAGAAATATCGAAAAAGGCTAAAAGCAGAAATTGGAGCATTACCTGTAGTTTCGACCGATCGAAGACACATTTTACTCGATCTTAAGTGCTTCAGTGATATGCGTTATTAGATGATTGATTGCCAATTTTTTGTTTAAAGTACACCTCGAATATTACCACTACTAATACGTCTGACGTGACGTATGTGTTGGTCAAATAAACCAGAGCAAACACAATCATCGTAGATGTAAAGATGTAACATAATACACTGGATTGTATTTACCTTTTGGAATACAATCCATGTTGATTCACTCGCGTGCGATCGACCATGCGTCCACAATCTAGTTTTACAGAATTATGATGGATGTTAAGTAGTCACGCATGATTTTAACTTTGTCAGTGTGCAGTTTGAAGGCCAATTAAGTGTCCGTTTGTCGTTTCTGTCATAGCGTATGCCGCAAAATTGTCATGCAATATTTGAGAATTTACGAAGATGAAAAAGTAGTGTAGATAGTCTAAGAGTATAGGAACTTGTTTACTGTTGCAAAAATATACATGTATAATATCGTGTTTCTGAATTTAAATCGTCCTCGAAATCAAATAGTATGATGAAATAGTATTCACAGTAATTTAGAGTACATCGATCGATTTAATTCTCGAAAATTAAGGTCATGGTAACAACACGACAAACGGGAATGCATTTCCCACCGACTAAATCTTTCAAAATATCATTATATAACACGTCACACTATCTCAAATTTCCCTTATGCGAGACCATTAGACCGACTAATATTACTTACAAGGCTGAAAGGATATTGAACAAATCTACGAACAACATTCAATGCACCGAATTGGTTCCCTGTAATCGTACATTAAAAGCTTGTTTGTTATTATTAACTCAAAGCTCACTAAACGCAGTTTTTAAATATACTCTCTTGAACTCTGCACATTCAGAACTTAATGTTATCACATCAATTCACAAATATATAATAAAATACAATACAAAAATGTCCAGAGGCGTAACTGGTTTCCGGGAAAAAAACAAATCATTACTAAAAATCTGATTTTATTTAAAATATATGCTTGTTCTTTCACTGCAATACACACCCAAACACAGTACAATAGGCGATTATAAGATCCGAAAATAAAAACATGTTAAATTATCAAATTTTACTAGCATTTTAAAACCTTATCTATAACACAAATCAACAGCTATTCAAAGTGTTCTAGAGCTCCTGGTATGGAGTTGGAAATACAACTATGTAATTGTTGAGCAATATTAATATGAATATTGAAAATAGCATATGATGACATCAAACATGTTGTGTTATTGCGTGGAACCAGTTTGAACTATTACGCGTGGAAGAGGGTCAAGTCGTGTCACGCCGTGTTATTTTGTCTAATATATGTCACTTTTTATTGTACACCAAATCTAATCACTTAGACTAGAAATAACATTCTGGAGCAGTTTTTCTGCAATCATTCATCATATACGATACAACCTTGAATAACCAAAATATTACTTGAGACATTAGTCATACTTATAGAACATAGACGATTTCATCAGCAAATCGTTTAATATAGCAACTTACATTTCACTTAACCTTGGGACAGCGACATTTCTATTAACAACAAATTTATTATAGAATATTCTTGTGATTAAAATGCCTATTTAGAAAACAAAGTATTAACGTATTCCAGTACCTTATTACGTACCTTGATGAGATATGAGATTGATATAACTTTTTTATAGCTTTGTTTGCACTGATAACGCAGGCTGCAACATGTGGTAATTCCTTTCTCAAATTCTGAAGAACTGCGCATGCCTGGGATACTATTTTGTACCTTTATTTATTGTAGTTGGGTAACGTACTAGGTAATCATCTTACCATCATGCAGTTGTGTACTGATTGGTCCACTGATTTTTTTTTATTTTAAAATAGTAATTTTAAATGCGTAAGGATAACAATTTAATCAGTGAAAACATGAGTAAAACATACTAAAATTAAGTATATTTTCAAAAACGTGTGTAAAACATTTTAATAGGCGTTTATCACCACAAACCATAACATCTGTAAATACCTGGTTATCTAAACTGTTCGAATCACAGTTTTACCATCTAGCCTCGCTATTGATTGTCCGTCATGGCGTCCGCGTCAACTTTTTACTTTTTCGAATTGTTCTTTAAAACTATAACCTTGATTGCTCTAATAATTGTTGTATGTACCTTGGGTAGACCTCACTTAGATTTATTTATTTAGTGATGATAGTTTCAGTATTCTAATCTTGATGCATATTTTTGGCATTTTTGGTAAAAAGTGATTTTTTGACTTTTTGTTAAAAACTGCAAATCTGATTAATTTGATAATATACTTACTACAAACGGACCTCTCTCACATTTGATTATTTCGTAATGATATTTTTAGTTCTTTAATTTTGATGAATATTTTTGTAATATATTTTTTACATCTTGTCTGATATCTTCAATGCGAACAGAGGAGCTATCTCTGAGTCAACCGAGAGGCTGCTTGTTTTCACATCTCAATGTGTTAGCTTCTAGGTGAAATGCAAGCCTAAAAATCATCAGCAACAATCAGAACTTCCAGGGATATATTGATCTACGAATGAATTAACTAAATGTCTATCATCCAAGAAATGATATCAAATATCTGAGAGAAATTATAATAATGAGTTTGTATGAGAAGCATGTGTAAACAAATCGGTTAACGCAATTTCGACTATTATTTTGAATTCAGAGAATGCGAATTTGCATAACCAATCTATCAGTTATCACATATCTTGTGTCTCAATGGACAATAAATGAATCAGTAGAATATGAATTTTCTGTAAAATTGTTGCCTTTTTGGTGTTTTGACCCATTGTTTTATGAGTCTGATATGAAATAAGGACATCAAAAATTACAGAAATTAAGTATTGATCAAATAAGTTATATTAATTTTTTTCGAAACACATAAATTCCCTTCACATATGCCCTTCTGTATATATGACTGAGTTGTGTACGTCGTCGGTTTGCTTTGTTCTATGGTTTGCTATATGTTATTATTTCCACATCATTGTTTCTTCCATCTGCATACACTCTCTTTTACTTTGCAAATTGCCTTTGCTTGCAGATCATAAGATAACAGAATGTTTATTCTCAACAGAGTGGCTGAGATCATCAAATATGTCTCAGTTGGAAATCAAGATCCTTTTTCTTAAAGAAAAGTGGCTTGAGATCTTTTGTAGTCCTATTAACCTTTTGATGATAATTGGTTTCCTGTGATGACTGGGG
The DNA here is from genome assembly GCF_978046115.1 of Saccoglossus kowalevskii. Classification (NCBI taxonomy): domain Eukaryota; kingdom Metazoa; phylum Hemichordata; class Enteropneusta; family Harrimaniidae; genus Saccoglossus; species Saccoglossus kowalevskii. The sequence goes on from NC_140659.1 coordinate 22,045,242, forward strand.
TGATTTAATTTCACTCTAAAAGCCAATCGAAAGTAGGAGATATCAAACTATACTGCCCCATGCTTTTGTCTTACCGCTATCTGTTATACAGAATATGAAATCATGAGATTTTGTCGAGGAAATTTACATATAACTGTTCTCTTTAAATATGATGACGGGTCATCAGTCTGTAATGTAAAAGGATGGTCGGTAAGTTGAACGTACCTTTAGTAGAAAACTAATCATTATAGTCACATACATAGTAAACAAGATTGATATGTGCTGGAAATAGTTTAATTTAGGCTAAATATATAGAAACGAAGAGTAAATATCGACGTCCATAGCAAACAGAGTCGTCAAGCAAATTTATAATCCCGGTAAAAATGGAGGAAGAAATCAACATAGTAAATGCATTGAGAAATATATGGACCTACTCGAACCAACGAATAGGTGTTTCAAAAAGTGTGAGCTACGATGTATATTAAACATATACAGGTTAGTTTATAATTGTTCAACTTAATATATTGAAAAGAAGGGAAACAAGGGGAATATTCACGATGTTTTGTTTACACAGATATTTTCCCTATATTTCCGATATACTTCAATATAATACAATGTATGCTACTTTCATCTTGTGTTAGCCATTTTGTCGGAATGCGTGAAATGTGCCAGACCATTCGCTCGTTCATAATCTGAAGAGCTATTATTTTTTTATTTACTAAAGACCTAAAAACAACTGGTATCAGGCTACAAAAATGCTTCACAAATTGGCCCATAAATTTTAATGTGAACAGCTTGTTTTTAAACGTTCATATCTACACACCTATCTATTATGTACATTAATTGCACGTAGGATTTAAATCTTTAATTGCAGGCTTATTCGTCAAGACCGTACAATTAAAAACGATATTGTGCCTTGGATTATGTTTAACCTAATGGCATTCTAGCTTTATTAAATGTTCGTAGAGTATTTACCTTTAAATCTCCTTTGCTATATGAATCGAAAAATCGTAAAGCCCTACAAAATCCTGCTTACTTTCCCCCAACGATTTAAATACAAACGATTCAGATTCACTCAAAAACCTCCCATCAGGTGATCGAAGTGACATAAGAAGGTATTTGAACCGCGAAAAACCAAATACTCATTTTCCATAGATGCAGTATATTCTTTATTAATACGATAAGCAAAGCTATTTGTAGTTAACAAAATAAATTGGAATATATATATATACCCTTTACATTCACTGTCATTCCTCTCTGAAGGTCGACCCGTTTCGGTGTGCAAATTGGTATTTTTTAGTTTTTTTAAGTTAGCCAATACAAAGAACCTCCACGCTTCAAGTCAGAAATGACAGAAAAAATGTTTAAATGTTTATCGTCGATACTAAAAAACCTCATGTACTTTGGCTGGAAATTTGGTGACATCCGCATATTGTGTTACTTTGTTTTTTGGTGAAACCTAAAATAGACCTTTAATTGTAACATCTGACCCGAATAGCCAACAATTCTACACAAACACAGGTATAGCGATAAGGGGCAACCTTGCCTAACGCCAAAACAACAACTTCGAACATTTCTGACGTTTTACGACTGATGATATTGTTATAAATAGTTTTAATCCAAGATATAAATGAAGGGCCACCATTATATTATTAAAGGCCACGAATAAATAGATGCTTGTCTAAAGCCTTTTCAAAATCTGCTATTAAAATTATCATTGGTTCTTTTAATTGTCAATAATCTCTAATCTCCGGATGTTGTCAGCAATGAACATACGATAAATCCGTTCTGATAAACGGCGACTTACATCGATGATGACACGTTTCACTTGTAACGAAAAACATTTTGCGAGAATTCTATTATCACTACAACAGAGGCCGCTTTTTTAAATCCTTGGAAATCCTGTTTTAATAACAGTGCCTAAAGCCCCTTCGTCTGACATTCTGCTTTGTTTTGTATTGAACAAATAGTTTAGATGAAACATTGTATCAAGGGCTTACACAATTGATGATAATAGTTTAGTGAACTTGAAATGGAATGCCGTCCAGACATGGAGCAATTTTGCCAGAGTAATTTAGCTATTCATGAATATGGTAAATTTAGAAAGGAGGTATTATAAATTAGAATAATCCCGTGTTGTGTAGGGAATAAATCTAGGAAAACTATATCGCCTTGTATATCACATAAATGTGTAACCAAGCAATGAATATAAACACATGTACGTATATCAATGGTAGACGAGAAACCGGTAACCACAATTCTGTAGTAGACATCAGTGTTCTATCACACTGCTGTTAAATTTCTATTCAAAATAGTAACTCATTAAATGTTCAACTAGATGATATCAGATAACAGAAAATAGCTATAGTCAATCATTACAATTGTAATTCCGAGATGAAACCTCCACTCAGTCATCCATCCATCATAATGTAAGTTATACTTGCTGTGTTGCAATGTTAAAATATGAATGTATTGCAACTTGTGTGTAAGCTACATTCTTGCACAAGACACTCTTCCCACTTAACGAATGTTTTTACTTTTCGAGTGGAAAGCCGACAGTAACAATTAATATTGAATAATGCTGGAGGGTACAATTATGGAATTACAGAGTACGATTATGTGATTACGTCACCAGAATGATCTCTCCGCCCCGACCAACCAACACCTTAGCAAGTGTCGGTCCCAAGCCCGGAAACGGAGGAGGATTGGGCGTGGGGTTAGCAGCCCCACCCTGTAAAAAACACACTAGCTACAGAAACGTAAACAAGAAAACCAATCAATTCGGACCTGAGAGAGGATGGTTCTCCAGTTGGAGAGCTTATGGCGCCGGATCAGCTTCCAGAGCCCACTCAGCCGATAACCATCAAATCTTCTAGGACCAAACTAGTATAGGTGCCTGTAATGTAAGAACTAAGTTTGAAGCAGGAAAAACTAAACAAATTTCAGTAGAGATAAAGAAATATAAATTGAGTATATTAGGCATTATTGAGACACACTGTCTATGGGGGAATTACTTCTATCTTTCGGACATTCTGAAGATGGTGCACCACATACCCAAGGAGTGGCATTTATGCTTTAACGGCCAGCACAGGAAGCTCTTCTTGGGAGGGTCATGGTCCACGGATCGTCACTGCCACATACAGGACAAGAAATCGTAAGATCAACTTGGATATTGTACAACGTTATGCTCCAACAAACAATGACGAGGATGAAGCAAAGGAGAAATTCTATCAGAAGCTTCTGGCAATTATCCAGAAACTACCACCAAGAAATATCATCATGGTTACGGGTGACTTTAATGCCAAGATTTGCAGTGACAACAAAGGGCTTGAAACAGTGATGGGAAGAGAAGGTGCTGGAGAGAGAAATGAAAATGGAGAAAGATTTGTGGATTGTTGCGATTCAAGCCAGTTAGTGATAGGCGGGAGTGTTTTCCAGCATAAAAGGATCCACAAGACAACAGAAAATCAGATAGCCCACATTTGTATAAATAAGAAGTTCCACAGATCTCTCCAAGATGTAACAGTCAGAAGAGGATGTAGCATCGGATCACCATCTACTTGTGTCTCACGTCAAACTCAAACTTAGGAGAGACCTTTCTGGATAAAAGAGCAATATACCATAATATAATGTCGCACTCTTGAAACTATAGAGGAATTCAACATTAAGTTACAGAACAGGTTTGAAGTACTTATAAATTAATGATCTAATGATAGAGGATGAGTCAGTGGAAGGAAGGTGGGAAGTAATAAATGATTCCGTTACTGAAACATGTGAAGAAGTACTTGGCCCAGTGAGACGCAAACACAAGGAGTGGAACAAACCTTGAAGAAGGTTGAAGAACGAAGGGAGAAAAAGGCAGCCATCAACAACAGTCGAACAAGGTCTCAGAAGTCAAAAGCTCAACAGTAATACACAAAGATAAACAATAGGGGATAACGAAAGACAAACAAGACTTTATGGAGACAGTTGCAGATGAAGCAGAGGAAGCATCTCTCAAGGGGAATATGAGAGAACTGTATTGAATTATAAGGAGTCTATTGGGCAAGTTCAACAAACCGGAACGACCAGTAAAAGATAAGGAAGGAAATGCTATCACGGATGATGAAGGTCAGAAGAGGAGGTGGAAGGAGCATGTTGAAGAGCTGCTGAATAGGCCAGGCCCGGCCCACATGACACACCAGATATTTCACCAGCCGATAACAACCTACCTATTGACTGCAGTCCACCAACAAAAAAAGAAATACGTAGATCAATCACACAGCTGAAGATGGTTAAATCTGTCAGACCAGATGGTATTCCAGCTGAGGTTCTAAAGGCAAATGTTGCAGTAAATGTGGAAATTCTCTGCCCACGTTTCCAGAGCATTTGGAAGGAGGAAACACCCCGATAGAGTGGAAGGAGGGCTATCTTGTAAAGCTACCAAAGAAGGGTGACCTTAGTCAATTCTCTCCATACCGGGGAAAGTTTTTAACCCCATTCTTCTCAATAGAATGAAGAACGCAGTGGATGCACTCCTACATGACGAGCAGGCTGGTTTTAGAACGGGAAGAAGCAGCATAGACCAGATACAGACTTTACGCATCATTATAGAACAATCACATCAGTTTTGTAGACTGCATGAAGGCCTTTGATATCATGATAGGCCTAGTCTTTGGAATGTCATGAGGCACTATAGTATACCAGATAAAATTACAAATATCATCAAGAACTCATACGAGGGTATGACCTGCCATAATGTCCATGGAGGACAGCTGACTGATGTCTTCCAGGTTAGGACTGGTATCAGACAGGGCTGTTTGCTGTCACCTTTCCTGTTTCTTCTTACCATTGACTGGATAATGAGAACATCAACCAAGGGCAGGAGAAATGGTATCCATTGGTCTCTCTGGGGACAACTGGATGACCTGGATTTTGCGGACGACCTCGCTCTGCTCTCTCATACACAACAGCAGATGCAAGACAAGACAGATCAGCTGCTACTCTACAATAATTGGCCTTAACATACACCCAACAAAGACAAAGGTACTTAGAATAAATGCAACTAACACAAACCAAGTCACATTGGCAGGTAAAGATTTAGAAGAAGTGGAGAGCTTCACCTACCTGGGGAGTAACCTAGATAAATCAGGAGGGACAGACACTGATGTACGAGTCAGAATTGGCAAAGCGAGGCCATTCATCAATCATATCTCTCAGAACAAAGGTTAGGGTCTTCAACACAATCATTAAACCAGTACTTCTGTATGGGGCGGAAACATGGAGAACCCCCGAAAACATCACCAGAAGAATCCAGACATTTATAAACTCTTGTTTACGAAGAATATTAAGAATATAGTATACGAATGTGATCACAAACCAGGAGAAAGAACAAGTCAGCAGCCCATAATACAGGAAATACTACAGAGACTTTTATTTTTTCTATGATGTATAAGTAATATAATACATACATAGGTGGTGATTAACCGTTAAAATGTGGATTGCAGTTGTATAGCATTTCATTAAATATGCTTCTAGACATTTGTATAGAATATGTATATATGATTTTGTCGAATCCTCGCGCCAGTGTGTTCTTTGTATTTCCGCTCCTGCTGGTACGGAACGTGCCGTGTCCGCATGGCAATATAATATGGTTGCAATTAAATTCTATCTAGAAAAGTTAACAATCCTTTTTCAGAGCGACGTTGCTTTCCCATCACAATATCTATATTTGGTCTGAAAATTAGACTTTCATTTGCGCTTCTTCTATCTAATTAAAAAGTCAACATTCGTGTTGACATTTACTGTCGAATTGTAATATATTTATGGAGAATACCATAATGAAAAGTTTTGCACGGATCTACGCAGAATTCGAACCAGGCAGTGATAACTATTCATAAAGCAGTGTAATGTCGCGTCACCTGAGATGTCTTTAATATTAAAATTAATGTGAGCAATAAAGGTAACTTCCAGAACACGTGTACATTTGTTGAACGTGAAAGTACAAACTCCAAGCGTGGTGACATACCGCAAGTGCATTCGTTCACACAAGGCCACCCCACTTGTGTTTCTTTTCTCAATGATCAAAAGCTTCAATATAATAAAACTGTTTATTACAACAGTGTTATGGTCTTTATTTTCATCATTTTATAAGTAATCATTGGGACTTAAATCCATTGACGTGATGAGATAATGTACATCTCTGATTAGTTTGGTGGCGGTGATTGCTTCACACGATGTTACATTATTATTTAGGAACAACAAGCATATTTAAGATAGACATTATAAACATATGTTATCACATGTGGCGTCAGGAGTCGCAACGTCACGCACTGCGTGGTCGCGAAATCTAGCGGTGACCACGAAAGAAATCCATTCGCGGGAACATAATTTATTAAATTAAAAATGCACCTATCTTTGAAAAAATTCCCCTACTGTGGCCAGTCTAGGTCTAGCCCTGTACGCTCGCGTTTATTTGTATAAACCTTGGCAACGCACACCATGGCCATGTTCTGCTCGTTTCTGTATATGTGGCTGACTAGATTTGTTTGCTTCAATTTTATTCGAATATTAAAGAATCTCAATCAGACCCGAAACATATGTTGATTATGTTCAATTGTTACTCGGCATTGAACAGGACCTTTTTTCACATGTCTTATTACACGGTAAATGATGTACTGCATGGAGCTATCCAAGGTTCGATAATGTTGATTTGTTAACAGCTTGTGAATAAATATATTTGCATTATTATCTTTGAAAGTGGAAATATGCTGCAATCATCGAGTTATTCACCAGCAAATTTGTTTCCTTCCACCTTGATTTTATTTGAGCGTTACTGAATTTTCGCATCTTTAGAGTGTTTGTTCGTCACCGTGTTTGACGTGCAATGAATAATAAGTTCGCAAATGTACATATCCAATGATGTCTGAGTTTTAGTCGGAAAAGTTAGGCTTTTACTGTGAGTTGTCCATCATCGGCATGTCCCATAAATAGGGTAACTATCTTTCATTTGATGGCAGCAGTAGCAAAATTTATGATATGAATCTCTGCATATTATGTATATATGACCCTATACAAATTGAATGAAACCACTTTATATCATATTTATTCACGCCCTGTTACTATGAGTACACATCATCATCATCATCATCATTTGCCCTTTTGTCATTTTATTAATAGGTAGTAGTCTGACCTAACAGCCTTGCCAATTATGCAGTGGTGTTTTGTATTTGTGTCTTGTAATTTTAGTTTTTTTTTAATATATTCCTTTTGTGGTATATCTCCGGTATTTGAACATTGTTAAACTAAGCCTGGTTAAATATATATAAAAAAGAGTAAACACATTGCTTAGCACTCCAGGTAGAATGATCCTACAGCTGAAGGTCTGTTTGTACTTTGTATTGGAAGCAGACACAAAGCTGTTTTACATGCCCGTGTAACGTCTTCTCAGTAAGAATTAGGATAGTTCAAATGTTACCAAATTATTATCCGAGCCTATTACCAGCAACGCGCGCTTGTCTTCAAGAATATAGAGAGAATCACTATAATTTGAAACTCCCTAAGTCTAACATCATCTTGTCATTCTGCTCAAAAGTTGGGTTTAGTGTTAAGTATTTTCAAAATATAGTATATTATCATACCTCATAGCCCTCCAGTCAATTAGATCTGCACATTTGGCGGTCGTTTTTATTATCTACGGATGACGTCATATCAGCTTCTGCGCTTGTGCAGAGGTTATAATAGATTTAAAAAAAAAATGCTTATCCTTTGGAGAATTGTCGGCGTTTTTTAATGGTTCACATCCAATTTTGTCTAACATGTTCAGCCCAATAGGATGTAATTTTATGGAAAGCCGTTCGGGATTCCCGATGGTTTAATAGTGAGCCCATAGAGAAAGGTATACAGTTGAAAGTTGCCTATACTCATATTTTGAATGAGGCATTTCCGAAGGTTATATTTGTTTCTTATTACTACGGGAGTTATCCGGTATAATGTTATTAACTCCGACAATTATGACAGATATCTGCAGGCGTTCCGCTTGGCCTTTGATAATAGATCATTACTTCGTTATGTTCTATGTTAGTCCTCGAACAACATGACTATTTCTGTTTGTCGACCCTAGTCGACACACTGTTTACGTAACCAGCGCTTGAATTTCATATAACGACGACGTCTTTTAGTTTGTCTATTTGTTTCATCAAGGCAATTTTATGGCTCCTTGTTTATCGCACATACAATTCCCTACATTGTGTTGTATCGCGTTTTAATTAAGTCTGAGTGATCCAGTGCAGTGTGATGTCTTGGTTGGTGTGCATGCGCACAGTGAGTAAACATCGATGCTTTCGAAATGTCCGATGGTTGCCATGTGTAGTTCGTCCCTACAAAATCATAATTGTGACATGAATTTTGGAATGCGCTTTGTAATATAAATACCTAGAAACCATGATCAACAGATACTTGTGAATGTATACAAGCATGGTTGTTGACATTGGAAATTGTAACATGGAAGATTAGTCCGGCATTCACATGAGACGAAATGCTTTCATGAATTTAGATTCTTGAGACCACACACTTGACGAATCTGCATGTCGACAGTATGTCATTTTTGTACATTTTTTTATTCATACAAATGAACAATTACCGCCGTGAAATCCTAAACCGAATATGTCCACATTGCTAGTGTTTTAAAAAGCAGCGTTCTGGATTAAAACTACAGGAATTTCCCCTGAACCAATCGTGTAATCATGTAAAATTCACATATTTTGCATAAATTGAAGGTGGTCGCCCTAACAATATACTATTACTACTAGCTTAATATTTCGAGTCAAAAATGTATGCATAGTCCATCATTCATCTCTCAATCGTATCTGTTATTTATGACTTCTCTCACCATTCAATTCATTTATTTAAAGTCAGTTTGAAATACCTAGCCAAAGGCTAATATCACTGACTACTAAAAATTACATCAAACAAAAGCAAAAATTATAAACAACAAACACAGAGAAAAACAACAGTAAGATTTCACAAATAATCAATAATATCTTAAAATGATGGTGACTACAATGACACCATTTGCTTAAAATAATACCAATCTTTGCACCCCTTCATTGGATTAGTAAGCGAGTTCCACATTTTAGGACCATAATAAGACAATGACTCCAGTTCATAGCGTTTACTCCTTGGTCGTTTTAACTGTAATTAATGAGAATTTCTTAAATTGTACATTACATTTTTCTCCTTGTATAAATCCCACATAAAAGATGGGGAGAGTTTGTTTACACTTATATAAACTTCAACAAGTATGTCACGATTCCTGGACATCTCTAGTGTTTGTAGTCCAGCACGTTCCATTAAAGTTTGATAGCTGAACTGAAAATCATTGAACACAAATTTCAGAGCTCTGTATTGAATACGCTTCATCTTAACAATGTTTGCTTTACCACACAAATTCCAAACTAAAGAACAATAAGTAAAATGTGATAAAATAAAACATCTAAATATACATAGTCTTGAAGCTTGATCTAAATAACCCGACATTCTTTGCAAAACGTTCAATTGGGCTCCTGCCCGTTTACACAGAACACTAACATGATGATGAAAATTTAAATTCTGATCAATATTAATCCCAAGCAATTTAAAACTAGTTTCAGTTTCAGCAACACCCCCAATACTAAAAGTGATATTGTCAGATTTGTCATTTAATATAATTGCTTGAAATTTATTTATATTAGCTTCCATCATGTTATCTTTGAACCATTTGACAGCCATTTCTGACTTTTGAGTTGACTGGTTTATGAGCTCATTTTTATTTACACCAGTAGCTGATATAGTATTGTCATCAGCATAACTATAAAATGATATATTTGTAGATATTGCAAAAAGGTCATTTACAAAAATATTAAAAAGTACTGGCCCTAAAACAGACCCATGTGGGACCCCCCTTACATACACTGTGCCAGTCACTAACATGCCCAGATAGTTTGACACCATCTCATTGTAACTGGCATTTGTGTGACATCCAGAAACATAATACATTGTAGATTTGTAATTGCACATGTATGCCTTGTTAATCAGAAATACCAGTGATTCACATCGATGCTTATATTGGAGCAAATAGCAAACCATTCCTATGTAGTAATTTAACCACACTATCAACAATAAAATATTGGATCTAGTTTTGATCTACCACAAAAACATTTGAGTGTGAAAATTTTCTGTTTTAGCTGTGGTTACGGTAAATTAGGGTTTTGTGTTTACATACTATGTTTTTTTCATCAGTTCGTAACTCGTCGATATCAACTAAGATGAAAGTGAACACGGTCAACGAACTGCTTTCAGTCGATTTGTTATGCAAACCATAACCTTGGGCGTATAGTAATTACACACGTAAACATAACTTGTCGTACACATTGCCTATACTGTCTTCAAGGAGGATAATGGTTGTCGTTTCATATAAATATAACGAGCACAAATGACGCAAATAATTTTTAAACTCATAGTTGCTGTCGACATAGGAAGTAAAGTAAGCAAATAACACCGAATAAACGGCAAGGTAAAGACTATGTCTAATTATAGTAAATACGTACTGCGTGCGTGACTCGAACCGGCGCTCGCGTACGGCACCTAATCGCCTAGCTTCACGCCACTACACGTCTTCCCCTCGGCCACCGGGCATCCCCAAAAAAGGATGCTTAATAACCGAGCTTATTACGTGCAGAGAACGTGAAACCCGTCCACGCGATACGCGCCACACAGCATGGCCAGAATGCGGCAAAGGCCTTCAGATCTGGCTGTAGTAGGATGGTGAAAGTAATGGTACAGCATTTTAACAGTGAATAAGTACTGAGAAATAATTTTTAAACTCATAGTTGCTGTCGACATAGGAAGTAAAGTAAGCAAATAACACCGAATAAACGGCAAGGTAAAGACTATGTCTAATTATAGTAAATACGTACTGCGTGCGTGACTCGAACCGGGAAGACGTGTAGTGGCGTGAAGCTAGGCGATTAGGTGCCGTACGCGAGCGCCGGTTCGAGTCACGCACGCAGTACGTATTTACTATAATTAGACATAGTCTTTACCTTGCCGTTTATTCGGTGTTATTTGCTTACTTTACTTCCTATGTCGACAGCAACTATGAGTTTAAAAATTATTTCTCAGTACTTATTCACTGTTAAAATGCTGTACCATTACTTTCACCATCCTACTACAGCCAGATCTGAAGGCCTTTGCCGCATTCTGGCCATGCTGTGTGGCGCGTATCGCGTGGACGGGTTTCACGTTCTCTGCACGTAATAAGCTCGGTTATTAAGCATCCTTTTTTGGGGATGCCCGGTGGCCGAGGGGAAGACGTGTAGTGGCGTGAAGCTAGGCGATTAGGTGCCGTACGCGAGCGCCGGTTCGAGTCACGCACGCAGTACGTATTTACTATAATTAGACATAGTCTTTACCTTGCCGTTTATTCGGTGTTATTTGCTTACAAATGACGCAGATTGTTTGTAGAATAACCTGGAGATTACCACGCAATGATTTGTAACAACCATAAATGTAATATTGTATTTAAGGATAAGATATATTTTTTAACTTTGAAATGAAATTGACTTTAGCCCCATGACATATAAATTAGTCTGAATAAGTTTTATTCAATTTTGTGATAACTATTTGTTTTTACAAAGATAGTATGAATAAATAATGAATAAATTTGAATAAATTTGGTATTGATCTTGATTTAATTAATTTAATAATACTATAAGCATGAACCATTAACAGGAGTAATATAAATCACAAACCGGTCAGCAATATACATCACAATAATAATAACAATAATGATAATAGCCCAATTCGGGATTGCCTACCTTACCTAGGTGCTCGTACTGCGTAGTTTCAGCAATAGTACAGTCATACACATCATCGTCGACGACGATATCAGTTCTACAACTCCACACTATGAGGTCTCAGTGAGGGCAAACTACACGACACTGACCGTAATGTTACGCGACTTCCATACCTCCGCACAGAGAAAGGGTCATGATCACCAAACCACGCTTTCTGGCGAAACACAGGTCTTTGAATAAAGTTGGTTTTACAGCGCAGAACACCACATGCCGAATTGGACAGGCATTATCTTGACACATACGTTGACTGCCTCATCGACACTGCATCTGAGCTGAGGTAAACTGAACTGAACTGAACTGCACTGAACTGCACTGACCTGGAGCTGGGTGACATACACATACAGCTATGTATTGTTCTTAAAATAAACAATGTTCACCTAAGAGAGAATTGTTACACCATAATAACAATTATGAGTAATTCATTTTAAATAAATAGTTACATGAACAGGTGCATACCATCTATTATATACATTGTGAAATTGGGATATTTGTACAGTCAAATAGTTTTTACATTGTCGTTTGTTTCATAATTATATTTATTTGGATAATGTTGGTACTACAATCGATGTAATAACTAACCGTAATAAAAAAAGGTGAGTACATCATCTTTTCAGGCAGATAATAATCCTGGGATAAAATAAGTACAAGGAGTAACATTCCTTTAGTTGTAATCACGGGTCAGGTAATGAACATATTATAGAGTTAATTACCTATTTTCAGATACGATTGCAAGCGAATTCTGTTGACAGATTTGACATTTTTTGACGAATATTGTGAGCAGTAATGTACTTACATACGTTGTAATTGGCTCAATTGTTTGTTTTTTAAATGTGTTTGTACTTGGAAATACTTTCCTAATTTGTCTGATCTGTAGAAATCTCCGCGTTGAGTATCATAGAGGCTTTGGATTCTATTTATGGAACAGACTCTTATAATCGAATTAAGGAATTAGAAGAGTTTCAAAACTAAAGTAAAGATACGTGAATGATTACGTCATTGGTAATTATGTTCGGTTTGATGATTAGGCGAACTCAAGTGCTTGATAACAGATTAATCTTATATTTGTGTTTTTTTATCCCATTATTTAGCGACAAGTGTTCTGTACATTTTATAACGCGGGAATGCAACTCTATTGAAAAGTTGTTCTGTGCTGACGAATAACAAATTTAACCTAATGTTTTACAATACATTTAGACCAGTTTTGATCACGAAAATCATTTTTTTTAGTAAAATTATGTTTTGTATTTCTATAATGTAATTTTACATCCATGTAAATCCAAAACTTGTCTGTTTTAATTCATATTACTGAACTACCACAGTTTCCAAGTACAAGTAGTTTGGGTTCACGATTTGGAACACGTACCACTCTACATTTGAGCTAATTCTTATCATTTGACAATAAAGTAACCGTGTGAAAGTATAATTCCCAATATTTATTCTAGAGCTAATTCTTGTAACACAATTCACACATTATGCATCTGTAGTCGCCCATTAATGAAGATTTCATTTTATTCTAGATATCAAACGACTACACAACCATTAGAGTGCTAGATTGATTGGGAGAGCATTTTATTCATGCAAGTGGCGCATGCATTTTTTCACAACATATTCAATATACGTTATATTTATAATAGAGATTGATATAGCATAAATTATATAGTAGCATGATCATGAAATAGTGAGTTATTATAATTTCATAAAAAATAATCGTAACGTTATAACAGCACAACCATGAAATCCATAATAGTCTGTCACTAATAGTCTTTTAAACTCTACCACTTTCAGATCTGTACAAAAAAATCAGCTCTACCTGGAATCCTCATTGTCAACTGATGTTAACCTAAGTCAATCGTCAATTTAAACACGGATATCATTTCAAGCCGTATGAATATATACATCTGACATAAAATGCAAAACATGCTCTCGGCACATGTATATATTTTCTATACGCTCACGTACCGTTATAGCGCAGGTTTATTCTACTGACATTTGCCTAATAAACAAAGCGTAGTTTATTTTCATGGACTGGTAGGTTTTATGCATTAAACCAAAAACCAAAAAGGAAACATCCAAATGTCGTATTGTCATGTAGAAGTGGTGGGAATATTGTAATACCTACATATAACTACTGATAGTTACATAAACCATTATTAGAAACAATATGAGTAAAATAAAGTTATTCCATTTATGGTTGAAGTGTTATTATATTTATGAATGATGTTAATTACATTTATGATGTTAATTACATTTATGGTTTCCTCAAGGTACAATGTACAACAGTGTCAATTCCATGAACACATATTTCAAGCATTACTCGTGACACGCGTGAAGAAGAAAATAGCTAAGCCAATGTAAAAGTATGACTCATGAATGGTACAATAAAACGACAATAAACATGCAACAAAGAACCAGGCAGAGTAATTGTTACTTGGAGCAGACAAGCTAACAACTAGATTATATAAATACTGAACTAAGCTCGAGTTGTCTACAATTACGTAGGGTAATTCTGTAATCAGGCATCGTTATCAATGGGTATTAATTACATTAGCCTTGGGGCAACGGGATCAGTAAATTATACATTTTAATATCTTATTTATCATTGAAATGTGGCTATTAATGTTTACACACGTAGATTATGTGTTTACCGAATCTTATTTTTATATAATCCAGGATAATATTTCCTTTTAAGTTTACGTCACTAGACACATATGGTGAGTTTTTGTATAAATCCTAGCCATTGGCTACACACGCAATTTTAACGAAATAAATTATTTTCACGAGAATGACTAGATATTGGACCGTATACAACCCCGATAGAACCGGATATCCCTCGAGCAGCGCTGACAATGACAAAACGATCGGCAGTATGCGACGTCAATGTATGTGATATGTATTTTCCATCTTTCCTGTATTAGATCACACTGTAGAAATACGCACGTTATGCATGCGATAGGGTGTACTATTATTGCTAAATATAGGATTGTCCACATTGTATTGTGTATTAAAACATGATTAGCGTGTCCACCAATCTTCATAGAAATTTTGGGTTTGACTCCCATGGTCAACTCGCAGGCAGTATTCGTATATGCAGAAGCGGCGACAGGACATTTTGCATGGGGGCGATATCTAAAATCTGGACCATCTGAAACGCTATTTCCTGCATTTTGAAGAGCAAATTTTGCTGACAACAAGTATTTCAGCTAGGGTGGGCGACCGAGCATCTGCCCCCACTGCTCCGGTGCCGCCGCCACTGATATCGGCGAACAGCGTCCTTTTGAAGGAGACTTGTGTTACGTTCACTGTTCATGACCAGTGTGCGTATACAGTATTCAGTTGTTCCTGTCGCAAAGAGTAGCGGTTTGATGTGTATGATTGTCATGTTATATCCATCATTTCCAGTTTGTAATCGATGACTACCGACTAAATGCAAACAGATTGGTTCTGGCTTGTCACATTATAAGATTGAGCATATTTAATTAATGAACTTGTTGAACTTGTCGTAGATTGTGTCAAGTTGTTCCAAACTACAAACGTACTTTCCTTTAGTGTGTGTTCTAAATAATAAAGTACATAACTTTAATATATTCATGAATGACTCACAATGTACAATTAATTATCACATAGATGGGTTCATACACATATGCAATGGACATGTTAAAATATAAATATAACATATAAATATTTATTATGCACAAAAATACGCGACTTATGCATATATACAATCAACCAGACATTAAAGAACCAAAATTGGTAACTATGCCAGCTGACCACGTGGTGTAATATTTATAAAATATTAATAATAGTAACTTAACAAGTAAATGAGAGTTCAGTGAATAATAATTTTAATATATGATTTGCGAATTCTGCCTGGCGTGTTCATTATCTATGTTTACTGGATACCACCATGACAGGTTTAAGCGTTACAGGTATGACATTATGTAATACAGGTGTATTTATCGTCAAGTGAGCGGAATATTCTTCTAACTAAGGAGTATTGAATAATAAAACTACACATAAACACATATAAGATAATATATTCAAAAAAATAAATACAACTATACATGTGTACATGACATGTTGATAACGCAATCAGTGATAAATGTATTGTTCTTTTAATGCTTTTTTGTCAAACGGTCTTTACCACGGCACAATCAACTGTATAAACGTATTTAAATAGGGTTACTATTCGCAGAACAACTTTTAGCTGGTGAAATTTTCTTCAGCGACTGAACAAATATAAATATTATAATTAATCATACATTTAATAAAATTAAAACGTACAGTAAATTTGTTACGTTGATATGAATGTAAGTTACAGAACACCAATACAAAAGATTGAAATAACTTCTTGTCACATTTGTATGAGCATACATTTAAAGACGTCCAATCTTTTGTACACCACAAACAAATTCACAATGACGGCATATTTTAATGAAAAACGGAGTATACAAGTAATTTTAAACCTACACAACAACTTATTAAGGGTGATTAAATTATAGAAGACTTGAAAAGTCTAAGATACGAAGGGGGAGGGGGTGTATTAACATAAATAATACATCACCCGGAGCGCTCTAATTACTAATGCAACTCATTCATGAAAGATTCTTGAACAATCCAAAGATTTCCATTGAAGTATGTCCACGCCAGTAGCTCTTCGAGGCATGTTTAATTATGAATAAGAATTAAGAACGATTACATTGATTATCGACTGTGTCTTTAGAGCCACATCTAGTATAAGAAATATGAAAAGTAAAATTCCTGAAATCAAATTTATAAGTAATATTTTAAAATTGTTCACATTGGGCCTGAGCGATTAAACAAATAAATAGTATATTTAATTTGGTGATCAAATAATGCAATGTCAAATGCTTACTAGCTTCAATAATACAATATATCAGGTTTACTTTTAGGATTCATTGATGTTTTTTGGTGGAATGGTTGAAATGCAACTTTGATGGTTTGCAGTATAAATTCAGATACATAACTGGGCAACGTCCCATATCAGTGTTTTAAGTATCAATTACCTCGTCGTTGAATACAAACAACTAAAACAAGTAGGTATTATTCGACATTAATGGGTTGTTATAACTGATTGGGCAGTAAATACAATTTCCTCTAAAATGTCTATGTGTGATAATATTAGTTGACACACATACGAATAAATAGAACAAATCTTCGAGGTTGTGGACTAGGCCAGGGAACGTGGTTTACATTTCATTAAATTACGCATTCTTTGGGATCGCATACTTAAAACCTGGAGTGGGTCACATGATGAGCTAACATTGCCCTTTGAAAGAAGAACGCCTCATAAATGTTCAGACCTGGAAAACATGAAAGGCACTCTCATCATAACCTTCAAGCTAATGTCATACATAAATAAATTTTAAAAGTGACTCTACAATATAAGGTTTAGTAGTAAATTCATCTCATGTATCTATTTCGCAGCTTCTCAGTACTTGAAATAATCTATAGACTGTAGTTTGTGAGCGCGCAGTAAATATCGTAGAGTCTTCTGGTGCATTTGTATATTTGCTTATTTTGCAGTAATCAGTCATGATGTGAAATGGTCAAATTGCTTGCACAGACTAATCCGTTTACCTGTATTTCATTACATATTATGGTGATATAGAGTATTATTATATTGATATATTGATATATAAGAAAAATCTATATTCAAAATTAAATGGTTACACTTCTAGTTTACTTCAGAGTTGTCAAAGACCTATTAAAAATCAGTAGATTTCATAGCATGAAGCGTGGAATTAAAATATAAGCTACTATTGAAATACAATACTTGAAATAACAAACATCTAGCGTTTCTAATGATGAAATTAATATCGTCCAAGTAATTAAAAAATAGTAATAATATTTATATTGAATTTAGTAATTTTATTTATAATTGAATTAATTGAAATCCTTGACTTGATTTGAGGCGCAAATTCACAGGAACAACAATTTATATAGTTTTAAACTGTTTTAGAAAAATGACTCCTATTTATGTTTGAATATAATGTTTTCGTGTTTGTATCGCCTCAATGTACGGACAGATATAGCATCCAACGACATGTATATCATACAATGTAATAATATGTTGAATGTTATGATGATGGTACATTTTCTGCGTATAATATAAAAAGACACATCAGTATGAATCGTTCAATTGAGCATTGTCATGTGTAGATTCAGCTTCTACGGAAACGTTATACTACAAATTCGGAATATTTCTATATATTTGGCAAACATCAACAGCTACCGATGACAGCGAATA
This sequence comes from Saccoglossus kowalevskii, assembly GCF_978046115.1. NCBI lineage: Eukaryota > Metazoa > Hemichordata > Enteropneusta > Harrimaniidae > Saccoglossus > Saccoglossus kowalevskii. The sequence continues at coordinate 22,063,362 of NC_140659.1, forward strand.
CATACATAATTGGTTTAATAAAAAAATGAATTGAGAAATTTATACCTTGTAAGGTAAACTTAAAATAATTTCTTCACTTGTACCGTACGATATATATTTCACTATTCTGGTTGAATTCGTGGCACGTGTTTTATGTAATGAATACGAACAAACAACTACGTTGTATATATAATCCCCAGCTCAGTTAGTTACGTCATGGGAATACACTCACTGAATTTGATAGAAATCCAGGTTAGGCCGAATACATGATTATATGAACACGCGATCCTTTTGGTTGTAGATTTAAAATTTCCCTAGACGCACGCATTGCCTGTGTAGAGGATAGCAGTTCATGAGCATTTTGTAGATCGACTTCGATTGCGCGACGAGCGCCATGAGTCGATCACTGTTGTTGAGTTTATGTGTGAGATGCAATTCAGGCCACAACGTCCACATATGTTACAACATCTTTTCAGTTCTTCCTGCAACGGACACGATAAAAAATAAAAAGTATTGTTAGGTAGATTTAGAATTTACCCTTACATTTTAATTGACTACATCCCAATGTGCCCGAGTACGGCTAAAACGTAGCTAAAAGTAAAAATTCAATTATTGCAATCTTCTCCTAAGGGTGTTCCAGATTTCAAGAATCCTGCAATATTGAGGGTTTTATTTATGGCAATGGTTAACCTGTAAAATTGCATACAGCCACGAACTATATTTTAAACTGATTGCATTTGAATAATTTATTGACAACTCCCCAAAATGATCGACATTTGGAAAATATATTGTGCTTCATCGGCGTCTCATTCCAGGAATCCCTCACCAATCTCAATCTATAATTAGCTACGTGCGGATATTTTGCAGTGACATTCAGAATTGGCATGCGACAATTTGAAGCACCTCCCCATACCCGCTCCCAGGAGATTTATTTTGTTCAGATTCCTATATCAGTAAGCTTTAATTTCGATGATTTTGCATTCCAATATTTTCGCTGGACTACCTGTGTGTTATTAATAAATACGGTTCGCACGCCACGTCACAAAAACACATGACAAATGATCTAATTTGACAAAGAATGATTGAATTTTCTCATGACCATTATTGAAACTAATATTCCGTCATTTAACAAGGACATTCACTGACGTGCAATGTATCAAGCTGTCAAGCAAAATACATCATTACGATCATTACCATACATCATAATCCATAAATGTTCCATGCGATTCTCGCCACGTATATACTCACTCGAAATCCGTCATGACAAATGGTATATACGAATGGATTGATAAAGCTGTTAGCCATCGCAAGCCAATGCACGAACAAGTACACGCTAATGATGACGGTACGGTTGTTAGGATCCTCCAAAATGGTAATATCGAAAACAGTTGCTAATATTAAACAGTGTAGCGGTAACCAGCATATTGCAAATATAATTACGATTGCCACCAGCATCTTTGTAACCTGAAAAACAAAACAGATTACAATTACCAAATGTGAGATTTGTTGAAAAATATTTTTTTAATTTAATTGGTGTGATATTAAGGTTAATCTTTTGAATCTTCTGAAGCATTTCAAATCCGTGGCATATAGTGGCCATTCGTTTATGCACAGGTTTTCAAAAACACCAATATATTGGGGGTTATTCATTAATACGTTTTGAACATAGAGTTAATTAATGCATTGTAAAATAGAATAAACGAATGGCCACCATATACGACGGATTATTTCACTATGGCAATTTAATAAACATGTATGAGTTTAAAATTGTAAATTATATTACTCTGACATTGGAACCTTCTCAAACTGATTAGTAGAAAATGTATTTAATACAGTTTTAATTATATGTTTCATGTCGTCTGTGTGATATTAATCTAAACTTGATTATTTGATATGTAGAAATATAACTGAAAATAAAATGGTTCTAATTCGAACAGATAAATGCAAATTTCCATGATGTTGACTTACATTCTCACTGTTGTTTGTAAGAACAAATCTATTCTCACATATACCATTGGTTAGATGAAGCACACTACTGAATCTCACCGACACAGCTAATGCAAAACCCACTATTTTGCTGGTAACAATTGTCCCATATATGGTATGAATTCTCATTATTTATGTAGGTGTAATTATATACTACGTTCACATTAACAGATTATGTTTTTACTATCGGCAGGTAAGACAAAAACAGTGAGAATAGGATCGCATTCACACAAATCGATTGAAATTCAGGGTTGTATGTTGGTTAAACATTCCTCAACAAATTCTTGCTAGATCTTGTTAGTTATTCCAATAAATGAAAACCTTTTACACTATTGTTTTTTCATGGATATACATTTTTTAAATAACTGCGCCTTGAAAACATATAACGAAATGATTATGTAACATCTTACATGCCATGTAGCTTAAGTTTGTTCTGTATTCCAGTATGCGTAATGTCAACAGATAATATAACAGACAATGCGAATGATTTAGAAAATGTTTATTATAAATCCATTACATTCTAAGAAAACAGCTGGGTTCAACCAAGAGACTGACAACGCAAATAAGCATGCATAGACACATATCCTATATAAGCAAATAGCTTTCAGCTATATTTCATTTTCATCTCTCATATTTGAATACGATACGCGAATTATAGGAGAGCCGGTCACGTTGTATGCAATGAATCAATGTACTACATGTATGCAATGTACTACTCTTTTTGAGCATGCACGTCGAACAACGCAAACACATAATAGGTCCATAAGTCTTCCTATGTCGGTCCTTTGTCTTTACAATGGTACTTTTAGTTTTTCTGAAACTTTTTTTTGTTTATTGATATTGAAATTGTATCGACACAGATGATCTATTGTTCCTGCCATAGACTTGCGTAATACAAGCATGTAACGCCCAGTTGTATTTTAAATACAAGTCGAAAAACGTACACGCGATAATGTCCTGCGTCCCACATTTGTTTTACGCAAGTCTATGGTCAAAAGCACATAGCAACAACTTCTCCACTCTAATCGCTAGTAACATTACACAAATATAGCGCACAATTTGAATATGTAAACGAACGCGCAAATGGGGTTGGCGGCGGGGTCGGTAGATATGACATTCACAACATTTAGAATAGAAATACCAGTGACTATAGATGGTTTCACTATAAGAAGTGTTTAACTATTAGCCGTAATTGACATTTCTGGTCACTTTTAAACCTAGTAGCTTATTGAACCACTCTGTAATTTGAAAAACATGTGATAGAAAATAACGCAATTAATGCCAACTGAAATATATGTTGATATGCACAATCCGTGCCAAGTCATATACACCGAAGACATGGCGTAAGGCAAGCGTAATTTAGAATGTAATATCGTAACAAAATAACAAACAATCTCACACGCTCAAACTCACAAACAAGTTGCACTTCTTACCTTTTTCTTCGATCTTCGGTATCGCCGATCACGCTTTTTGTCATTATTCCCTGGTATTTCTCTTGCCCAAAGAGCTTTCACTACAGCCGTGTATGACACAGATAATATGATAAGCGGAATCACGTACGTTGCAAAGATAACAAATACTTCGTAGACACTCTGCAGTAACTGATTATTCCAACGTTCGTCGCAATCATAAATCACCTCGCCTGTATCCATGGGATATGCCTTGGTTCTGGCAGTGACAAGTTGGAATATGCCTAATACGGATGATATTAACCATATAAACGCAGTAACAAGTCTTGGTAGAGAAGATGGTCTAAGGTTTCTCATCGGTTCAACTACAGCTAAGTATCGATCGAAGCCAATTGCAGTTAATGTAAATATACTAACCGTCACAGACACCTGTATAAAATGATATAGGATCTCACATGAGTTACCCTACATTATTAGAAGCTAAAATAATAAAAATAATTAATATTACTACTTTAAACTGTTGCTATTGTAAGATCGCAAATTTCTCTTTTTCCCATGTATCCCTTTTAAAACACATAAAGCAACTTCTGAAAGTAAGACTTAAAACTCAGAATTTATTCAGTGTTTAAGGTATATGTTTATTTGAGTAATGCATTCTTAATATGTTACTTATTGTTGAGTCAATTCAACCGTAGCCGATAGACAATTCATAAAAAATATTTTGGTTGAAATAAAAACGTAAAGTGTGTAAAATAATACAAATTCACAACCCACAACTACAGGTAACAATTTTTGCGCATATGGAAATTGTCAGAAATCATGTCTGAAAAGGATGATTCATATATTGATACTTATCACATGAGCAGCTTGAATATCTAGAGAGCCTTATTTATTAAGCTAGGGTAATATCCTGCACTAGCACGTGATACCTTTGACCCCGTGTTATTTGTTCCGCGGGTGAAAAAAAATATAGGCATACCTGTAACTTCAAATTCAGAGATAACATAGCTTTTCTGAAACCTCGTTTGTGTTGACGCACGTAATCAGTGTCGATAGTTAACGTTTTAGAATGTTTTATAGCAACACTTTTAGGGGTATACCCAAATGTAGACATTCTAGTTGAAATTTCAAATTTACTCAGTACTTTGCAAGACATTAGTAGCGTTCACGCATAGCTCCTTATCACAGGCTAAGAAACGCTAAGTACGGATTAAATTTAGGCCGTTTTCAAAACCTGATCAAGATCTCCAGCACGGGCCAACGGAGTGTACGTGAACGTACGCTTAGCCCGGGCCAAGCGCCCAAAAATCTATTGTATTCAATTCTCATTTGGAGATTTACTATTATATTCATAAATATGTCTTTTCCGCCATGACAATCAACGCGAGTACATCTAGAGTTATTGTTCTTGAAAAAAACGAACTGACGGTGAGACTGCTACTTCTTGCTATTCTGCAAGGCTGCACTTGAATTTACTTTAGAACTATTTTATAATTGTAAAACTAACACATATACCTGTCTATAGTTACCGTACTAGTAATCATAGCTAAAATTACTGAAGTTGTCTTTTATATTCTTAACAAGTTTGGGCGTTTCTTTCTGTTTCCTCCTGTGCGTGAACGCAATTGTCCGATATGAAAACATACGAGATCTTAGATCTTAAATCTTAGCCCATACGTTGCTAGTTTTAGAAATAATTTGAGTCAAAAATTGGGCAAAGCTAATAATTTGATGTTTGTCAGTAATTCCACAGGTTTCTGCAGGTAAGATTTACACTCGTCATTACTCTAGTGGTCTGTATCGCGATTGTCGAGATGATACAGTTGTACATATGATAACAAATGTATTCAATACCTTGCATTGCTCGAAGCAGTATTGCAAAATATTCTCCACTACGCAATTACCTTCGAATAACCTTGCTGCAGAACAAGGAACACATGCATAACTTCCTGTTACACAACACTGGGAGTTTAAGTAACTGCTGCCCCATGAAGATTATTTTCTTTGAAAGTCCAGAAAATTGATTCTAGATGGACGTGTAATATCACATGTCTATTATTTGCCTACTTTGAGAAACCCATTATGTCAGTCATATGGTACGTGAGAATCGTAGTAATACAAACTGAGAGTTAATTAGCTTTTTTTCCAGTAGTAGATAATTTGCCAACTAAGTGCAGTTACTATACATCTCAAGCAGCGGTGTCATGTATGTATAGTAACTGGAATTGCTTTACGTAAATCGAAAAGTTGTAAGCATGAAAACGAATTACAATAGCTGTATATATGCTATGAAATATAACAGTAAACGTTAACGTAATGGCATTTTCAACTCTAGAAGTCTATGAACATTATACGCAAGAAGAAGCATAGCAGCTGACAATCATCACACGATACCACTGGGATTGCCAATATTCCAAGAATCCCAGTACTAGTTACAATTGTATTCCCTGGTTAGGGTATAACAAATCAAACTATGATTGATTGAATGACAGGCAAGTCACTCGCTTCATACAAGAGTTGTATCCATATGTGTATGTATGACAGTAATGTAATTATTTCAAAACGTTAAACAATTGTTGTTACATGATGTAAGGCTTTACAATGATAGATTCAACGTAGGATCGTCCACATATACAGTGTCAAGTTGTCCAATACATCGTTGTTATTACGGGGGAATTGAAAAGCAAACATATAATAAACAATTCCGTAGCACAATAGAACAATAACGCAAAATGTCATTTGCTATGCTATTAGAGGCATTTATATTTCTCATCATGAAATCATTACAGCAATTCCAGTATTTGTGAACCCTACTGGATTCCAAAATAGTGATATCAGCATAAAACAATCCAATTTGCTTTAAAAAAGTGATTTAATACCGAATTTTGTATTCAATTAAGTTTTCAATCAATTATGTGAAAGATAACATTTGAACATCTCCTGGGGGAACCAAATGAAGTATGTATAATATGTTTTGAACGTGTATAAAAATTGGGTGAATGTATTTTTTTCTCTGTTCTGACATCAATATAATGCGCTGAAATTCCGCTTCTAGGTCTAACATTCATTCTAGAATACCCACCGAGTGCATGTAGTAAAACAACATAAGCTTGAATATTATAAAATGAACATTTAGCCAACTCTTTAAAAACGCTTTTCTTTTCCGAAAATATTAAATAAGCTCAACTCTCAAGGGTAGGAATTTATGATTGTCACATTGTCTACACGGTTGACAGTACGATTGAAAATGAAACGGATATTTTGCGGGAAAGACTGATGTTTTTAATTATATAGAAACTTCCAAATCAATTAATAGCATCCAAATCTAAAAATCAATAATAGCAAAAGATGCATTAATAGTTCCAGAAAAGAAACACATTTTGAAAGCACAGGGTAATTTGATTGAGTTTATATCAATCCATTTGGGAACTTGAGTGCCATAAATAGACACAAAACATGTTCAATTTATCATTCACTTCAATTCGTCGCTTTGGTAAATTATTCAGACAATACTGATAACGTGCATATATTTGATATGATATTTATAGCATTTTCAAAATCCAAATAAGTATATATTGTTACGGTTTAGGATTAAAGAGATTACAGGTGCCGACTAATAGTCAACTGAATTCATTTCATATAGGTCTTGTTTGATACATCAATCTTAATTTCAGATATGGGAATATGAGTTCTAATGGGAGTAATGAGTTCTAATTTTTGATGCGCTCGAACAACTCAGCGTATTACCTTGAATGATTGAACCGTGAGAACTATGTATATGAATGTGGTGAAAGACATCTTTCTTGGTTAACGTGATATGTTGGTTATAATAGGTCATGGTAATACCCGTCAACAGATTATATGTCTGCTACTAGCATCCTAGCTTAAAGCGCGGTAGTCGTCGAGATATATGGGTCTCATATAAACAAAGATGGCGACTTTGACTGTTGCGCAGATCAACGAGTACGAACTGAGACGTTTCCAAGCTATAATTAAGTAATTTTCATGTTATTGGAAGGTATCGAAGGAGTCGCCGACGGTAATCAGTGTAAGTCGCGCCCAGGTCAAACCTCATACTTGTGATTTCCATTTGAAGAGCGCATTGGATTGTGGGAAATCAACGTTTATCAATACAAATGTGGCACATGCACAGCGCGACGACTACCGCCCTTTAATAACTACGGTGAGTATGATTTCTTGCATGTGGTGCAATCGGTGGACATCGTAAGTGACTGAGAGTTAACTGCAGCAATGCTTGATTATTTTGCAGCTCAATACAATTTATTGAATACAACTCGGTCCATTCAATAGATACTGTATTGTACAATCTTTTGTTATAGCTGTTTTCCCACATGCTAATTACCTCAACTTGTCGCGTTGTATTAATATGCATTCTTTTATTTGCAGTTTTAGAATTTTGCGCTCCAGATTCATGGCAAAAAAAAACCTTATGCGAAAGCTTTTAAGATAATCAATGGATGGTAATTATTGGATGTATACATGGATTGATGAAGCTGCACGCACAAAGAAATGTATTTGCTAAATTTTTTTTTAAAAATTCCTGAAGCAAACTAATATTTGTTCCCACATTATGTGGGTTTAATATACATCGACAACACAAAATGTCAGAAAATAACACACGTAGCACTTCATAATAACACTACCGGATTACATAATACATGACGATCAGTTATTCTACCCCGCATTTGAATTGTGGTCAAGAACTTATTCAGCGTCTTTAGTATCCATCTATTGAGTCTGATTGAACACACCAAGTTAAACATTTGAATAAAATAAGGATACAAAGCACCACGTGTGTTGTTCATTACCAAGTATGAATAAAATCTAAAAATTAATTGGCATGCTTTACATTACACAATTTTGTCGTGTCTTACTTATTTGCACCAACATGGCCACCAGTTGACCAGTTTGAATCAAATCACAAAAACTCTTGTGCATCATTAAGCTATCATATATGATATTCGAAACAAGTTTGAATGAAATTGACCTAGACATGCCGACATGTTAAATATTTTGGGGACAAAATAACCACCAGTCATTCAAAGGATACAAAAAAAACCAAAAACAAATCAAAGTGCCAACGTGTACCATGTTGTCGTTCACATATTACTTTCAACAAAATCGGTCAAAGCTTGCATGTGAAAAGGTTAAGAACACATATAATAACACAAACATGGCAGTCAGTCGGCCATTTTTACACAAATCGATGTGCACCAGTAACCCACTTTTATGATGTTAATACAAGGTTTGAATAAAAATGACAAAGGTATCTCGGAGTTGATGATCGGTTACAATTTTTGTGGCATTATTGTGTTTAGCGAAATGAACATTGACAACGAATTCCATACATTTGACAAATTTCAAAAATATCAATGAATATCCTAAATCGTGTGTAATAACAGTGTAAGGCCTGCTATTGATATTGAGAGGGCAATCCACAGAACTCACACTGGACATGGGGTTCTTTCGCTGCTGGAATGGGGTAGACACTTACAACAAGACATTAGTACTAGTTAAAGCACCTGTCGTTAATAATAACAAGCAACAAAGCACAGAAAAATACAATGAATAAATTCACTAAAATAGGGGATTGCCTAGGGAATTGATTCACAGTTGCGGGATGTCATTGCTGATAGCAGGAGATCGGAGAGCAGTTCATAAAGTCCCGCAGAATAATTATTGAAGCCTGTGTCACTTGTTTGACATTATCTCAGCAGCAATACACCGAGTACTCAGTTGAAATGGTGGACCTCAACTTTCATCAATCTAACCTATTTATAGAGCATAAACAAATGGCCCAGTTTCGGGTACACCACCTGGGTGTCCACAGCAGTCTCACGATGACATGCAGGCACTCAGCAAGTCAGTAGATTGGAAACATGTTCAGTCCTATCTCCCAAACCCACAAGTATAGTACACGTTCCTCTATTAAAAATAATTTACGCATTCTCTCTCTTAATTCTTGTTGCTCTCACCGTAACATAAGGTTAACATAAGATCCCTCCACTCAACACGGTTTACGCATTACTAAATGGAAAACATCCATGGTCAGAGGACGTTTCAGTATAGAGGGGTAACCCTATGGAATAACTTACCACCCCATATCAGAAATTCAGCCACATTAGTCATTTTTAAGAGAACTTACAAAATATATCTTAGTGAAAAATTTGTTGTAAATGGCTCAAGCCTATAGTGTGTATATTGTGTTTTTGTTCCTATAGAGGGCCAAATGAAAATTACTGTATTGTATATTGTCCTACCCTCTTTAAATATAGTGCTAAATAAATAAATACACATCCTTTGTTATCTTAATCACAAGCACACCTGGTAGATTGTTCTTTCAGAGTTGTAAACAAGTATGGCTTGTCAATCAAACTTATCACATGGCAATGCATACCGTTTCTTCCCATGATTCCATGCAATCTTCTATTTGCAAGGTTTGGGGTAATATGAAAAAACATAGAATAAAGGATGCTGACATAATGATTAAACAGATTTGACACATGTACACGAACGAATGCACAAACAGTCAGAGTCACCAGAATGACGTTTTTGGATGTCTTGTAAGCAATATTTCTACACCAAATAAATGTCTAAGCTGTAAGAAATGATTTTGTGTGTTTAGTTGCTGGTTCCAATCGTTTATACTCATAAGGCCCCTGAAGATATTACATTTTAATGGATTGCTAATATGAACCGAACATTATGAATAATAAAAAATATTCACTGACATTCTAGTATTCAGGCAGTACTGAATTTGAAATAAAATAATCCATTTCAGAGTAAACGCACACGTTAGTTGCACGAGACGACAGTCTGTTCACTTTGGGTGACACTCATTTGCTCGATTTTTCAACATATCGTCCCTATCCACAAGTGCTTCGTCAACTCATGTCATGTGAATTTTTATGAAAGCACCTTTTTCAAAAACACAAAATACATACTCAATATTCATACCTGTTTTTTTTTTACATTCATAGTCGGCACTTTACTTTCCAAGTCTTTTGCTGACGTCCAGTTCTACAGTTTATTCCTCTATAGTCCTAACCATTTTCATTGAGATGACTTTGACCTAGTCACTCAAGCACCGAACAAAAAGTAGTAACATGATGTCATACATTCTTTAACGTGTTGAGACAAATCTAAATGAGAACAGTTCCTAGCAGTATAACTGCACAATTTGAATCACATTCCTGAGTAACTAAAGCAATATCAGGAATGGTCAGACTCCTACTCATCATCATGTTAGTTCATATTAAATAAAAAAAAATGCCATGCTTGATTATAGTCAGTGTTGAGTGCTGGGAACAATCTGGTTTACCTAATAAGTTGATACTTAATAGTTCATTCATACATAGTCGTCAATTATATGTGCTTCTATCTGAAACCTACATTAAATCACTAAGGTTTGTCCACAACACTCATAGATTTTGTTCAAGAACTTATTCAGTTTTATTTTAGTAAACAACATTAAGGCCACTATGTTTCTCTTTATTAAGTTGTGTGTTCCTTAAAGCGAATATACCACTTATGCCATATGTCTCTTGGCAATTAACTCCTATCTCTAGCGTCGTTTTTGCTATTCATCAGAGTATATTTTGTGACTAACATATGAACATTTCGCAAAACGCAAAGTGAGTCATAGTGAGAATAATTCTGTCAGTTTATGTATACTATTATTGCTTTAGTCCTTGGTACCCCCACTTTTTTACACTCTATTTCAATAAGCTAAGGGCAATATAAATATTTTTTTTTGTTAATTTATTACATAAAATGAATCATTAATTTGTGTGTCTTGTTTGGCTAGGAATTACATATTTGTACCAAAAAAGGAGGGGTCTTACCAGACTGCCAGTAATTCTCGAATTAAAATAGAGAATAAAATCATAGTTAACAATATACAATTTTTTTTAGATAGAGCAAATATGTCAATGTTCTAGTCAAAATTGTTATACAAAACTATGACTGTTTTTGCATCACAACAATATATTCGTCACGCAAAAAATAGATTGAACAAGGTTGTTGACAATGTATTAAAATAATCTTATATACATTTTTCACAATATTCTCAAGGTAAAACCAACATCGAGCGGATTTAAATAAGATTTATGTGAACAATTTATCATTGTTGAATTGCATTTGAATGATGCACCCTTTTCGATAATTAACACCAATGGGAGCAAAAAACGTGTTATGAAAATAAGTTAAAACGTGTTTAAGAAATAGTTAAGAAGACATAAAAGCCATGGTCACGATTCGACCAATATAATATTGTGTGTGATGGTTATACACGACAGAAGGGAGCACGCACAGACGCGCACGCAGCGAAAACACAAGTCCTTATTCGTCTGAAAGCAAATCATTCGATGTCCTTAATGGCCAAGTGGACTTCGCAGACATTGAACGATTTTCACGACTGCTTATTTGATTACGTGTTCATCTAGCTTCTGGTCACAAACTTGGCTGGTGGAGATTGTCCACGCTAATCAGGCGACCACGAAATCATGTAAGCGATTCCTCGTTATACCATAGCCAAATCTGGCACTAAACATCGAAGTCTAAAGACCAATTAAAAAGAAAACTACGTAGTGGCGGCGGTACCGTGGGGCCCCTCGAAAAAAGTTTGGGGCATCGAAGCTGAAACCCTTTGTGTCAGCAAAATTTGCCCCTAAAAATGCAGGAAATATAGTTTCAGAGGATTTTATTCAACTTGTGAATTCCGATCGCCATTTGTACTAGATGTCCAACACCACCAGTAGCTGTATTGCCCTACCATGAACCACGGCTTGAAACTCGTCGGGTAATTCTGGTACCGGACTTTCGTATACTTAGTTAGTCATGGGCTTTCATTTATTATAACATACTTCTTCATATGTAGAATCTATTATTTTTCCGGAAATAGCAGAAATATTGTTTGTGTTCAGTGACGTAATCTACCTCTGACAAATAACAATGGCACCCTGTGTGAAAAAGTGCAAACGTTGCGTAGGTGTGGCAAAATACTAAAGGGAGTTTAAGTACGTTTGAAGGCACGCTAAGTTATATTGCTGTCAGTACCATGTGTATAATAATGTATTTTATCTCGTATATCATAGCAGTTCAAGGTAATAAACTTTATTTGCCGCCAACAAGAGAAAAACAGCTTATATCACTCGATTTTATGGTCGATGTTCTCACCTCTCGGGAGAATATCAACATAAAAACTCGTGTTATATCGTAAAAATCCAAGCAACAATATCCAACTATAATCAAAACAATCAATTTCAAAAGGCAATATTTGCAAATCCGAGAACACACATGTATTTTCTTGTTGGCAACGAATAGCTTCCTTATCAAGCATGAACATAGTTGAAATATGGAATAAGATCAATCACGTGAATGATATTTTTGTTTGGAACACTGCAGTTATGCGTGTTAATTTCACTACTATGAGAACATTAGCGGACACCGCACTTGTATAAATGATAATTGTATTTATCCCATAAAAAATCGCAGTTTGGTGTAATATTGCAGTGTAACATTTTTTTTTATATTACCATACTATAATAATCCCGTCAATTTGTACGTGCAAGCTGATTGACATCGTGGTTGATATCGCAAAATAAGCCAAAAAACCGTGATATTGGTACTTGTTTGTTGGATTATAACAATTTGAACATTTCCGATAGTTTAAGATGTCCAGCTTAAATGCTTCACAACCTCTACTTCTCAGCGCATATGATTTTTTTTGCCCGTGTTTAGTGACGATTCGTCAAGGATTGTCAAACGGCTACGGTTTGAAGTTATTTCAAAAATTGAAACCGACAATATAGTGATGACTCAAAAATAACTACATTTCTTAATCGCAATAGGGTAACCGGCTTTCAAATACGGCTATGGGTTATGAACATGAACCACAACGCTCTATGAGGTCTCCAATATGTTTTCGCAAACTACAATCCCTGCATTAATTATGAAAATTACAACACTCATTCAATAAATTTAATAAATTGTAGTTTCAATCCTGATATATTTTGTTATATATCTCCATACTATTTAATAAAATATTGAGGACACGAGTTGAATATTTGTCATTCCTAACAGAAAACTCCAGAAATTCTAGTATTTAGGTATCACTTAAGTTTGAAAAAAAAATAACGCACGAGCTGTGTGTGCACGCGTCGTCAGTTCGTTTACTTTGGTTCTTACTCATTTCAATTGAACGCCGCAAATTCAACATGTTCACTTTTCTACGCGATGTAGTCACTTTACCGTGGACCCTTCTAACATGATTTTTTTTGTTGAGAGTGATTTTCTAATTTGTCTAATAATATTTCCGTTTAAAAAGACATTATAATGGCATAAAAACAACAAATCGTTGTTTAACACCCACTTTGCCAAATCACGCTGAGTACAAAATAGTGCTCCCGTGCAAAATATGTCAGAAATAGATTTTTCTATACTTACTTTGGTATTTTATTCATTCATTCCAAACAATCATTTAAAACAATCATTCATTCATTAGTTCAAATATTCAACCAAAAATTCCATTCAATCATTCATTCATTCATTCATTCAACAATACATCTAATGTTATCCATTCACTCAACCATAAATTTCATTTATCATTTATTCATTAATAAGTTGTCAAATCGAGGGAAGTAAGAACGTGTAATGCGATGAACGTTTTATCGCACATTTTTGTGAACAAACACAAATATGTAAAGATACATGTCAAAACGAGAAATTAACAGCATGCTGTTTTTAGATTAACCTTTGCCAGTAAGATAAGCATTTTAAAATAACTAGACGCTTTGTTCCTAGCTTATCCTCATTTTGATTACTGTGATGTTTTAATAAGGCAAGCGCTTACATTCTCCACACAATACAGGTACCCAAAAATTGAGCAGGTTGAATTATTCTTGGGGCCAAGAAAGACGCATATTAAAAAGGGGACACGTTAACAAATGGCATGGTTCAGTTTAAGTAAAAAAAGACGGATTAATCAGGCTACACTTATGTATGAAATTTTGAATGGGAGCGCACCAGAATATCGATTAACAAGATTTACAACTAATAAGAAAATTCATGGATACAGTATCAGAGCTTTATCTCAAAGGCATTCTGTTAACATTAGAACGCATTATATGAAATGTAGTTTTATCTACACCAGGCACATTTATGGAATTCAACGCTTGTATTCTCCACACAATACAGATACTCCAGAATTGAGCAGGTCGAATAATTCTGGGGGCCAAGAAATGTGACAATATTAAAATGACACATAAAAAAGCATTTGCAAAGTATTTAAACCTGTCCCCTCATATAGATGCAAGCAGTTAATACACTGAAGCAAACACACTAATAAAATACAAACAATCACAATTAATCAAATAATTCAATGGCTAGTCCACGGCCAATGCGATTAGGCCAGTTATTTTTCTCCGTTACCATAGTAATTAAATTATAATAAAACACAGTCGGTAATATGTCAGGTATGCCGATATGTAGATGTTCAAAATCTGCAACATAAACGTAAAGCGGGAGATTGCGAAGGCTTCAATTTAAGACGTTTATGGCAGGCAACTGCAGAACACAATGTTAGTTCTCGCGCTTATCATTTCTTCGTCCCTGGCAGGAAACAGTTTATTATTATTATTATTATTATTATTATTATTATAGTAATTGCATGTATTGTTGACGTGTATCTCTTGAATAGGTCGGTTTTCTATTGGTTCATGTTATGGAATTGGATGATGACTGCGTCTTCTGTATACTACCCAAGTGTAATACAATCGTATATTTGGTTCCAATGGACATGATGTTTTCAATAATCAATTCAATTGCTTTATCAGGAATGTTTCTCATTCATCATGTACGCATCTATACAGGTTCAGAATGCGTCCACTAGGAGTTTGTTTTGCTGAATATCTATGACACACGGGGCAAGACAATTCTTTCATCCGTGTTTTCTTCATTTCAATTCTAGGGGGCATGGCATTACGGATATGTTCATTTCTGGTGTATGTTTTGTCAAATGCAACGAGAATAATCCCCACCGCTTCGAGAACGTAATTATATCACGCATTGGGACATTAGATTGTGACTACTGTGTAATATTTTAGCCATTCCACCTGACAGTCAATATGCTTGTTCTTACTTTATTTCTACTCATACTTTAGGGATTTTCATTTTACTGAAGAAGGTTCCAGAAACGTCTAGCTATTTTGAATAGTTGAATACAATGATCGACAATTATAGACTATTCTATGTCTTATCTACAGCTTTTATCTATTCACTACAATAGTACGTGTCGATGCCAACACATACACACCCGCAAAGTATTGCAAAGTCTCGAGGTGTTCTCTGAATTTCTTACTCATCCTGGACACAGTCTGAGTCCTGAACGATCGTTGCAATTTTGCAAAAGTAATCGAAGTTCTTGGATCGTCTGTTGTACAGCTTATTGCACTGTGACTGCTCGCGCCCTGGGTTTACATTGCCGACTGCTTGATTGTTTCGTGGGTATAAGAATTAACTGCTGCCCGTCTGCATTTTGGGGTCTCGCACTCATTTACCATCTTATATAATCCGTAATGTTACAACGTGTTATCAGTAGCTATCTGACACACAATGAATGGTTACGAACACCTGAATGGTTGGTCTCCGTCATAGATTAGTTATTTGCATATTCATGTGTCAGACACAAGGTCACGCGGCCACTTTAAAAATCATTGATTTTGGTGTTCTCATCTGCCGATTTTACCGAATTATAGCTATCCAATTCTTTTTGTTCTTTGGTTTCCAATAGCCTTATACTTTTGGATGCCCATACACATGTTGAAACAGACGTGAAAAACAAATCGGTTGCGCCGATATACAAGCTTCAAAATCGTTGCCGTGACTTTATCGACGTTTTCTAATTAAAATTTGGCACGCTACTTTTCTGAAACGCATTGCATGAATAAAACTGACACGATGCATTCAATTTAGCAGACTATTGAACAACTAAGAAAAGCATAAAAAACAACTTCTTATCGCCAGCATAAATGCGTAATTATTTTTTTAACAGAAAAAGTATTTTTTACATTTGAGCGAGTGACGCGTCGTAGAATGCAGATACATGCATAAAAAGCAACCTTTTCAAAAGTGAAATCTGGCGGTTTCAAAAATATATACGTTCCTGGGTCTTTTTGTAGTCATTTAGTCGCAATTGTAAGATGATAACAAGTTTGCAAATAATAGCTACCTTAAGTCGTAATTGCAATCAATTAACATTATGGAACGAAATCCAACATACCTGTTGCATGAAACTCACAAATGGACACATGAAGTCACCAAATGGCCAATTTCCAACTAACATCGCGGTTGCAGTGAACGGCATGCATAGCGCTCCCATAGCCAGATCCGATACAGCGAGGTTAATGAGAAACGTATTAAAGCTTGTTCTAACACGATTTTCAGAGGATAAAATACAGATAGCAATGCTATTTCCAACAACTGATAACCCGACAGTTATTACAAATACTATGGACGTGAAGATCTTTGCAACCACACTGATACCGTCGTTGACTGTATATAGCTGTGAGCAATGTTCACTAACATAGTCTGAATAATGGAGATATGAAGAATAATAGTCAACAGACCAATTAAAACTATCTGCATATGTAGAGCTGTTACAGTGAGGTAATGGACAGATTTCACATAATGCATTGTGCCAATCAGATGTGTAATTGCTCATATCCTCCATCCAAAATATAAACTAAATCTAAATAACGTATATTTGGGTGTTGAACTTCGTTCTGTGGGAAGGCGAAATAATGGAAACGATGAGTCTACCGTTGCTTCTTAAAACTGCGACTTTTATACGAGGTACGTATATGTGCTAGATACTTGCCTTAACGGCTCCTATTAACGCAAATGTCGATTATACTCTATCGGTGATGGTTATAATGTGAAAAAATGCGCAGCACAAACATGCGCAAACATCGTATTTATCAAGTCAATGACGACGAAATGACGTATGCATTATGTAAATGTCGCCTATGGTGACAATACAGGATATATTAAATATATATTACACATTAACATGGAATTACATAAAAAAAATGTACCTTACTCGTATACATATAAACCAGCAGAAAACACAGCCGTAAATCGTAAGTTTGATGAGAAGCGACTTAATTGCTTAGCGATTATCGGTTGATTTTAAATCTGATACATCTCCTGCTTGGATTGACAGTGTTAAGCAATTACCGTAACTGTTAGCACACTGTATGACACAACACATGTCTGGAGCATTTTAGATATTTTTTGTCTTATTGTAATTTCTAATATAATATTATAATACTTGTAGACGTGATTAGCCAGCTATTGTGTACGTATGCAAGACCGCTCGCGGGCATATGCATTCTAATCACGTTTTTCATCAGACATTGCGGTTCGTCGGGTCTGTCTTGTACATTTTTCACATCAATTAACTCAAAAGCAACCTTCATCTCGACTGCTCATGCTAAGGAATGTAAACGTTTTTTTGGGCACAACAGATGTGTGTTTTGATGTCAGGTGACCGCTTAAGTACATGCACATACGAAGATGAAATTGTTTAAATTACCAAGAATAAGATAAATCTCGAAACATGACTATAGGTAAACTGAACAGCAAATGGCATGCACTCGCTAACTGAAAAGGCCCTCCTCATTTGCATATTTTCCATACAAATTATCGAAAATAGAGCGATATAAAATTGTTTCACAAAACCTTATCATTTTTACAAAATTTGTTCTTTATCGTACACTTTCATTACACGATAGTGATACTAGAGATGTATTTAGCACCGTTTGTTTATTTATTCAGAAACAAGATATTTTTCATTCATTTACATTTCCACACAAGCTGCAAACGCACACTGAAAAAAATGTTCTGACACCAAACTCTCTCTCATCTTATAAATTATATTTCTACCCTATTTCAACACTTGCGGATAATCCATTTCATGTTTTTTTTAAATAACTATACCTACCAACGAAGTAGAAATTATTTTTAAAACAAGTTGTATTACTCAGTATAAGGACCGTCTCACACATAGTAAACCCTTATTACATTCATGTCGTATTTACAGATATGAAAAATAGAAACACCAAGTTCGCAAACTCGTCCATGATCTTCTTTTTCACAGATCACTCATAAATCACTTTAACCTCAACTGAACACCACAATACTAGATCATTGGTCAATTCTGAATAGACCATTTTCCGTTCACTGCGAGAATCACGCGTTATGCGTGAAATCGAACGTAAAAACAGAACAAACAAAGGTCATAACGTCGTAGTCGCGTCAAACATCGCGTGGGATTCGACAAACGCGAAAGTATTTCGGGGACATTTCCATGCTTAATAATGTGCTGTCCACATTTGATGATAGGCAATTTCGATTAAGTAAGGGTATTCGGAAGCAATATTCCTCTGTCGAAGATCGGCCGGTCAATGTAAGCTGCGAAATAAAGAAATTCTAGTTCAAAATCAAATCGTTCGATTTTTGCGGCAGACGTTCGACGCGCGTCTTTCATGCATCTCGCGAGATCTCGCAATTGTTCGGAAAATTCACCTATTCACAGTTCCATTAAAAAGAACAAATCTAGGTCAGTCTTAAATCGGCTACAATTTCCAACACTATGCAACGATTTAGCCTAAACAATTACAGTAACTGTCAGCAATATAAGATATATAATGAATAAAGCACGTATATTAATTTTCATTTTTGTCTGAGACTTTTTGTTCATTTATTTCTGTCTTTCCCTTATAGCTATACTTAACCGGAAACAAATGCGACTAGCTCAAATTCAGCTAACTTCTGTTTTCAATTACTTAATTATTATAAACAATATTTAATATTATATCATTGTTTTGATTAATTTTACTAATAAATCATTTCGGCATGTTATTTCTACTTTATAACCTTAAAAGTCTGGCATAAAATGTGTAATTTTATAATCTAAGTTCATGTTTTTGGCATGCAAAACCTATAAAAACTATTTAGTATTCATATAATATGGCCGAAATAAATTCACTTCATGTTTCAAATCTCAGGTCATAATATAATAATTCGATAATAGCTGGCTGTCTTAAACTTATTTCTATAGTTAATCTATATATTATTTTATTTGCTCTTAAATAATTGCATAATAATTGTACAACAACAACAAAAAATGTGTTACAGTAGAACTATAACACATATCTTTGGTGTAGTTCGAAGGCATTTTTAAACAAATGTTGAATATTGTACAAGTTTTACGCATACGTAAAGTGAATAGTATTTGTATAGATTGTGTTGTTCGTACGATAACTGGTAAATAATTGTTCCTAAGATTTATGTGAGGGCCATACTAGAACACAAATATATCCGCCTTCATTCTCACTCGACATACAAAGTTTGTAGTTGTCTTCTACGAAAACGATTCCGTGAGACTTGTCCTCTTCCACCGTCAATACACGACTAGAAAATGTCTATAAACACGATTGTATCGTTAGAATAATTCTCCGGGTTGAGGACGTTTTCTTGTTATGATACAAAGTTTTTCTTTAAACGCCTTTTCCCCCACAAAATTGTGTTTAAAGATATCAACTGCTCTTGTCACGAATCCTCAATGAAATATATGAGAATAGATACTTATAATGGGAGCCTACCATAATCCCAAAGGACACAGACATCGTACGTTGGCGATTTAACACCGATGTTAGTATTATAACAATTTAAATGCACATGTGCAGTGTCGCGATACTTCCCGTATTCCGAGAAATTCTCATTTTAAGTCGCAAATTTCAAAATCTTAGTATCAAATAACTGTGCATGGTATACTACCCTTTTTTATCCCCATTTCCTTCGTAGCTTGATCTGTAAGTTTATTAATAGATGTGTTACGCACGTTTCGTGTCAATCTGATTAAAATCTGATGTAGTGTACGGGCTTTAATTATTTTGGCTATAAACTTATTTTAATTTTATTTTTTATTACTTTTGTTATTAATGCCCTTTTATCTCATTATTTTACTTTGATTTTGTGATTTTTTTTAATTCCGCCCTACCTACATCTGATCCGACGCCTATGTAAGTCCCGTTCAAATCTCGCGTAAGTAACAGCCAATCACAGCCCCCCTTTTATACAGGCTGTCGGTTGCTTACTTTTCAGTGTATACGGGCAATCTTTCTGTACATTATATTTTGCCCACTTGAATAAATCATTAATAGAAAATTGCTAGTATATTTTTATTTGCAAACGAAATTCCACAGCATTTTACAATTTTTGCCATTACATTGAATATTTCTTTCACTTCCAACAAATGTGTACACTTCCAGATACATCTTCGCCAGCCCTGAGGTTCGTTCATTCAGTCATCGCTTCAATTTTACATCACTGAGCATAATTATCTAGAATGGAAGCAAAAAAATAAGTAAATCGTAATGATTAGAACACTGTAAACAGCTATAGTAAACAATGCAAACTGATTTTAAATTGTATAACGGTCACGGGCCCACGGCATCGATGCAGAAAATTGGAGCAAACAAATATTTCCTGATCAATTGCGATGTGTTCCAAATAAAAAATATTTTATTCCAGTCCAAATCAGCTCAATTACTTTAATAAAGAGTTATTGTATAATGTACAAAATGTTGATACAATTTGATGAATATTTACAGCTTCAATACCGTAGACGATTTTGGCCCGATCGTCAACAAAACATCACCCGTCTCCAGGGCAGGCGACTGGAAAAACACACTGGTGTTCGGTCGAACCGGTGGAAACAAAATCGTCACTCCCAGAATAACTATGCGGAATAACGATCTAAAACCATTCGAGTCACAATATTAACATAAAAATGACTTTCGTTGCATTTGACAATGATAAACTTACCGAAAAGCCGTGTTATTCACGGTCGCTAACGTCGGTATAATCCGCCATTTTATTTGAGTGTGTTTGCTACCCGGTGACGTCATCATGTGCGCTATAGAAGGAGGTATGTGATTCGTTGACTAAAATCGTCGGTAGTGGGTCTCGTTGAAATCTCGTTACATAGGCGTCGGATCAGATGTAGGTAGGGCGGAATTAAAAAAAAAATCTCAAAATCAAAGTAAAATAATAAAATAAAAGGGCATCAATAACAAATATAATAAAAAATAAAATTAAAACAAGTTTATAGCCAAAATAATTAAAGCCCGTACACTACATCAGATTTTAATCAGATTGGTTTCGTGTCGACAGGATAAGACCACGATATATGTGTTAGAACAACTTTGAAACAAAAATTTTTGGATTTGTTTTCATAATCATCCCTCGCCTAAATACATTATGCGATTTACTGATGTTTATTATGAGAATTTACTCTGTGAAACCATTACTCAAGCACTGAAAGCAACCTTTACAAAGCAAACAAATTGTCACTAACAATCGAATCATCATCATACAACCAGCTTCTAGTTTAGAACGGAGGTGAAGATTATAGCCAGTGGGTTCAAACGTATAACTCCCGTACAGTTGTTTGAGTTTTCTAAGCTACATTTTCATGGGGAAAATATCAAAAACTACATTAAATGTCAAATAGACAATCGAATAAGACTATTGTTTAGAAGACTTGTACAAATCATTGGGGATTCCATCGGAACCCGGTTCGGATTGGTCTAGTGAGGTAATAATTTCCCTATGTATGACTGCTTCTAAACAGGCATAGTGTGTACTAGTAAATGGTTGGAATTGATTCAAGCACTTTTTCTGGAATATAGGTTTACTAACAGCTTTAACATGATTTATCCAACAGGATACTTCCCGTATAACTTTTGACATGTTTCCAAATAATTTTGTTTTGTTTCAGTCAATTTGTAATACTTCTTATTTAAGTCTTTTAATTGGCTATTTTCATCATGGTCCTTTTTCAAATAACGAAGTGTTTTTCATATCGCATTTAACAATTTTGCATTGTGTGCCAAACCACTGCTTTCTTTTACATTCACTATTCAGCTGCCTAACCCAATAAATCATATACTTTTCTGATTATTGGATCAACATTATTACTACTAGATTCAACTATACTCCTTATTACATGTTTTCGTTTGTGTCTTCTTTGGCACTCAGGGGCAGAAGTTAAACATTTGAACCGTATGAATCGGAAAACAAGTATACTATTAAGGTGGCGTTGAACCATGATTTATAGGTATTTTAAACAATAAATTACACTACTAACAACATTGTTAATTCTTTCATGTTATATACCACATGAAAGCTTATTTTGCTAGCTTTTCAACAATATGATGCATTTTTTATGGTTGCTGACGGTATCGGAATTGGGTTTAAAATGTCCCTGTTTGGTTAAATTATGTTTAAAACTATTTAACGTCCGAACGCATAGGTTTATCGGATTGCAAAACATATGTTCACTTGGATTATGGAACAAAAGTTTGTAGTATTTCCATTGAATAGTTTTTTCACAATGCCTTCTAAAAGTTTCACAATTTTAAATTGACCCGTAATTAACGCTATTGCCGATTGACAATGCGTTTTTTTCTCCTCGAAACAATAAATCCACACGACGCATTTTGAATGTGCCCGACCGGAACAATTGTTTCTGAAATTTTCAAAGAAAATGACAAAATAGTCGGGGAGCTGAATAGTTTTGAAGAATCTGGTTGAAGTCGAAAATGAAGTTAAGATAAAGATCGAGTACCACAACTGTTTTAAAAACAAATCTGCGCAAATCTGTTTGTGTGAGCCAAAATTGCGGTGTGGTTTTTGTATGGGTGAGCGGAAATTGGTGGCGGAAGTCCAACGGAACTTTTCAATTTGATGAGCATTTGTCTTCTTTTGCCGATTGCTCTCATTCCCAGAATTTCTTCGAAATGTTTTCCATATTGCTTTGATGAAGTCAGACAGTCGCCATTCAAACTCGAGAAAACTCCCACAGCAATGTGGCGTCTTTTCATACAGGGTCAAAATTCCTTTCCCACAGAGTACACAAGTCGCGGCCTTTTCCAAGCATTTATTCAGGAAAATTAGGTCGATTATTCCCAGGACTTCAGCATCTTCTTCCATTATATTGTCATTACAATACACTGTTTTCGTCGAGGCATATCTATTTCTTCTGTTGTACAGACGTATGATCCCGTGCCTGTTTCCTACTCCGAGTCGGACTCAGATGTGTTGCGTACGAACGGCATTTGTGAAATCATGGAGCTTCATGGTGAAAGAAGTACACAGAAAAAGAAATTGGTCTTCCCCGAACATGATTTGCATACTACTGTTAAACTGGATTTATAGAATTCAAGGAAAGCGAGCACATAAGCTTCAATATATAAAATAGTTTTAATCGAAATTTTTTTTTTCAATGACTGACGTTACGTGTATTCTATATAAAAGTCACCAAATGACTAACTAATCCAATCCAAATACATACGGAATGTATAAAAAATGCGCTAAGAACTTTAATTAAAACCATCCCCTAGATCATAGATAAACTAAGCGATAAAGAAATAATAATAAACTGTAATAGTGAGTATTCTAAGATATTTATAATCAAAGCCAGTAATTGTGTCGCGTACAACTTCACGTTACATTTTAAAACACAGACGTTATCTTATTTCACTGATACAATCATATAAATTCAATTATATTTATTTATTTCTATATACTTTCTCATTTCCCCTATCCTATATTTAATTAGGGTCACGCCCTGCTTGAAACAATTGTTTGCTGCGATATCCGACACGAATTATGGGCCCGAGCGCTAGTGGCTCCACGGTTCTTATACATACACTATATATCTATATCTATATCTGGTGAATATATATCTACTGTGTATTAATTTTGCAGTATACAGTATCTGAATATATAGTTAATCTCTGCCTCTCGTTCATTGGTATTTAAAATTGGAAAAATTTAAAGCAACCTATCCATACTTTCACATTAACGTGTGGGTACTGGTTACAACGTGATTAAGTATACAATAAAATTTCAATATATTCGGGGGTTGACTAGTGATGTACAAATGAGTGTTACAAAAGCAGCATCATAATACCATGAACACATTCATTACTGAAACTGTAATCAGTACATAACTCCTAAAATATTCATCGACTGACTTTCCACCAAAAAACACAAAATTGCGTACACGGTACTCGAAAAACGGAAGGAAATGTACAATTATTTTGTCTCCTTGCAAATCTTTGTTTGTTTGTTTGTTTATGTTATTATAATGTTAGACATTATCTGAAAATATACATGTTTATACACAGAAGCAAAAGACATATTTAAATAAAATGTGTGAATAATTATAAATAAAACAAACTACCGCCGTTATCTCCATTCCTTCTATAAGGTGTATATGTATTGTATGTATCGACATGAATACGCACAAACTGCCAATTTATTTTGAACAATGTAAGCGATAATGTATACAACAATCTAAGATATGAACACCAACATTAAAAATTGTAAAAATCAAAGGCAGTGTATGTAAAGATATTCAACTGAAATATGTATATTTTAGGTAAAGATCGAATGCTCGAATATATTTGAGATAGTCACACTGTACACTGCTTTGAAAAAAGTCATCAAACCATACATGTGTTTAATTTTGGAACACTTAAATACATTTAGAACAATAAAATACACGTGATCACAGGTACTTGTAAAGGCCTCCACAATAGGTGATTTTCCGTTCAACTGCGAGATCTCGCGAGATGCATGAAAGACGCGCGTCAAAAGTCTGCTGCAAAAATCGAACGATTTGATTTTGAACTCGAATTTCTTTATTTCGTAGCTCACATCGACCGGCCGATCTTCGACAGAGGAATATTGCTTTCGAATACCCTCACTTAAGCGAAATTGCCTATCATCAAATGTGTATAGCATATTATTATGCATGGAAATATTCCCCAAAATACTTTCGCGTTTGTTGAATCCCACGCGATGTTTGACGCTACTACGACGCTATGACTTTTGTTTATCTTGTTTTTATGTTCGATTTCACGCATAACGCGTGATTCTCGCAGTGAAAGGAAAATGGTATATTAATATAACCCGAATAATCAGGTCACATGCCATATCGCAAATACCATTTATTTCTTCAGCAATGTATATATATATATATATATATATATATATATACATATATATATATATATATATATATATATATATATATATATATATATATATATATATATATATATATATATATATGTATGTATGTCGATTCAATCAGGCATGTCGTGAACATACTCAAATAGTATACATTGTGTTATTACATTCTTTGCGTCCTTCTAGAATCAAATAGATGCAATAGGTTGGACAATTAATGCAATATATGTTCTGTTTTTCTGCATTTAGGGATTCCCAATTTCATGTCAATGTATAATTTTAATTATAAGCAATACAGTGATATCATCCTCGCAGAATCTTGCGAACTAAGACTACACGTCATTAAGTGCAATTGACAAGCAACTCATTGTTGAACGAGTAAAGTAGAAATCATGAGGGGTTGCCAATATGCGAACCCCATTAACGCAACAAATCAAAACCATCAGCAACAGAAGTAGTTATAACAAACATCAAATCTGTACATCAAATGCTTTTGTTTCTGTTTCACCTAGACCCATCATCGATAGAAGTGAGAGGAATAAACAATTAATGAATACGAGCCACGAAAACAAGACGTTCATGTATAAGTTAAAGGTATATGACTCTAACAGATGATCATCGCTTTGAGCTTGGCATGCCGGCGTTTTCTTTACTTCACGGAGACAATGACAACGAATCAAAATTGAATTCTTGCTGTTTCAAAGCAAAGACAACTACTTAACGAGGCTGCTACACATAAATACACACCTCTTACGCAAAATAACAACAGACTTTGAGGTTGTTTTTTTGAATAACAACCTCTAACTCACTTCCGATATCATGCCTCGAAATGACACTCCTTGGTACGGTCGTGATATCATCCCGTGGCAAAACCGAGGGACGATATCACGACCTACCTCCGAATAAATTACACAAACGAAGCACTAGTGTCCACTCTGGATTTCCTACAATATGATAAAACAAGTTGCATTTAAAGTCAAGTTTGCTTTTTTTAATACAAGAATATGATAAACCAGTAAATTGTAGTCACTGAAGTGGAAACATACTTACTTGTGAACCAGTAACAGTTCAATATCGACATTATCAAACCCTGATTTTCAGAGTTAAATGGATCCAGCGCTTTCTTAATCTAAAAATTAATCATCCCTGAAAACTTTTCTTATCATTAGATGTAATTATAAAATTGAGCTATTACCTGTTACTTTACCCCCTTTCTATCATAGTCTATTGTGCAGTTGGTGGAAATTACAATCACAACAACCAGTTCAAACAGTTGCTAACAATATAATTTGGAATAACGCCAACATTCTCATTGATAACAAGAGTGTGTGTTATTTAGATTTCATTTTAAAGGGCATTGTCCATATCTCGGACCTTTTTCAAATGGCAAAATAAAAAGAAACTACTACAAACTACAAACTACAAGAAATTGGGTTTACTTTTAGAGTTTATCTCCTTTGGCACGGCATAATTTCCGCTATACCACTAGAATGGAGAGACTGTAAAGAAATATACCCCACTAACCTGGGGGAACAGGTTACAATGCGAAAGTTACAGGCGTGACTTTTTTCGCCTCAATAAAATAAAGTATTATATATATATACACATACACACACATATATAACTCATCTATTGGAGAACTCACACTAACAAATTATATCTAATCTGAAAAGCTGTGTATACAAATATTGCAATACTTTGGATGATTTCATGGTTATCCTGAGAAAAAATATATGTAAGTTTACGGATAGGCGAAAGGAACTCGAATTGTGGTTCAATGCAGTTAATTCGATCAAAAAGCGGTTTTCGAATATGGTTATATGATGGACATACTACCAGAAAATGAGTTTCATCTTCAACAGCATCTATACATATTTGGCAGGTTCTATTTCCCACTAGAGTTCCATAATATCTACCGGTCTCAATGTGTAACTTATGATTAGAGCACCGGAGTTTAGTTAAAGCTTGTCTGTAAAGGGGAACATGAACGATATCCACGAATACTATGCTTCACTGTATGAGACCTCCTCTCATGACCTCTGGCCTTTGTTATTTTTGTCATAATAGCGATGAAACTCTAACACATTTATTCGTTACATGCAACTATGTTACTGTCCTTTGGACATCAATATGTAATAGATGGGGTGAATTTTTAAATACCCCGGACAGTTTCACAGATATTCAAATTTTGCTGGGCGATGAACCATATCATTATTATAAATAAACAAATGATTTATTCCTGTAAATTAAATGGCACTCCAGCTTCATTTCGTCTGGTGGAAAAAAGGTATGGAAACAAAAGAAATGGAATATTGTATATGTAGTAAAAATAGCACTATCGTATTGTTTCAAGTGAAGTGGGGAAACTTTACCAAATGTTGGTTTGTGCATCTTACAATCCACAAATTTTTAATACAATTGGAGTTACTTGGTAATCTGTCTTCATTATTTGTTGTTTTTGTTTTGTTTTGTTTTCTTACTTTTTTGTAAATTACTGTTTATTTTTGTATTAATTAAAGTACTGTAATGGTTAAAAAAAAACAAAAAAAAACGAGCTGATTCAAATATTCAGCTGCCTGCGTTGCTTTGATTAGGTCATCGTCGAAAGTGGGATATGCTTCCATCTCTCCACGATGCGCGTCAATGAGAACTGGGGAAAGTTGGCCATGTGTGATTTTGCATTTATACGCACATTCAGCCGATATTACGTAGCCAATCAAACAACTTCAATATTGTGAATACCGAATGTCCGTAGCTTGGTTGTACAAAACTAAGATGCATACAGGTGCGAGTGACGAATTCCACAAAATCTGGTATCAATGGCGGGGGAGCTATACCATTTTAAAAGGCAGTGCTGATATCGCCTTCTTGCTTCATTACAAAAAGTTTTGAATTATTCTATTATGTTGTAAGGGTTATTTCTCTATAACAGAGAGACTTTCTCTCGTTGTGTATGTTTGATATCTCATTCCTACCTCGACGATATCCATAATATCGACCACCGCCTTCGACGTCGGTCGATATTATGGATATCCCCTCGGTAGTCGTGCGATATCTCACACCCAACGACAACGGTAAAGACATATTATCAACAGGCATGAAAATACAGCATTTGCAAAGCATTTTCAAAGGTTTTTGATGATCACATCAAGTTTATTGATTTTATATGTTTATGTTTTTTGTTATTTTTTTTGTTCCGCGCAACAGACAAAAATGCTTCAATCAGTTTATTTTTTTCTGTTTTGTTAATTTAAGACTTCGAGTCTATCCATTTACATATATTATTTTTAAAACTATGTACTTGAATATAATTTATTAGTATTATTATTTACTGTTTACATTTGTTTATACTTTTCAAGGATCATGGATTAGTCTAGTGCCAGGGAACTCTTTCCGTGATAAAAATATATTTTTAAAATTCTAAATTATACACTTGCTTACTCAATTGTATCTACTCATTTGTTTATTTATCAATTTCAATTGTAACTCCTTTATATATAATTATCTGTATGTGTCTTTTATGGTGAAATAAACCTCATTCATTCATCCTTTTTTAAAATAAAACTTTTTTTGTGTGTATAGTTAATTATGAATAAGGCTACTTGCATTATGTGAGTAATTGTTATGTAGTCTGAAAAATCAGGTTGTCATGGTGATCTCGTTACTATCACTTGATTTGTATACAATAAACATTTACTAATCAGTGTTAACTAAGGAATGGACATTTATTGCATTACATAGGTTCAACATGATCAACATTTTCTTTTATGTTTCTGTTGTAGAGGCTGAATAACTGAATAGTTTGGGTTTGTGACTGGGGGCGAGGGCACTGTACATGTAAAGAACACTGGTCAGAAATTTATTTATTTAAATGTACTTTTGAAATAAGGGAAATTGATTAATACTACAACTATTATATAACCATAATCGATCACGATATAAAGTCTGCCCGAAATAACATGTCAAGACCTCAGGCTGAAACATTTATCGCAGGTGCACTTCATGTTTCAGTAGGAAGACTATAGATATTCTTTTGCTTTTGGGGGCCATTATTGAGTCCTGTAAACTATTTTGCACGAAAGTAGTTATGTGACACGAGAAAATTCACCTATTTTAAAATGAAGTGAATGCACTGGTCATTTTTCTCATACAATTTGCATAGTGAAATTAATGTAGTTGGGCCGTATTGGCAGGACCTCTCTGATTTTCAACTTTTCAATATTCATGATCAAACACGAACAATCTTAGAATGGAATAGCCCAAAAACCATAACCAGCAATGATTTCCAGATAGCTCAATAAGCCGCTGTATGAGGTTCAATTTTAAACACATCCTTCATGTTTGCTTCTTTGCACATGATAACATAGCTTGTTTTTCCTTTTTGATGTCACTAAATCTGTATGAAAATCCCAAAACAATTGATGAGAAAAATGCATAGAAAAATCTAAGGATAGTTTATGAGAACAAAGAGCTAAGACTACGTCCGAAAACAGGACATGTAGTCCTGCAATATATCGAATATGCATATGGTATTTATAAAATAGCCGGGTTCATATATTTACTTCGAAGATCATTAACTTTGTTCATCCATTATTCAGTATCATAGGTGTCGGGGGGGGGACGTAATTGATAATGTCCTACTATATTTTGTATCTAACGCATGACAGAGAATTTGTTTATTTCTTTGCTAATTCGTCTGAAAGATTAGATATTCATCCTGACAACGTTAACGTACATTTGTCTACATGGATAGGACTAGATGTCGGTATGCTAGCCAAGTCGGCGTGGAAATATATAATCCTAGCCACTACAATATGATGGACTCTGGGGGATTTTGTTTTGTTTGGCCTTATGATAATCCCTGCGCTCAAAGAATAATCTGATGATTACCTTGTACAAGTCCGAAGGAATTTGTCAAGCGTGCTGAATAAACAATTCTCATGTATAAAACGCCACATTCGTGTTTTGAATGGAGCTTCTGAGAATGATATTGAGCGTGTACACAACCAATTCACAATTGTTTCACATATTTTGCTCATTTTAATAAAAAAAAACTAATCCTGTGATCCATGGCTCATTCTGGTGTTGGTACGTTATATATCACTGTACGAACAAAGAAACACAGTTCAGAATCAGATAATTTTAATTACTTTGTTAATATTTGGATTGTATTAGTATTGTGTTACTCAAAATCTAACGAGCAACGGCTCTTAAACTATACAATCCAATTGCCCACAAAAATGCTTGTTTTGTCTTCTTTTTTTCTTGTTGTTTACAGAGTCACCCGGCCTCACTTTTATTTTGTGTTACCAATTTTGACAGTTGCCGCAAATATATTTTTTAATTGACTTACTTTGTTTGTTTGTTTGTTTGTTTGTTTATTTATTCAGTGACGTGGCGTAAACCCATCTACACTTTAAATCTTTGAAACATAAAATCATTATTTAAATTGAAAACATGTGTATTATATTATAAAACATTTGTATTTTCTATTTGTATTGCTATTTGTGGGGGAATAATTGTCGGTGTAATGAAATAAAACACCGAGTGTTTTATGGGGACATAAATGTTTCATGAAAGAAATAAAACTATATTCTGAGACCGGAACTTGGAACTTGTAAGTCAACATCATGTTATATATGCCATGAGATGCCCATGACTTTACATTATTCAGAGAATAGTTTTATGTGTTATTATGTCACGACTTTAAATTCAATAAATACTTCATCAGTTATCAACATGTCAGTAACATCACCATGCTGTGGGAGAAATACTTCTATAAACACGTATATGGCGTATACAACTGGCAATCAAGACACTTGGCGAAGTTACTTGTTGCCTAACGAAGTTTGATACTCCGCACGTGGTGAACGGTGGTGGTGGTTCAAATCATATTAGAACATTAAACAGAACATTTTCCTCCAAAAACTGATCAAGTACTACAGAAAGCAAAAGCACCAATGATTTTTCAACCCAAATAACCAGACTATAATCATCAGTGGTGGCCGAGCGTATACAGCGTTGCCTTAACGGGGGCCAACTTCTGTTGGAACTGTGTGAATGTTTGTGAAAACTAGACTGACGATTTATGTTTTAGTTCATTCACATCATGTGACATCGATTGACATCCGTTGATTGTTCAAGCTTAGGCCAGACTTTTTTAATCCTTGTTTCTCGAGTTTTTATAAGGCAATTTTTTTGAGGAGGGCGGAAAAAATAAAATTAATTCTTTTTTTCCATTAGATTTGTTAAATGGTAAAATACTGTCCAAAATATTGAGGGCGCAATACACGGGTTGGACGTAATCATTGTGTGCTGAGTTGGAACAGACGATTTGATAGTCACTAACAAATCTAACACTATGTTTAGTACGTACAGAATAGTAAAATAACAAATATCTGTATTACTATTGGAAATAAAATAATAATCGAACGTGATGAAACTGTGAAATGTCGAATTTCGCAGTCGCATTATTATTTCACACCCCTACTAACAAATTAAAATGCTATACGCTAAACGTGACTTTTAACCACTGAAGTGGCTGAGGGCTGATCTCAAACCCCATCTCATCTCAACTAAGTCGAAGTTTATTTGGAAGTTTTGACAGATCTCGCCCACGGTTTCAAGCAGCTTGGATCACCAAAATATGCGATCTTTAGTTACAACAGTAAATCGCTTGCACAAGGAAGTCATGGCTACATAAAAACAGACAGAAGAAAGCGTGCTATTTTAGCAACCTGCAGTATTGACCCTGCAGTATTTGTAAGTTGTCTTTAACTTTCAGTCGATGTGAAGTGTCTAGCTGTGTCATTTCAAACAGGCATAGAAAAGTCATTCAATTTTTCACACATAGTTCATACCATTTCATTGTAACTATTATAACTTGTATTCAGTGGATCGATTTTGATTATAGCCTGTAAATCGCTATATACGCAATTTTATTTTATGTGTCAGAAAAAAAACGTAAGTATGCGAAAGTCGAAAATTGATGTCCGATTTAAATAATTTACCTCTTCCTCCAAATTACTAGTAATTTATGTTGGCCTGGTGATACCATATGATGTCCGTCATTCCATGCTTTTGTCCGATCCTTCATTGTTGTTTTTAAAGGGCTCTACTGACAAAGGGCTCAGGCTGTTTAGCAATTAACCGATAAAGTCTAATGTAAAGTGAGCTTGCATACAGTATCTTGTTTTATGTAAGCAAGTGTAAGTGGATGTAGTCATGTACACTAATACTTCATACCAACTTGCATTTTAGCAACAGTTTTATGTGGCATAATATTTGGAGCAAACATTTGAAATCACGGGGTATGACCATTACACTTAAGGTAGAAATGCAGTTTACCTGACAGGTAATTTGATTAGTTAATTAGGAAACCAAGATGACCTCCCTTGTCCACAAAACTATATATTTTCGGAAAGCTTATTGTATGAATTTTAAAGTTTTGTTAGAATTTTATTTTTATGGACACTGTAGTTTGAAATATGCACAAAAATGTGCTTTTTTGGTCAAAAGTGATTTAAAAAAAATTAGCTTCTAAACCATGCTTCTGTTTCCTGTCAAAATTGGTTTATGGGTACATCTGTTTACTATGAAGAAAGCGCCGTCTTGAAAACTGTCTACCAGTTGTCAATTTTGTAGGGCAGCAGCTCAAATTTCACTACTTCAAGTTTATGCGTAAATTAACACCCAGGCTCGTTGTCTATACGATTGCTGTAACACTATTGAACTAAAAACAATGCCCTGACAGCGTTTTGAAGATAAACACGTTGTCAATCATTTGCGAAAATTTCAAAACAAAAGGTCAAAGCGTCTATGAGCTATTTTTTAAAGTTCTGGAATCTGCACTAAAAAGTTGCTGCGATAAATGCTAATTTGCATAACAATTCACTCAGTAAGAAGTTTGCTAATGCTCATAATTAAAATGGCTGTAACAAATTTAAATGTATTATCGTTTTGGTGAAAGATAAATATAGTGCATATGGAGATCCCGTCATTTCGTTTTTTCACCATGTTTTTTTATTATTATTTATGTACAGCCTTGCTAAATCTTGCTAAGCATTCAAAAGAGATAATTTTGCACCTATTATCCATATTTTGAAATCGTTTTTTGAGTATGTTCCACTATTCACAATTCTACAAAATTTCAACAGTCTATTGCCAAGACTTTTTGGATAATAAAAAGCAAAAACAAAAAAATCACTCCCAAGTGCCCACCAACCTGCATCTCTACCTTTATTCTTTTTCACGTTGTCTCATTTATATTTTTTAGTTTTTTTCTTGAATGTGTCAAAGTTTGTTTTCAGCTTGCGCTCATTTTTTATTCTTGGTGATTAGTTTGCGTTTTTTTCGCAACAAATTTAACACCCCTATAATTTTAAATATTAAATATAATATATGGAATTATATGAAAAAATAAAATACATATTAAGTTACTACTACAATGGTTAGCACGTTTTGATTTCGAGCGGGTGGTAGTTTTGAATATCATTGCCCACTGTTGATTCGGTAATATATTAAGTAAAAACTGCCCAGGTCACCAAACATTATATTACAACACATTTTCCTATTCAAATTTGCTTGACAAATCTCAATTAAACTGTTACATATTCTATTTCAGGTACTGTTACCAGAAACGGAAAGAGAGAGACGAGAGTGTTTTAGACACCTTGGAAAAAACAAAGACTAAAGAAGAAATAAAAATCAAGGAGATGAGTAAATGTTAATTTATAGTTTTTATAATTTTGAATTCGTTTTATTTAAGCTTGTTAAAATAACAGTAATAATAAATATAGTGTTAATTGTAAATAACATTTCTATCATTGCAGCTGACGGAATGCCGGGACAAGTTAAAGAGAAAGGAAAAGAAATGTGGGAGATGGTGACGAAAGTTGTGGACTTAATGATGTCAGATGAGGAAGACGGCGAAGGAGATCGGAAAGGAATGTTCATTGTGAGGTCTCCGACATTCAGGTCATGACACTGAACGACTTGATTTTGGATTAAGAGAACTGGGTGGCAAGGAGGCAACCGACCCGCATGATCCCGAAACAAGTAGAACCACCATGTACCCGTCAAACCCCACGTGATTGTCCTAAGATTTGATGACCAACGTGATTTTTTTCTGATTCCAACCCAAATGAATCCTTTCAATATTTTTACGTTATTACTGGAATTTTATTTCTTTTTCTAATTACTTAACATTAAATTCATTAATTGTTGAATTTCGTTATTTCTGTGATAGAATTCAACTAAATTTAAACCACTTAAAATTAACTTATTTTTTATTGAAATTGAAATCAAAACCCCATATGATTTGTTTGTGTATGTATGTTGAAGAAGATTCGTGTACTTTAAGTGTGTGTATTGTTTATACAAATAAATACTAAATCAATTGAATTACAAGTGTCTGTCTTTTATTCCCACCTTTGCAATTACCCCAAAACAACTCCTCAATATTAATTAACACGGAATTGCATTGGTTGCAATGTGTTATCGTTGACCGGAGATCTACTGTTAACGTTATTTCCGATTATTAACTGTGGTATGCGATCTAGTCTGATACAAGTCACGGGAGAACACTCACTTGTTAGTGCCTCGTTGGTGGTCCTGTGATCAGAAAAAACGACTGATCACTGGGATGGCCATGGGAGTGGCAATAACCATTTCTTTATCTTCACATATTTATGACTGTAACAGGAGGACGTGATATTGCTAGGTTGTTGTATTGCGTTTATAAATAAATGTGTTGCGGTAGCAAACACGAGTAATACTGGTACTATCGATACTTTATTTATAAACACAATACTAGTACCCAATTTCGGACCATCGTCCTTAAATTAATTGATGAAAAAGTTTCGGAATCCATCGACAGTAGAAACTTGAGGCGAAAATAATGAAAAACTGCTGTTACGGCCCGACCTGATTTCAGGTCGGTAAAATAGGGCATGGAGGTAAAAATTACCTCCACGAATATGCTAACTCGCATAGGATAGAACTGTAGCTCTCTGGTTTCGCGTAACACCACGACGAACGAAATGCCCGACAGCGAAACCAAGCGAGCTACAGAACTGCAGCTAACCTCCGACGCAAAATAACAAAAAGTGATTGATTGAGATCCATCATTACGAATGAATACAAACAAAATTGCTTCAATTTTCACAATATCATACATACACTGTCAGTTGACTAAAGTTGTCTGTCGTTTTTTTGTTTTTTTACCAAGTAACGAATCTATAAATACATAATGATGTACTTACCAATAACAACTCCGAAATCTTCACGCTGGCGAAAAACAAAATGGTGATCATAACAAAAACACTCGCGTAATCTTGCACATGTTACAACGAATTTGATTGGCTGCTGTTTTTCTCGTAAATTTGTGAGACTGGAGAGTTCCTATGCGGGTTGTTCAGATCCAGGTGGCTTTCACGAACAAAACCATTCTTGCAGCAAAATAATTGTAACGTCAAAAAATAATTAAAATAAATAATAATTATAGTAAATAATTAAAATAAATAATAATTATAGTAATTATATAAAAAAATAAATTAAGCCAACCAGGATCTTATTTTAATCAGATTGGTCGCATTATGTCACCTGAAGCAAATATCCAACGTGTTCCTTTCAAATCAGCTTCATTCACCAATCTCTTCCTGTCATCAACCGCTATGAAGGTAAGTTCTACAAGTACTACAAAGAACGCACTGTACTAAAGAAATTTCACCTATAGGCATTCAGCCCCATTTATGGACCTAACAATTATTGAAAAATGCAGTTGTATTGTCTACAATGATCACCATAGGTACATGGTTTTATAGTTCTAAATGTGTGTAGGGAACAAATTATAAAACTGTTTTCACAGCAATTAAGACACATTGGCAATTGTTAATAATTTATTAAAAAAGTATAACTGATGTCTCTGTACATGTTTTCCCAGCATGGGAACAGATCCAATAAACATGTTGTACTACAAGTAATAATTCATATGCAAGATAGAGCTTTCAACTACAATTTCTGTGCAACTTTAACAAAAATATGACACTGGTAGTCAATCACAAATAACATACTGAGGAAAAAGTGGATAAAGAAAAAAAGGTTTTACAAATTTAATTATTTAAATTTGGCAAAATCTACTTGGCATCGTGTTAACATTGGATTAAAAATATCTCCAAAATAAGAATTTTCACATATTCAGAGATATTTGTTTGAATCTGTTGGATAACAAATACAGATCCTCATGTCACCCTTGTAAATTATGACAATATGATCAATTCTCATTCACCACTGAATAACATTATGAAAATGCTTATTCTTCAAATGTTTTTAATCAGATGACAATAAAATACAAATACAATGCCAATCTGATTACCGGTATACCAACTTCACACTGCTATTATCAATGGCACATTTAGTCCTCTGTATCAATGCTTGATAAGCTATTCTCAATTATTGCATCAGACTCTATACTGTCACTGCTAACACTATCACTATCACTATCTGCACAGTAATGAATAGTATGTCTTTCAATATAACTACTCTCATCTTTGCCATGTCCACATGAACACTTAGATACACAAATATCACAACAACTGTGATATAATACTTTGTCTTTCAATTGATTTATTTTCAGACTTGAAGCAAAATATTCATAAAGTTTCACCCGTCTGCATACATTTGTGTTTCTTAAGTATGATACAAAATAACGGAATGAGATGGTTTGTCATCTCTCCCAAATTCCTGTACATACAACTCTATATAAAATGAAGGACCATTGTGAATAACATGACAATTTTTCATATCAATTAATACCCATTCTAAGAGCTGTTGTACAAAAAATAATATGCAACTCTGAATGCGACACTTTCGTCATTTCTTTTAAGTGAGACTGTTATACCACAGAATCAGTTTCGCTGTGGTACATCCCAATGTAAGAAATTGAGGCAGGATATTCCCCTTTAAAGTAATCATATAATCTAGATGTATAATCAAGTGATGAACAGGAAACAAGTGTACGTGGTCAGTTTCCTCTCTCAACTTATCAACCATCCAGTAAAAAGTTGAGGGGATATCACGTACAATTTTCTAAACACCTTATCTAACATTAGCCTTATTGGGACAAACATTTATATTTTTACAGTCTGAAATGGACAGACTGTTCTTGATCTGTGACTGTAACAATTTGGATGCTGTTGAGGTCAGGAAAATAGGATCATAGTTCTCCTAAATAGGAGTGCACATTCCTGCTCTTTGCGCCTGCCTTTGTTACTTTGAGCAATAGTCGGCTTTCCCCTGTAAAGTGCAAAAATGAAGATACTCAACATATGTAACTTATTTTAATATAGATACTGGTAATTCATTTTTCCTCTGTCTTAGGGGCTTGAGGATTTGAAACTTGGAAAGAGTGCGAACAAATTTTTTTAAAGCATTATTTAACTAATTTGTACCATGGTTGTCGCAAATTGGGCAGTTTCGGCAAATCAAATAGTTATAAGTGTAGATTAAAGTAGAGAGTAATCACCTGCGCATGGCAGATGGATATAGCGTGTCATTGTTCACAAATAAGCATCTACTCATGAGCCTACGCATGTGCACAGGTGACAATCCTCCCGCTTTAATTTGTAGCAAATTTGATGATGCCTATGCTTTGATCTCATATTCGATGGTTATGGCTTTAAACAACAAATTCTAAAACGCTGTGGTACAATGTGTTGTTAATTAGTGATATACTTACCACTGTGGAACTGTATGAACTTCATCAACCACTAATAAAATGATGTTGTTACCATGTTTTCCCTTTAATATTTCAATATTTTGTGTATTATTTAAGTAAGCCTTTGGCGACCAAAAATATATTTTGGCAGGTCAGCATCAAGATTCAATTCTGTTATTGTTGCTGCTGACAAACAATTTCTGATGAAAAATATCTAAAGAAAAAAAGAAGCACATTAACATTAATTTGTTTTCATCATTTGATACAAACTTGATTAATTACAATACAAACATTATTAATCAATTGAATTATTTTTTTCAGGGGGAAGTAAAGTAGAATTCTACTAAAATCATTTTATTAGATACATACCTGGTCTGTTATCAGGGACACCAAAGGTGATGCAATTATGATTGCTCCATCAGTTGGTGATTGTATCATTGAAAACATTTCCCATATCCAGTTGGCAGAATTGCAAGTACATCATTTTTACCTAAAAGATACTTTATTGCCATTTTTTGCTCTTCTTTCAACTGTATGGGATTGACACCAAACTTCTCACAGACCTTAAAATTAAATAGTAAAAAAATAACATAGGTCACAGTCATGTATAAGTAGTACCACTCGAGCAGTGTATTATCAGGTTTTTATAAAACAATAACACGAATCGAAAGATAAGTCTGACTACTATAGAACAGATGAGCATTGGTCAGATGCGTTTGTTTGGGGGGCTTAACTTTTTAATCAAATAAACTGATGTGACTATAGCATAAGGGGATGTTTATTATTTTATCAAATAATGCAAGATACCAGGTAGTGCGAGATGTACACATAGTCCCTCTATCCCTGGTCTGGAAATGAGGATAGAGGGATTGTGACAGGGAGTAGTATTAGTTAGATCCTAGTTTATTTTCTTTTTTTCTTGGTTAAAGATTGACAGTACTTGTAAACACTACCCATTGTTAGATGCAGCAATACAAAATACTAGTAATTTGCGACTTGTGTATATTGAATCAAAAACATAAAAAAACATAAAAAAATGGGTGGAGAGGAGTTTGTTTCTGTTTGATCTAATGTAGCTTGTAATCAAATAAACCAGGGTTTAGTCTAGCCTGGATTTCACCCATCAAGCTTTGCAAAATTTTAGTTTTTGTCTTTGTCATATTATGGGTGGCACTGGAATTACAGGTGCCCACATAGCTGAGGTGGAAGCTGTATTAGGCATTGTTATGCTAATGAGTAGGGCTTTGTTTTAGCCAGTACAGTGTAGTGCTGTTAGAAGCACACTTCGTTTTGGACTTTGAAGGAGCAACAAGTCAGGTTACTCTGCTCAGTGGGTTAGAAGAAATTCCGCACCATAGCTTTTCTAGGCAGTCGATGTATCCATATATTGGTGTATTGCGTTCTAGTGCTCTCTGAGCCAGTTTTCTGCTATTCGAGTGGAAGTAAGTTCGGTACTTCCAAAAAGCAGTATTGTGTCAATTTGACACAGGCAGCGTGGCTGAGTACTGGGTGTGACCGGCGTGGTGTTGCTGGGGATAACTCGAGGCGGGGTTCAGTGGGACCGGCCTCTAGACCCTCCGTTGCTGAGCGTGAAGTGTGTGAAAGAATTCTCGTGTAAGTAATTAATTGCATATTGTGCATATATTTTGTGTAAATTTAGTTGCACGTAAAAGATTGTCAAATGCGATTCTTTTCGCGGCCAGTTGTCGAGTGTGAACAAGTGTATTGCTGTGCTACTTGTATGGTAACCATATAATTTTGTACATATTAAGACTGAGAGGCAGCATTTCATAAGTTATATTTCGTAATCTGTTAAACAAGACGATTGTAATACTATGTAGTTTCTAGTTTTATTATTGTACTTGTGACAAGGTAATTATATTTTCAAATGACTGTCGGCGTTTGTATAGTCGCCAAACTGTCATCTCTAGTCACTTTTGTTGATTTCCTTATCCAGCCATTAGATTAAAGACTTCCAACTAACCAGCCAGTGACTTAAAGTCCGGTATTGTTGACTCCCTGGATGTAAGAAGACTACAGTTCCCAGACCACCCTGTACGGAACTCGTCATATGCTCTGGATCGTCGAGTCTACGTCAATCTATATAGGAGTTTGATCTGCATTGAAACTGTTTCGCCGTGAATGTGATACATAGCTAAGTGACACATCTGCATTGCTTTGACAGTAACCACTAGTCATAGAGAGTGAACATTGTACTGCTGTACTTGTTACATAGAACTGATATTATATAAATTAATTGTACTGCTATATTCATTACCAAAGGTTACATTTAGTAGTGTTGGGGCTTTAACTTGTGCGCATAAGTATAGATTTAAGACGTGTTATGATATCGATATTCTGTTGATTAAATTGATTTATTTGTTAATTTAATACGCACTAGGACTTGTGTAGTTTCTCCTCATACCCGACCACGGATCTCTTGCCTCTTAGGCCGACAACGGTTTGCTATTTGGTATTTAGGGTGGCTGATTCCCAGCACCTGACATTAGGGGGGCTCGTCCGGGATCACGCGTTGTCTGAAATATATTTATAGAGACCGTGCTTGGGGAGGTAGAGATTCTGCATATGGTGCCTGCAATTGAGTTTGGAGACTGTGCTATTGCAACATATGCGCCTGTTTGTTTCCTGCTTCATTGCATGCGCTGCGTCGGCGTTATCTTGTGTTTTGCCATATAGTACTGTGGCGTGGGTACAATGCTGCTTGGGCAGTTAATTGAGGGGTATGCAAACTGCGCTGCACCAAAGTATGGAGGCAGAAAGACTGTCTAGGCTAGGGAAGGAATTTGGACTGGAAGGGGGTGCCTTGAAAGATTTTGTTAGAGAAGAGCAGGCAAAAGAGAGGGACAACAGGGCTAGTGAGAGAGAGGAGCATAGGCGACGGGAGGCGCATGAAAAAGAACTTTTGCAGATGCAGATTCATTTGCAAGAACTGAAATTAAAAGGGGAAGCTGCAGAACAGCCTGCGGCCCATTTCGATTTTGCTAAGGCACGTGCTCCTAGATTACAAGACTTCCGAGAAGACGTCGATGACATGGACGCCTACCTTCAAAGGTTTGAACGCTATGCCACTGCCCAGAAGTGGGAAAGAGGTGATTGGGCTGTGAACCTCAGTGCTCTGTTACAAGGTAAGGGGGTATCTACATATAATCGAATGCCAGCTGCAACAGCTAATGATTATGATGTATTGAAACCAGAACTATTGAGGGCATACCAGCTGACTGAAGAGAGTTCATCAAAGCCAGAGTGTGATGAAAGCGCTCAGCAGTTTATGGTCCGTATTGGCGATTACTTGGAAAGATGGGTAGAACTATCCAGCACACCAAAGACCTATGAAGGGCTTGCAGATTTACTGCTCAGAGAACAATTTGTTTGTGGATGTTCCAAAGACCTAGCTTTGTTTATAAGAGAGCGTTGGCCAAAGGACGCCAAAGAAATGGTTTCTTCAGCCTCAAAATATTTGGATGCACGAGGAAATTGGGGATTGCAAGGGAATGCTAAATCTAACCAACGGGGTCAGCAGCGAACAGTAAACTCAAAGCCTGGTAACTCATCGAGCCAATGTGGTAAGTCGACTAGCCAAACCAGTCAATTTAGAGGAAAGTGCTTTATATGTGGTAAAGTGGGTCATGTGTCCAAAGATTGTAGAAATAGACCCAAGGCCCACAAGACGGCAGCCTTGCTAACTGGAGATGGTGGACAAGTTTGTGCTCACTGCAGCAGCTGCCAACAGTCTATAAGAGGTGATACAGGTAATGCATGTATGGTGGTGACAGTGGAGCCAGGTGAAACTAATGCCACACAAAGTAAAGAGTATCTTCTGTCATGCGGGCACAAGCTTCCAGTGATGAGTGCTGCATGCAGTGCACATGGTGTGAAAAGAATGCCAGTAACCAAGGGAACAGTCAATGGGAAACTGGTTAGTGTCTTGCGGGACAGTGGTTGCAGTAGTGTGGTGGTCCGAAAAAGTCTAGTGTCAAGTAGACAGCTGACCGGTGAATACAAGACGTGTGTCCTGATTGATGGAACCATTCGAAAAGTGCCAGTGGCCACAATAAAAGTGAATACTCCTTATTTTATTGGTGATGTAACTGCATTGTGCATGATGAATCCTGTGTATGACCTGATACTGGGGAATATTGAGGGTGTATCTGATGTGTCCCACCCGGATACATCATGGAAAGAACCAGTAGTGACAGGCAGATTCTGTACGATGGGTAGTCAAGAACAACCAGTGTTGGCAAATGCTGTGGAGACCAGAGCTCAGAAACTAGCCAATCTAAAGCCAATCAAAGAACTGAAAGTGCCCAAAGCTGTCGGTGAGGTGGTATCTGCGGAAAAACTTCAACAAGCTCAAGAAGAAGATCGGCAACTCAACAAACTACGCGAGAAAGCCCTTTCCAGTGAAGTGAAAATGACGAAAAATGGTGGAAGATCAAAGTTCATCATGAAAGATGGAATCTTGTATAGAGAGTTCAACTCTCCAAAGGTGCAATTTGGAGACAAGTTATCACAGGTAGTAGTGCCAGAGATATATCGCAATCAGGTGATGAGGCTAGCCCATGAATCTGTACTTGGAGGCCACCAAGGAGCCAAGAAAACCACAGATAAGATTCTCAGTAACTTCTTCTGGCCTGGGCTGGCAGCAGACGTTTCCAGATACTGTCGGTCTTGTGATTCATGCCAATGAACTCTGCCAAAGGGGCGCGTAAGCAAGGTACCACTTGGGAGTATGCCATTGATCGATGTTCCATTTCAGCGTATTGCAGTTGATCTAGTTGGCCCTATCCATCCATGCACTCAGCGCAAAAACAGGTATATACTCACTATTGTTGACTATGCAACACGCTATCCGGAAGCTGTTGCATTATCCAACATTGATACAAAGACTGTTGCTGAGGCCCTCCTGGACGTATACTCAAGAGTGGGGTGCCCACGTGAAATCCTAACAGACCAAGGGACTCAATTTACTTCAGAAGTGATGCATGAAGTCAGTAGATTGTTGTCCATAAAACAGATGACTACCACGCCATACCATCCAGCGTGCAATGGTTTAGTTGAACGGTTCAACGGAACCCTGAAGCTCATGATTCGAAAGATGTGTGAGGAACGTCCAATGGATTGGGATCGTTATTTGAATGCCTTATTATTTGCATATAGAGAGACTCCACAATCTAGCACTGGTTTTGCACCTTTTCAATTACTTTATGGGAGGAATGTGCGGGGACCAATGGCCATCCTAAGAGAACTGTGGACAAGCAAGATCGCAGAATCAGAA
Organism: Saccoglossus kowalevskii; assembly: GCF_978046115.1. Taxonomy (NCBI): domain Eukaryota; kingdom Metazoa; phylum Hemichordata; class Enteropneusta; family Harrimaniidae; genus Saccoglossus; species Saccoglossus kowalevskii. Next base: position 22,106,872 of record NC_140659.1, read on the forward strand.
ACCAAGACTACCTATCAATATGTCCTTGATCTTCAAGAGAAGTTGGAGAAGACGTGCGAGTTGGCAAGAAAAGAATTGAGCAAGTCACAAGGCAAATACAAGTTCTACTATGACAAAAAGACCAAATGCAGAAAGTTCAACAAAGGGGATGAAGTGTTACTGCTCCTTCCCACTGACCATAACAAACTGCTTATGCACTGGAAGGGCCCATTCCAAGTGGTAGAGAAAGTAGGCAATATGGATTACAAGATTGATTTTGGTCACCGGGTGAAAACATTCCATGCTAACTTGTTGAAAGGGTACTACCGAAGGCACGAGCAAACAGAGGAAGTAGCAAATGGACTCCTTGAGGTGGTATGTGTATCGGTCATAGATGAATACAACTATGAATCATCTGAAATACCAGAAGGCACAGGAATGAAAGGGGACGACTTGCTGCGCACCCCAGCATTTCAGCAGAAAGAATATGCGTCAGATGTACATATATGTGACAACTTGTCAGATATACAGGTGAGAGAGGTGAAAAGAGTGCTGAACAATTATAAAGATGTACTGACTGATGTCCCAGGAAGCACCACTCTCGGCTTTCATGATATCAAGCTGAATGATCAGACACCAGTACGTAGCAGACCTTATCCCATTCCCCATGCACTCCGCGAAGCAGTGAAAGATGAGGTGAAGTCCATGATTGAGATGGGAGTAGCTGAACCTTCTGAAAGTCCATATGCTGCACCATTGGTAATGGTCAAGAAACGTGATGGGTCAAATCGCTGTTGTGTTGACATGAGGAAACTCAATCGTATAACCATTTTTGATGGAGAGCCAACACCTGATCCGAATGTGTTGTTTGCCAAACTGTCTGGTGATCATTTTTTTACCAAGATTGATCTCAGCAAAGGGTATTGGCAAGTACCGTTAACAGAAAGTGCAAAGCCATTAACGGCCTTCATTACACATGACGGCTTGTACCAGTTTGTTAAAATGCCGTTCGGGCTCGTAAATAGTGCTGCAACGTTCAGCAGAATTATGCGGAAGCTGTTGAGGGACGTAAAGAATGTTGACAACTATATTGATGATATACTTATCCATACTGCATCATGGGAAGAACACATCAAAACACTTGGAAAATTGATGAGTAGACTGCGAAAGGCAAAGTTGACAGCAAGACCAACCAAGTGCTACATGGGTTACGAACGGATCGATTTCCTAGGTCATGTGGTTGGCCACGGCGTGCTGCAGCCTGATCCTGGAAAACTCCAGTCTATACAGGAGGCGCCCCAGCCAAGAACAAAGACAGAACTACGTTCCTTTTTAGGCCTTGCCAACTATTACAGATCTTTTATTCCAAATTATGCAGCGTTGGCAGTCCCTCTTACCGATAAAACCAATAAAGGTTGTCCTACTAAAATAGAATGGGAAGAAAGCCAAGAACGTGCTTTCCATACGCTTAAGTCAAAACTGGCACAGGAACCTATCCTTCACCTTCCTGATACTAGCAAACCATTTATCCTATGTACGGATGCTTCTGAACGAGGAATTGGAGCAGTGTTAATGCAGGAGTTTGACAAAGTAAAGTTCCCTGTGGCCTATGCTAGCAAAAAGTTGTTGCCAGCACAGACAAGGTACTCAGTGATGGAGAAGGAGAGCTATGCAGTTGTATGGGCTGTTCAAAAATTTGAGCCGTATCTATATGGACGGGAATTCCAATTGGAGACAGATCATCAGCCGTTACTATGTATGCAGCGTTCAGCAGTAGCCAATGGTCGCATAATGCGTTGGGCATTGGCCCTGCAACCTTATCGCTACACAATGGTCGCGATTAAAGGAAAGGACAATATTGGCGCTGATTTCATGAGTAGATCTGTAACAGAATGATATCCAATTTATGAATAAATGTGGGACATTTATCTTAAGAAGGGGGTAAATGTCATATTATGGGTGGCACTGGAATTACAGGTGCCCACATAGCTGAGGTGGAAGCTGTATTAGGCATTGTTATGCTAATGAGTAGGGCTTTGTTTTAGCCAGTACAGTGTAGTGCTGTTAGAAGCACACTTCGTTTTGGACTTTGAAGGAGCAACAAGTCAGGTTACTCTGCTCAGTGGGTTAGAAGAAATTCCGCACCATAGCTTTTCTAGGCAGTCGATGTATCCATATATTGATGTATTGCGTTCTAGTGCTCTCTGAGCCAGTTTTCTGCTATTCGAGTGGAAGTAAGTTCGGTACTTCCAAAAAGCAGTATTGTGTCAATTTGACACAGGCAGCGTGGCTGAGTACTGGGTGTGACCGGCGTGGTGGTGTGGTGTTGCTGGGGATAACTCGAGGCGGGGTTCAGTGGGACTGGCCTCTAGACCCTCCGTTGCTGAGCGTGAAGTGTGTGAAAGAATTCTCGTGTAAGTAATTAATTTCATATTGTGCATATATTTTGTGTAAATTTAGTTGCACGTAAAAGATTGTCAAATGCGATTCTTTTCGCGGCCAGTTGTCGAGTGTGAACAAGTGTATTGCTGTGCTACTTGTATGGTAACCATATAATTTTGTACATATTAAGACTGAGAGGCAGCATTTCATAAGTTATATTTCGTAATCTGTTAAACAAGACGATTGTAATACTATGTAGTTTCTAGTTTTATTATTGTACTTGTGACAAGGTAATTATATTTTCAAATGAGGACTGTCGGCGTTTGTATAGTCGCCAAACTGTCATCTCTAGTCACTTTTGTTGATTTCCTTATCCAGCCATTAGATTAAAGACTTCCAACTAACCAGCCAGTGACTTAAAGTCCGGTATTGTTGACTCCCTGGATGTAAGAAGACTACAGTTCCCAGACCACCCTGTACGGAACTCGTCATATGCTCTGGATCGTCGAGTCTACGTCAATCTATATAGGAGTTTGATCTGCATTGAAACTGTTTCGCCGTGAATGTGATACATAGCTAAGTGACACATCTGCATTGTGTTAACAGTAACCACTAGTCATAGAGAGTGAACATTGTACTGCTGTACTTGTTACATAGAACTGATATTATATAAATTAATTGTACTGCTATATTCATTACCAAAGGTTACATTTAGTAGTGTTGGGGCTTTAACTTGTGCGCATAAGTATAGATTTAAGACGTGTTATGATATCGATATTCTGTTGATTAAATTGATTTATTTGTTAATTTAATACGCACTAGGACTTGTGTAGTTTCTTCTCATACCCGACCACGGATCTCTTGCCTCTTAGGCCGACAACGGTTTGCTATTTGGTATTTAGGGTGGCTGATTCCCAGCACCTGACAGTCTTGTAATTCGGGTAGATAATCAAACTTACCTAATTTTTCCCTTTTAAATATCTATGGAAATACCCTTTTGGTTATAGGTATACTAATGTTGTGTTTGTTCAAGTAAGCTCTTGTAAGGGTTAAAGTGGCTGGACAACAGGAAGTGCTCTGCCTGCCAAGCTTCAAATAATGACATAACATCAGTACTGTCTATCTTTAAATAATCTCCACAATTGCGACAAAACATATGCAAGTCATTACAGCTTCCTGCTGAATATTAAATGACTTCAATCGTGCGAGTATATCAAGTTTTCAAACGCAATGTCCACAAAAAACTACGAAACGTCCACACAACTGTCGACACCAACACCGCCATTTGACCTTTATATGCGAAAAATCAAAATAATGACAAATACTGCTATAAATTTGCTCACTATGTATTCATAGACATAGATATCGTAGACCAAAGTAGAAGATACTAAAAATACTGTAACTCAGGCGAAAATTGGCCGACTTGAATGACATTACGAAATGACAAGAATGACATTACGAAAACACATAAAACAAATAAACGCGAGTGCATTCTGAAATCTTCGGGTTAACGTGTGTCAACAAACTAACAGCAAGTTCGGCCAAGAACGCATCCTACTTGCTGCAGTTTATGCAGCTCTCTTGGTCGTGGTATACGTTGCGGGTCAATAAGAGCTGCTAAACTGCAGCAAGCATCCTACGGGCGTACTAGTAATCTTCAAGTTTCAAGTCTGAGAAGCTAAATAACCAGTCGGCCATCGAACGCAAAGTTACGCTGCAGGACAACAACTACAAACAAGAAAATATGCGAAGTATGCAAAGAAACAACGATTGTTTTCAGTAACAATTATGAAATTCATCGAAACACGCATAAACCTACCTCGAACTTCACCTCTGCAGCAGTACATGTGTGGTCATCCATTTTTTCATCTGGAGTCCAACGCTTGCGCAAAACATGAGTTTAACCGCTTTGTAAGACGCTCTGTGATTGGCTGAGTAAATTGCCTGGTTCTGGAACGAGAGTTCCTATGCGGGTTGTTCAGATCCCGGTGGCTTTCACGAACAAAACCATTCTTGCAGCAAAATAATTATAAAAAACTAATTAAAATAAATAATAATTAATATAGTAATTATATAAAAAAAATTAAAAAAAATAAACCAACCAGGATCTTATTTTAATCAGATTGTAATGCGACATGAGAGAACTCTCCTGGACAGGTCTTGGGTCACTGTAGCTGGACAGGCCGTAACTTCATCGTGCTGACTATCACATAATTCTGCACCACAAGATGTGAGGACATTTGCTCTGCTGACAGTAATATTGGCTTTTTCAACATATAGATCTCTTGGCACAACCTTATTAGTGTATTCAGCCACAAACGGTCTTGTAATTTTGTTAGAGACAACTACTCTTATTGGGAGCAATGGTTGCTCCAAGGTCAATAGCGGAATGTTATTAATCATCGTTTTATACTCAGGCTCAGTCCCACACAAACCCCAATCCATGTAAAATTCTGAATTTTGAATAGGTTTCTAGTTTCCTGTAGGATTTTTGGTTATCACATAGAACAAATTACCTTCCGTCAGTTCCCTGAAATGGAAAACAAAAATACATGAAGGGAATATAGGCCAGATATACAAGGAGCAAAGGAAGATATAGGCGTTACAAAAAGAAAATGTTAAAGTATATTTATGGTGCTCACCTCTTGAAAATCAATAGATCATATTGTTTGTCTACTTTTGCAAACTTCTGATCCCTCACAGGTTTCTTGCTTTTGGCCTTCTTTATGCGGACGACTTCTGCCAGTAAACGAGTGTTGTCATTTGAGTCATTTACTACATCTATTAAATTGACATCTGTTATTGTATGATGGTTAAATATTGTCATAGCAGTGGCCACATCGTCATGTTCTATATATACTGTGCAAGCATGCTAGGAAATACAAACAAGTAAGTCGTGAGGATTATATAAACGTAATGAATGATTTCAGAAAGGTGTTGAGTAGAGGAATGTTCGATAGGAAGAACATTGTTAACATAGATTATGCTTTGGAAATGATTGAACCTTCCAAGTCTTGAGGCACATTGTAAATAACTGGCGAGAGGCTACTGAAAGCACTATCGTGTATTCAAGCATCCTCTCAATGAAAGGAAACACAGGTTATGCACTATGCACATTTACATTGTAATGAGGTAAATTAATGTAGTGCCATGATTATCAAGGTGACCTTGTTAATGAGGTAACTTTCAATGGAAATGTAAGGATAGGGAGAAGGATGAATTATGTGGTTAACGTGGGTGGTCATTCAAGGTCATTAAAAGTAAGTAAATGGGTTCTTGAAGAGTATTGTAATTGAAAGGATTTCACTTACATTTACATTTACAGAGGAGTAGTTTGTGCTTGACGTTATTGGACTTTTCCCAGTTGTTCCCACACCAGTTGTGGGTAGCGTCTACAAAGTTGGTTGAATACCACCTGGCCATTGATATATATATATATCGAGCATTTGGTAGATGGTCGTTTGAATTGAGTTGGTGCCAAAGGTGTTCGAAAAATTTTCGAGCCCTTTTGTTTACATCGTCTGCTCCACTTCCTGGAAATCTGTACACTAGTGCAAAGACAACCCATGGACGCAGATGTGGAATGTTAGTAAATCGTGACCCATTTCCCCTATTGTGTTCCTGCAAGAGACGCTTTATGGAGGCTGTTTCTCCTACATATGCAAAGTGGGTTTGTTTGCTGCTGACCAGCATGTACACATAGCCAACATCTGCACTTGGTAGTTGCTGCATGCGTACTGTGGGGGATATGGGTTGTTATCATGGGTGATTACTTGGGTTTGGGAAGATTCATCCAGTGCTGAGAGTTTTCTGTATGTACTGTCCATGTAGGCGTTGTCTCAATAAGTTTTCGAATTGCCAGCAAAGTGTCACAAGGATCTTGTGTGACAAATATGATTTTGTCCAGTGACTTGACTCGACTAATCAGGACTAACAATTATTCTCTTTCCCTGAGTCTGTACTTGCGTTCCGTGGATGAGATTTGTGTCGCAATACTTAAGCATGTTTCGCCCAGTGCTTTGTGTACTGTGCTGCATACATAATATGTCACTCTGTACTGTATTCTTCGTGCTTTTGTATGTCCATTTCCAACAATGATGAATGGGCACATTGTAGGGGTAATTGAGAAGATGTCCCATTCTGGCAAGTTGCTAGGAGCAACAATCCTTTCCCCAGCAGGCACTAACTTCAACCACAGTTGGATGCTATCATTGTCTGGCAGCTGCATAACCACACACAATTGTCCTTGAGAAAATCTTGGTTGTGTATTGTATGTGAGACGCAGAATTTGGCCTTTGAATAAGACCAGAGTTTCCTTTTCTTGGCAAGACTTGCTGAGTTTATCCTTGACACGTTTGTTAGCTGTCGTCCAAATGCCTTGAGAAGTTTCAGCCTCATCTCGAGCAGAGAATGTTTGGGACGTGATTTGTGGATCATTTTGTTTTTCTGCTATATACTTTGAGATGATTTCATGGCAAGCAGCTTTAGTGCCCACAATTTTAAGGCACTCTTTGGCACTTTATCCCATGAAGAAACAGCATTTGGTAAGCACCTCCTTGAAATAGTGTTGACAAAGTTATCACTTTGTTCCTCACTGATAGCAATACATCGCATTATGTCAATCAGTTGTTGCAGATCCTTGTCTTCACATGAGCGCACATAGTGTTTCATGGGTAGAATTCTGAATGATGTCATGAGGTAGTGGCTGCTCCAAAATGGGGTGTCTTCAACTGGAGTTAGTTGATAAGGATCTCCTGCGGCAATGACAACAAGTCCACCCATCGGTTGTTGAGATTTGCGGATCACTCTAAGTATGGTGTCGATTGTGGCAAACAACTCTGAAGACAGTAATCCGATTTCTTCAATGAAAAGAACTTGGAGACGTTACAGCATAGCCAGCTGAACTGGGGTCTTGAGAAGTGACATTACTGCCTTTGAAACAATACTGTTAATGGTGTGGAAGTTGGTATTAAGAACAGGCAGTGCAAATGTCATGCGGATATGGAACCCTCCCAATCGCCGCACTCTTTCAGAAGTAACTGCAACCAGGATAGCACGCATGTTTTTAGCGAGTGCATATGTGTTTGCAAGGAGCAAGATGTTCGTCTTTCCTGAACCTGGTGGGCCAACTAATAACAAGCATTTTGTGTAGAAGTGGTTGGTATTGTCATCATTATCTATTGCAGTGATACAGTGATTGCGAGCACGCTGTTGTTCTTCAACAGACTGTGAAGACTGATGGTCTAAGGCTGTGATTTGTGGTTGGTACATTACATGACCGGTTTTGAAGTCCTCAACATTTGGAAAGTCAGGCAATCATTCTTCACTGAGGACATCAATGGCTGCATCTCTTATGAAACGTTCATGACTGGCTAATTTTTGTGAGACAGCATCATCTATATCTTCCTGTGTGGTTGTTGGAAGTGGAAAATCTGCATCTCCCAACAAAATGCCTTGTAAGCATTGTAAAGCATCTAAATGTTTGGCAAAAGTTATTGTTCCAAATGTGTACCAGAGTAGCTGTTCCACAACATATCTGCGGGCAAAACGTTTCACATCATGCTCATTTGGTTGGTTGCTCTGAATTAGCATAGCAGTTTTTAATGCTGCAATCATATTTGGTTGGCTTTAGATGTCCAATTCAGTTGCAAAGTTGCCCATTGTCAGCACATGATGGGTAAAAAATGATGGTGTGTTGGATGGCACTGGACTTATGAAGACTACTACAGTGCGACGATTTTCATTGTTGTCTACAAATCGTTTGTAGTGATCACTTGTATTGTCTACTCCATGTTGCGCTTCTTCAACTATCGGGCATAGGATGTGAACATACAGGTCAATTGCAATGTTGGCAATGGTTAGATCAGGATTTGCTGTCAAGTCAAGCAGAAATGCTGCTACTTCAAGAAGATGTGGAGCCCTGATGCGAACACACCGTCCAATGCCATCCAGTAGATGGGATGCATTGAGAATGGGTTTGGTATTTGCTGTTGCACCCTTTGCCCATGTAAACCGTCGTAGGTACAGTTCCAAAGTTGAAACTATAAGGAATTATGGTGGTCAGATTGACAAAGCTGAAGTAGTGTCCATGAAGAAGTTCTCTCTCTCATAATTGGAAATTGTATTGACCTGTGATGTGGAGAAATGTCGCCATTCTGGCAATGGATGTCGTGCTAATACAGTTTGTGGCAAGCCACCACCACCATCTTGTTCCTGCTCCTGATTCCTGCGCTTTTTTGTGTGTCTGATTACTGCTGATCGATGTTCTGGTGGTTTGGTTGAAGCGTGAACATACACAGAGCTGCATTTCATGTACGGGAAATTCAAACTGTACCAGATCATCTCTGTCAATGCGAGTTCTCGTGCTAGGTTTGTATTACTTGAATTTAATGGGTGCAGGCGTTGGCCACTAATTTTGATGTGGACTGGGTCATGGGCATGAACTTGAACCTCATGTGGCACTGCTGTTTTGGAGACAGCGACATGCCTTTTCTCATCCATGCCTGCTGCATATTTAGCTAGGTAGGATACTTGAAATTTTCTGTCACATACTTGCACATTTGTACTGGACTTGGTATCGTTGGCACAAAGTGTTCATCAATTTGAGCTGGGTAGTGCCAAATGGCAGCAGTGAACTCTGGGTTGGTTTGCCAATGCTTTTGGCAATGACATATGGTAGCCAAATCCAAGTAGTATAGTTTCTGATAAGTTTCCTGTGGGTACAGCAGCCCATGATGGCAGTACAACTTGGAGGGTGCTTTGGGACTCTACATATATATGTGTCATCCTTTATCTTTTGTTTAAGGCAACGGCCACCTGCCTTCACACAAGAATGTTGTTGTAGAGTTTCGGAAAGTTACTACAGGTTTTCAAATTCTGCAATACTGTCTACTAATCCATCTTTCATTAGTGTCGCAAAAACAGTCGCAGTGTCAGGTGACCAAAGGGACATATTTGAGCATCTCACTCTTCCAAGTGTTTTCTGCACCAGCACTTTGAAATTCAAACCTCATCCATGAACTTTTTGTTGGGCCCAAAATTTGTTCTGGAGAGGTTGTTATATAGGACCAAATGTGGGGTACAGTTCTTTCCCAGGAACGAGTCAGTAATACGCAGTAGTTTTGAAGCAGGTCGTGCAGACGGTTTGGGCAATGTAGTTCAGAGTAGCGCTGAATGGCGAAGTGGTGCCAACCAAGGGGTGGCTGTGTCATTACATGTTATTTTGAAGAAATAAGTCCATGCTCCCTCTGTCTGCAAAGTTGCAACAAGGCGATTGGCCTGACGTTTAGCATCAATTTCGTCAAAGGGTAGCATGTCTGGCAGAATCCTCTGGGCATCACGAACTATAGCCTCTAACCCCCGATGGCATGCTATTTTAGCTGAATTGCGGTTCAAATCAGAGTTTAAAAGTACATCAAATGCAAACTGTAGGTATGAGGTATCATGCAAAGTCAAAATGCTTGCGTCCAAGAGAAAGTCATAAGGTGAGCCTTCAGTGATGCCAAGTTTCTCTGATGACTTCGTTGGATGATATTGGAGTAGAATATTGATGGTAAAGCACCAACGACTGAATGTCCTTCTGAAGCCCAAAATATTCTCGGGAACAACATTGCCTCGGGATAAACAAGAGGCACAGTCCAGTCTAGAGTTTTGCTGCAGATATTTTGTAACAGCTGTAAAGTTGACACAGGAGGTTTTTGAATGAATTCTGTTCTGGACATGACTCTCAAGTGGTGGTTTAGATAAAAGTGTCCGGATGTATCTCTGCTACTGTTGGAACTGTATATTGGCACTGTGTCTGCTGCAGTGGATAAAGGACATGTGTTGGTCATCTTATTGGTATTGCCTGTTGGATATATTTCCAAATCAACTGTGTCTTCTGGATGAACTACAGATGCTGCATCATAGATGAATGATATGTCAACTTCTGAGTCATCAAGAGCTTCAACGTTATCATCATTCTGAGACTGTTGAACTACACGTGATCTTTTTCGTACAGGCAATGTACCGGTGATGTCTGTATTTTGTAAGTATGGGCCATAGTACCCAACAGTGAAGGTGGAACATGCATGATATTTACACTCTTGTTGGAAATGTTTTTGCACAAGCCCAAAGTGCATTGTCCTTCGCCAAATATATGTGGGCAACACCAGAAGAGGAGACAGCTGCAATTGGGAACAGGGCAGTGTGTGATGAGTCCTTGTACTGCGTATGAGAAGCATATCATGAACCACACAATATGCTTGTGTTTGTCCGCAACAACTTTCAAGCATACATCGTTGTGCTCTTTGTAACCTGTATGTAGGTTTGACGTACATAAGTAGGTGATGTTGCAACATTTGTAAGTGCTCTTCTTGGTTGCTGAATGATTGCCAGTTTGTGTTAGTCTTCCATCGCATTGACATGTGATAGTTATTTCCTGAAGTCAAGGCAAGCATGAGTGTCCACTGTCTTTGCAGCAAGTCTTCTTGGATGTTCATATTTATGCTATCCCTGTTGGTAGTTGCAATTATGATGTCATGGTCTGCCATTGCTGCAACATTCTCTATAACAGTAAAGTTTTCAAATGTTGATGCATGAACTCGGTAGCAGACATGTGAGTCAAAAGTAACTATCTGTTGTTCACCATACGTTCCATCTACAGCATTGACAGCTTCAAGCAAACTCTGATGTATTTGTACTTTCAGCCCATTATTACAATGACTGAGTTGAAGTGTTTGGAGAGCAGATATCAGTTGCCTGTGTAGCATTCTCCACCGCCATGAGCAGTGACTGGTACAAATGAGAGCTGTTCAAGAATGCCATTGGTACCGAATATAGGATTGGTCCCAGCTGATTGTGGTGTCTAGCAGTGAACTGACATATCGGTATTTTGTACATTGCAGCTCCAACACCATCACTTTTATGTACAGTGAGCAGGCAGTCTTTGGGTTTTACTGTTCTCTCCTGGATGGTATTGTTGCCTTGTGGTTCATTTGGTCTTGGCATGTCAGTCATAGCGTGTACCTTGTTATACATCTGTGTCAGGAAGCATGCATCATCATGGTCAATGTACGAGCCAGTTTGTCGATGGTCATCCACACTATGTATTTGACTTTCTGGGTAATGTTGCTGGAGAACACTGCTGGAGCTAAAACATCCGGCACTGGTGGTGAATAGTTGTTAAGTATAGGATTGGTTGGCACATGGATTCTTTCCAGCAAGTTAAAAGATGTAGACCATTTTCATTAATCAATAAACTTGGTGTCACTGTCCAATCAAGATTTTGGTATGGTGTTGTCCAATCTGAACGAGAACCCCAAAGTTGAGTGCCATCAGCCTGGAAATATTGGTAACGTGTGCTAATTGTTGCAAAGTAATGACCAGCAGGCAGTGTTGTTAGCTTGTCACATAAAAAATCATCCAAGAACATGAAACATCCGACTGGACAGCGAATAGTTGGGTATAAGTAAAGGTGCCCTGTAGAAGGTCTATGTCACTAGTATTATTGATGGAACCTTCCAAGTCACTCATGGATTATAGTGCAGCTGGATGCAACAGTACATTCTGTGATATGCCAACCAAATTACCATGCGACGCCAATTGCGGAAAAAATTTATTAAGTCTGCAGCAATGTAGCTGAAAAAGAAGGACAGAAACAATTACCTCAAATGCATTGCTCATTAATGGGGAGTTGTAGTTGACTACAAATTATTTTAGAGCATACATAGAAATCTAAATGGCATACTCCAGCCTTGTCATTGTCTACTGTATTGTCTACTGAATTTTGGCTTGGAATTAATTTTTGCTAAAGGAATGATTCAGTGCAAATAAAATCCAGGTAATATGCCTTTTTTGCTATATTTTACATTCAACTCAAAATAAATTCCATACAAAACATCCAAAATGTCTTTTCAAGGAAAATTAATTTCAGCTAAAATAAAGTATTTTACAGTATATTCACGGCTCCCACAACAAAGTAGGGAAAACTTTTCCAACAAATCATGTACAGTGAATGTACAGGTTTGCAATGATGGCACAACAAGTGGATACTTTTCGTTTAGTAGAAGTTTTTAAATATTTGGAAAAAATAGCATTTGTGTTCTTTCTCTGAATCTGTTGTAAATTTCAATCCATGTTAAAGGGCCAAGAGCGAGGTTTGGTAAGCAATTGTTTTGCATTGTTTTTAAGGTTTGGTTGGTAGCTGATATTATACTAGTGACATCCTTAGGGAATTTGGATATTATCCATGGGGAAAATCTTGTTTGCTCAAACATAAACTCAATAACTGTAGTAATTGGGAAATTGGAATGCACTTTCTTTAGTTCTGTGTGTCACTCGGCCGACCATGCAAATTAACATATGAAAATTTCCCCAATAGTAGTGTGGCATGCACCTTACATCAATGAAAATACCTTTTTAATGTCATCATAATGCATTGAGTTGTTTAGGAGATGATCTCAATTTCGTAAAAAAACAGTATGAAAATTACCTTATTTGCATATGCAAAAACCCCAACAGTAGTATTACATGCACATAATCCAATGAGCTGTACACAAGATAATCCCAATTGATTAAAAAGTAGTGTGCAAATTAGCTAATTTGCATATTTGATCCCAAAACTTATCATGTCTGAGGAATACCCCAAAGACCATGAGATTCTTGAAATTGTCATGGAGCAAACACACACACACACACACACAGCCACACTCAGACACATAGACATTTGAAACTGAAAGACTCGCATTGCATTTTGCATAAGCCAAAATTACTGTTTTCTTTGTAAAATTCAATATTTAGTATCAGGGGTGCAGAATTTGAGCATTATTGGTTTGAACATTGGGTGGCGTTATAACCATTTATTACAAATGGCACAAATATGTTCGCAAATTGTTGGAAATCATTATGTTTGCCATAGTTGTACTGAGGAAAGCATGCAGCAGGATTTATTTGGCCATAGTTCCTAAGGACATTATTAGTTCAGTATGAATTAACAACTGAATAATAACAAAAATACATCAAACTCCGCTTATGGCCCTTTAAGTTACAGTGCCATTTCAGATGGTTATTATCATCTACTTTATGTGTTATGTGTCACCACACAGGAGTGCAAATTGCATGTACCGGGTATATGGCTTTGTATGATGGTGATCCTGATTTCCAGTAGGTAAATTAATAGTTTGATGGAAAATCATATGTGTACCAGTTAATTCAACAAGGAATCGTGAATAGGAGATTAGCATTTTGCCCAGTCTGATAAACAGAATGAAATTGCTACAATTACTGCAGAACATGCCCCTTTTTCATGAACTTGGATTGTAATAACTGGCTGTTGCTGCTTTGATATGAATAACATCAATACACTGCTCACTGGCCACATTAGACTTGATGACGAATCCACAGGAATTGAGGGTAAAAAGGTTTTGCTTGCAAATGTTCATTCGTGAAGGTCACAAGGGCTGCTCTTTTACTTTACCAGTCAGAGAGTCTGAGGTTGTGAGAAATTGGAATAACTGCAGCAAGCGACAACTAACCTTGTGAGGATGACAACAATTGAGTAAGATATTGGGTGCTGCAGAATAGCTGGTCTGATCTGATGTATAAATATGAATATACAATGTAAACTGTGTTATGTTTAAATCTGGTATGATACGCATGAAACGACTCATAGTGCAAAAGCGCACAAGTATTGACGTAAGGGGCAAATGATAGGTATCACCACCGATAACCAATTTGGTAGTAGTCATATTGCCGAAAATACTATATCTTGTTGTTTTCAATAAGTATATGTGCAGCAACAATTACCTCTACAAAACCAGTAGTTAACTGTCTACAACATTGTACAAGACAGTAATATAGACCCATAACATGCAAAATTACAGGGTGTCTTACAAATATGCCCCCTTGTTTTTAGGCTATTGTATGTTCATCCAAATATCCATTCAGAATGAATAGGAAATAAAGTAGGAGCAAAGAGTGTATATGAAATGTAATTGCACTTCATAGGAATATCAGTGCCTTATATGAATGATATCAATCCCATCAGACTGATAGAACCCGTAAAAGTCTTAAATTTATCGCATGGCAATGGCAAGGTGCCATCTGACATATAAGCGGAGTGAATTGACCATGTGCAAAGACTGCATACTTGGTTTGCATAAGACAGCCCATACGCATGCTATAGAATGTAAAATCATGGTACTACCAAACATCAAACCAGAAACATAGAATCTAAATGCACCTGTTTGTACAGAATACCAGTTCATTCCTCATTATTGAAGTGGATCATGTTAAATAGATCCCAAACCATTATGAGGCCAATGAAAACAAAGTTGGTGTTTCCAGTATTAGGGTGAAACATAATGGGTAGTTAGGCAGGAATTTTATTAATATTTTAGATTTATTTTTTTCCCAACATGTTTGAAGTCTACATTAAATACAATCATTTTATGCAACTGTTTTTGGACAGGATAATATTAATATCAACTTTTTAGAAAAAGGCAACTCATTTCCATAAAAATGAAATTTGGTCTTAATAACAAATGGCAATACATGTCATTGTTTCAGGTTGAGGTGAGTGACAAGAACATCAAACATCAAAACTCACTGATGTACACGTGTATGTGGACATCAGCGCAAGGAATTGGCCCCTATCAGTCTCTGCCTAATAAATGACAGTTATGTACATTCCTGCTGTGGCCATTTACCTACAATAGCAACATCACAAACATAATAAGAGCATTTCTGATGTACACATTGCAGCTCTTGCTGTTTCTTGCATGCGACAAAAATCCGCCTAAATCAGAAGAAATTGTAGTGGGGCAAACAATGATCATGAAAAAATAAGAATGGGTACAGCCAACCATGCTAATTCATGTGATAAATGAAATGCAATTATTACATGACTTTCTGCTCAATATTATACAGTGTGTGCTAGCCTATGCCGAATAATCAATGGCGTGGTCACAAATGATGATGAACATTAATCATGATTACATATTTCAGAGACAGTAACATTACAATAATGGGCAAAGACAATAAATCATATCCATGCCCTAGACATGGCTACATCCGAGGTCAGCTTTTTGCCAATGCCATTATTGCTTCTTCCATAGACCAGACTATTAATGTACAAGTATTTACACATGTGGGTCCTAATTTTTAGTTTTAGATGCTAAATTGAGATGCATCGTGACAACGGTGGCCATGCCGGACCGGTAGATTAGGTAACTGTTACTCGTCACACCGTGCATGTGCACATCACACAAATCATACGAGTTCACAGGCCATAGACCTTGTAAATCGTTGTCATCATTTAAGTACGATGCAATGAAACGTCACGTTTATTTTTTGGCCATTAGATTCCCTGATTCATGGCATCATGTGCCGATAAATCCTGGAAATCGGCTTTGTTAAGCGATGAATTTGTTTAGTTCAAAGCACTGAATGATCATAGCATGGTGTGCCGAATTTTAGAGGTAAAGCAATTGTTAAGAATATAATTATATATTATAATTTGTGCAAAAAGGCACGAGCTCTTACCTATAGTACAATGTCTGTACGGCGTCATCGGATGGCTAGGAAAATAATCTACGTCATCGAAAGGTGCGCGTACGTGCACTGTAGACAATTTCCGTGACGCTGCATTGTATGCGTGGAATGGACGTCACGATTTTTGTGTTCCAATTTATCTCCGCTTTTTTCAACAAATAATTAACCTTTTTCTCCCTAGAAAACGTCATCAATCTCATTTTATTAACCTGAACTTTGTCTTACAGCGCAAAACACACCTAAATAAGCGCCTTTGGTTGATTTCTGGCACCCAAAATTGATTCTCGATTCAGTCCTAATTACGCGTTTAAGGTAGCGAGAAAGTTTTGTGACGTTTTTAAATAAAACATTCCCAGTCTTTTGTCTCGTTCAGAACAGTAATTTAGGTTATATATATCAAAAGACTAAGTATAGAGGTGCAAGTTCGCAAAAACTGGACAGACATTGTTTACATAATTATCACGTGACATCAAAAATGGCGAACCTTGTAAAAATGACTAAGTCCGCGATTGCGAGAGCACACTGCGGAATTTCCTGGTGAAATTTACGTCATGCATTGTCCGTAATCAAGTCCATTGAAATGCGTCTCCGATAATCAAAAGACCTATTACAATGTATTCCAATTTCTATGCAGGTTTGCTTTTTTGTACCCAAATTATTTCATACTTGACACCTTTAACAGACTATTATTCTGTGACAAAGCATTTTCTTTTAAAACCCAGACATATTTCGCACCATTATTATCTTTTGAACGATAACTGCAAGTTTGAATGTCCTAGTCCGAACGCACTTGATTTGGCGGCGGTCCCAATGAGTTGTACTCGATCAAAACTTCAACTCGAGAAAAACGCGAAAAACAGTTTTGGTTAATAAAACACTGTAGATTTGCTGCATTATTATAAATATACACTAAAAATGGCCAAACATATTAACCACTGATATCATAGAACTCATAAAGAGTGTCAGATAATGAATAATTTCAAGCTCGAGCGTGAAAAATGAAGAAAACTTCTGGCATTTGAGTCCGTACTCCAGGAACGTTCGGGTTTTCCATTGTTATGCAAACGAACAACGAGGGATAATCCTCTGACAAACATTACTGTCCCACTGTACACGCTGACAGTTTACAAACAAGCTAATCCTTCAAGTGTCTCTGATAAGACATCTAATAAAACGGTTTTCATGGTGAAACAAAATGGCCGATGTTTGAAAAAAAATTGCTGTGTCAGAGTGCGACACTGAGTGGCAGATTTTTCTTTGCCTCGTCTGTCAACGCTTTCTTTCTTTTCTTCGCCATTGTGTTAGAAAAAAATGTATTAGTAAAATAGAATATTGACTTTGAAAATAAAACGATTTAAAAGAAAGTTGTGCAAAGTTACAGTACTCCTTTCGCACAACCTCCCGCCCGCTTCCGCTTTCCAATCACCTTTTTCTCTCGCTTTTGCGACCGCTTGTTGAATTCGACCGTGCAATTTCCGCTTTATTTTCGACCGCGCAAACCCCGAAATATCACCACCCACCTGCTCGCTCGCGCGCATTTAAAATTCGGACTAACAGAATAATTTCCGAGGTCCACATTGTCTTATAATTGTTTTTTATAGATGTTGAACAGCTGCCAAAAGTTTAAATACTTTTTGTTTTAATATATAATTACATGCACGCAACCTGACCATTTGACCTCGATTTGGCTTGGACTGAATATTTTATTTTAAACAATATTCTGACGTGAAATACAAAATGTATTTCAACACAAGTACGACATGGTTGTCTGGGGTTTCTTTCCTGATTGTTGACTCTTCGCAATGTGTTTTTGTATAATTATTGTTGTTTTCCCCCGATGCTGAAGGACCGTAAAGCTAAATGGCAGTTACATGCATGGACTGAGTGAAAGAAAATATTCCTAAGCCTAAAATAAAACCTTATATTACACCTCTTTGTGTATTTGTTAATTTTACATATGTTTGTCATGACAGTATGTTTGTAAATATCTAGAAAAATCTCGCCTTTCGTTGATAATTTCGATTGTTTGTTTGGAATGTCGATCCCCGTTGGTTTCTCCATACTGATTTTAGGAAGGGCGTCGATCAACACCGTGACAATCAGCCGAGAGAAGACAAACATTGACCGTAATTCATGGAGATCATGTCCGTAATTTGTGGGCTGAAACCCCAAATAATTAATCAAGTATTATTATTTTAATATATATTTTATTTTACATCGCAAAACTAAACCATGCCCAAAACAGAGCTAGAGTTGTTCGCGGTGAAACAACCGCATTGAAGACGATGCAACTTCAACTAGCCATTTCTTACCTTGAAATAAAAAAAAAATAAAAAATATTAATAATCATCCTTATCAATCGCTTGCTTTCTTTTATTCGAATCCATGAAATTCACGATTTTTTTTTTACATTTGTTGGCAGCTTCCGCTCTAAAAAAGATTGAAAATGTGGGTGTGGTTATTTTGCAAAGTCCTGTTGATAATACGGACAAATATGTGTTCTGTGACCCAGGTCGTGCTCCGATCAGGTGACTCTCAGCCAATCAATGATGTTGTAACAAAGCATATTTGACGCTAATTGAAGGGTCGTCGTACAATCCAATCGCCGGCGTCGATTCACATAGTTTTTTGTGCTGTGACAGGCTTCAACATTATTCGCTGAAAAACATATATTTTGACAAACTGATGGAATTTGACCTTAGTTCAAAAAGAAAATACTAGGCTAAGATACATTAGAGTTCACGCGAATCAGTTTTCTCTGCAAGTTGTGAAATAAAGTAAACCAGAGTAGCGTCGATGATTTTCAGCCTTGAAGGACTTCCATGTGAATCCTGAGTTTCGAATTGTTCATCGACTGGCCACCAAATAGTTATGGCTATAACAAAATTGACACGTTTTTCTTTTAAGCCCAATAAATTATTCATACATGTCAAGCTCTGTTCGATTTTTTCATGGCATGTGGCCGTTTTTAGACGAAAATATTTTTTTGTGGGAACACTTTTGCGGTACGTATACGGTATAGACCGAGCTCATTCAATGATCGAGACTTAATTTTAAAAAATTGAATGTCAAATTTGACCAGACGAGGACCGATGTGGATTCGGTATCGTTATTTTTGAAATTAATCACTAACATTTCCTCGTTTCTCTGCTCTGTCAAAAGGAGTTACCTAGGCTTTTTTCACGTAACTGTCTCATTTAATTAAAAAAAAAATATTACATCTAGAACAAGCACCAAAAACACGTAACAAGAGGTCCCAGTTCAGTTGCTTTCACGATACAAGTGTAATACAATTTTTAGATTTGAAGTGTCGTTCAGAATGTAATAATAGTTAATACTAGTTGTATGTTCACACTTTACTATCAAAACCACCATTTCGACCACCCATGTGCCAGTTTTCAGTGTTTGGGCGAGTGGTCAATGTTTTCAATGAGCGAGCGAGCGAAAAAAAAAACGCGATTAAAATGCGGTCGGTTTCCGGTCGGACAAGACCGCGTGGTCGGAAATTAAGCGATAAGCGGTCGATGTAAAAGCGGAAGGTTGGGCGAAATGAGTACTGTATGACCATGTTTCTCCAACGAAGTCTCGACTGACAATAATGCTGGCAATGGACGTTAGATAAACACGCATTGTCTGCAATTGGAAGCTTATCACCCGTTATATCAGAATCGTCAACAACAGAGTATACAGATAAGATGTTATCATTTAAACCCTTTCAAAGATAAACATTATGCAAATATCCACGAAACGCCAGTTGTAGTCTTTTCTGCTAGTGTTTTAAAACACTAATTTGAGCAACGTTATTTCGCAATTTCAATCTTTTGTAAACCTGGGATGATGTATCAAGGTCTAAAGTAACCGTTTTATCATTTTTTGAAAAATCAAGAAAAAAGTGAAAATTTCCTTTCTCGATGCAAAATTGACCTCGCATGAAAATACTGCCGCCTACGGCGGGTCCCGGGATCATTGCGTCTAGAGAAATTACGAGCACGTGCGGCGCCAAAGAATCAAATTACTACGTGATTGATTAACCGGAAATGAAACGTGACCTGTATGCAAATGTTTCTGAAAAATCGGCCAACAGTATGCGCTTTATATATGCGTAGATCTGCGCCGATGTTAATTATGTGCACTAGTTTATTGCGTGACCGTATACGCTACGTATACGTTGATCTGCGTCAGTATTAACTCTGTGCAGTGTTTGTCACGTGTCCGTATAAACTACGTATACGTAGGAATGCGTTAGACAGCATTGTTCTGCATTAGGTGTACGTTAATGTGAGCACTGCATACTTCCGGTCTCCGTAAATATACTGCTGTGTATATTTACGTATCAATATGTTCCGAATGTGTGAATATACGCTACGTATTCCCCGTACACACGTTGAATGTACGTGTGCGCCGAGCAACGTATATCTTCGAATATCGGGAATATACGCGTGCGAATACGCTAACGTACCCGCCGTATATCAACGATTTTACCCAGTGTACACACACAGTAACGGTAGGCTACAATTAATATATCAGGGCAGTGGGCTAAATGCGGTCATGGGGACCCGGGTTCGATAACAAAATACCCAGCTCAGTGTTGCATATAAAGTTAGAATGTTGCATTAACACATAACAGAAACACAATCGTAATGATCGCTACGTAGATACAGTAATACACAGTAATGTGTCATGTAACGCAGTTATTTCTCAATAAAAAGTAGAAAATTACAATTACAAGAATTCTGTAATGTGCTATCAAAATGTATTACAAGATACTACTAATTACCTGGTTAATATAATGACTAACAGGAGTATCTATGCACCGTAATGTATTGTGCCACTAACTGCTACGACCATATATGCCAACACATCAGTACAGAGTACTGATGAGAATGTATGGCATACACAGTAATCCTAACTTACTCAATACAAATGGCTACCACACACACAATGCAGTATTTACTAACTAGAAACACTAAGTGTCCGCGATTCTGCTGTTAAATTTATTAATTCCAACCGTTTTGTGATAGTATTTTCTAGAATGAAGGCAGCATTTACAGTTCATTCAAAGTTGCGTTGGGATTACGTTGATAAAGTGGAACAAAGTCAGCGCCAGTGATCTCTGACCAGTGCGCAACATAGCCAAAATAAAAAAAGCATAATCATTTGAACACTGCTATTACAAAACTGATAGGAGGTAATATATTTGTGGCAAAAGTATTCAAAAATCAGTTTTTGGCTGTTGCAATGGCAGTGGTGGGCTAGGATTTTTTCCCAATCAGTGACGGTACAACCTAATGGTCAAGTATGAACAAGATCAGCTATACCAAACAAATCACAGAGGAGTTAAAAGCCGTTGATGGTGAAAAGTTACCCCAACTTTGAGGTCAATTTTCCCGTTAATGTAAATATACATTAAAAAACATTAAATTTGTGTTCACACTCAAGCTGAATTGAATTGGCTACTAGTATGTCCGTGCTTTTTAATCCTATGAGGTATTTAAAAAATCTGTTTTTTGGCTGTTGACATGGAAACTATGGACCAAAATTGTTTTCCGATTGTTCAACCTATCTAGAGTGAAGGTGTGACTTTTCTGCCAAGTTTGAACCAAATCGGCCCAGCCAAAAAAATCACAGAAGAGTTAAAATGCCATTCCTGGTGAACAGTTACCCCAACTTTGGGGTCAAATTTCTCGGTAATGAAAAAAGATATCAATAATTCAAATAGTAACTTTGTGCCCACACTCAAGCTGAATAGAATGAGCCATGTCTGAAGTGTTTTATCCCAAATTTGTAGGAGAAGATACATTTGGCGCGAAGCTATCCAAAAATCAGTTTTTTGTATGGCAACGGTGGGCCAAAATTTTTTTCATAATTTTCCTTATAACTAGGGTGAAGGTGTGACCTACCTGCCTAGTTTGAAAGAAATCGGCCAAGCCAAAACAATCACAGAAGAAATCATACGTGAAAAAACACTGGAAATCACACACACACACACACACACACACACACACACACACACACACACACACACACACACACACACACACACACACACACACACACACACACACACACACACACACACACCCACACACACAACGGCAAAAGTGATTGTAAGGGCAATCCTAGCGGAGCGGATCGCCAATCGCCAAGGACGTACTGAATGAACAGTATACATTGGCTTAACTATAAAGTACTAGGACTATCGTAATGTAACTTGTGTGCTCAAATAATACACAACCAATGCAGTCATCTACAATACCATAAAAGTAAGGAAGTACAAATAATTCCTGCACGATTACTGAAATAGTATATTCACAGGTTTATATCAACATGTTTATATTAAATCATGCATGTAACATTACAAGTATCAACTATAACAACAATAGGATACATCAGAAATAGTTTAAGTGAATACCAAAATGACACAATTTAAGGTAAGTATTCAGTAATACCTCTCACCAGAATGGTAGCCACAATATTTATGTATAGTAAAGTACACAATCCAGGTAAAGTACACTGGACTAAATAAATGTATCTCCGACACAAAATAATTATCGATAAGAAAAAAATGCAAACTACACACTGGCTTGACAAGGGTACGCAATGCCAGTGCAGGCGAATTACACTAAATGCAAACTACACACTGGCTTGATAAGGGTACGCAATGCCAGTGCAGGCGAATTACACTAAATGCAGACTACACACTGGCTTGATAAGGGTACGCAATGCCAGTGCAGGCGAATTACACTAAATGCAAACTACACACTGTCTTGACAAGGGTACGCAATGCCAGTGCAGGCGAATTACACTAAATGCAAACTACACACTGGCTTGATAAGGGTACGCAATGCCAGTGCAGGCGAATTACACTAAATGCAGACTACACACTGGCTTGACAAGGGTACGCAATGCCAGTGCAGGCGAATTACACTAAATGCAGACTACACACTGGCTTGATAAGGGTACGCAATGCCAGTGCAGGCGAATTACACTAAATGCAGACTACACACAGGCTTGATAAGGGTACGCAATGCCAGTGCAGGCGAATTACACTAAATGCAAACTACACACTGTCTTGACAAGGGTACGCAATGCCAGTGCAGGCGAATTACACTAAATGCAAACTACACACTGGCTTGATAAGGGTACGCAATGCCAGTGCAGGCGAATTACACTAAATGCAGACTACACACTGGCTTGATAAGGGTACGCAATGCCAGTGCAGGCGAATTACACTAAATGAAAACTACACACTGTCTTGACAAGGGTACGCAATGCCAGTGCAGGCGAATTACACTAAATGCAAACTACACACTGGCTTGATAAGGGTACGCAATGCCAGTGCAGGCGAATTACACTAAATGCAAACTACACACTGTCTTGACAAGGGTACGCAATGCCAGTGCAGTGCAGGCGAATTACACTAAATGCAGACTACACACTGGCTTGATAAGGATACGCAATGCCAGTGCAGGCGAATTACACTAAATGCAAACTACACACTGGCTTGATAAGGGTACGCAATGCCAGTGCAGGCGAATTACACTAAATGCAAACTACACACTGTTTTGACAAGGGTACGCAATGCCAGTGCAGGCGAATTACACTAAATGCAGACTACACACTGGCTTGATAAGGGTACGCAGTGCCAGTGCACGCGAATTACACTAAATGCAAACTACACACTGGCTTGATAAGGGTACGCAATGCCAGTGCAGACGAATTACACTAAATGCAAACTACACACTGTCTTGACAAGGGTACGCAATGCCAGTGCAGGCGAATTACACTAAATGCAGACTACACACTGGCTTGATAAGGGTACGCAATGCCAGTGCAGGCGAATTACACTAAATGCAGACTACACACTGGCTTGATAAGGGTACGCAATGCCAGTGCAGGCGAATTACACTAAATGCAGACTACACACTGGCTTGATAAGGGTACGCAATGCCAGTGTAGGCGAATTACACTAAATGCAAACTACACACTGTCTTGACAAGGGTACGCAATGCCAGTGCAGGCGAATTACATTAAATGCAGACTACACACTGGCTTGATAAGCGTACGCAATGCCAGTGCAGGCGAATTACACTAAATGCAGACTACACACTGGCTTGATAAGGGTACGCAATGCCAGTGCAGGCGAATTACACTAAATGCAGACTACACATGTACACTGGCTTGATAAGGGTACGCAATGCCAGTGCAGGCGAATTACACTAAATGCAGACTACACACTGGCTTGATAAGGGTACGCAATGCCAGTGCAGGCGAATTACACTAAATGCAAACTACACACTGGCTTGATAAGGGTACGCAATGCCAGTGCAGGCGAATTACACTAAATGCAAACTACACACTGGCTTGATAAGGGTACGCAATGCCAGTGCAGGCGAATTACACTAAATGCAGACTAACGTTATAGAAAATAATAGTATGATCACAACGTTGATCGGGGAATACACAACAGTGAAATGTCACAGTCCGTTTCTGTACTTTCTACTTGATGCTGAATGTCACGCGAATCAAATGTGTGTGCTGCTATTGATGGTTCCACTACTAGTGATGATGGTATAGTGTCAGAAAGTTTAATGATCAAAGCTTTTTTTAGAAATTAACTATCAGGTTATAAGAGGATTTATATGGTAATGTACAGGGTGTTATTAGATTATGTAATTCTAGAGAATATTTTCTTAGCAAGTGAAAATCAAAGTTGTGTACATGTAAACAACTTTTTTTATAGCTAGTCAGCAATATCTAAACGTTTCTTAGAATATGATACGATAAAAAATTCTATTTGGCTTTTATACATATACAAACTTTTCAAACAAAGTCTTGGGAAATATTGGAACAAGATTTACCAACCTCCAAACATAACTGAGATAAGATACTGGTTGATATTATGTTCCAATATTAAACAATAATAAGTTTAGAAGACAAAATTCCTCATTTTCATACTCAATAATGCACATTTTCACCAGAATCTATAAAAATATAAAAACAAAATTCACCAGTTTCGAACCTAGCTAAGATAATACAGTGGGTGATATCATATGTCAGTAGTTTCAAGAAAATCCAACAATAACTTTTTCACAACACTAACAGTGCTTAGTGTTAACGACACCGACATGACCACCCCCTTCTAACTTTTATACCTAGCCCCTCCACCAAACCTTTTGTCAGGCTAGGTAAACATCAGTTAAATACCTTCTCTTATTATTCTGTTGATATTATTAAATGCCAGAATTAGAAAAAAAAATTGTTACAGATTGTTAGTTTTCACAAGAGTTATACCGGTTTGGTGAAAAATAACAGTGATTGCATATTATTTACCCGACAAGACTATATTTCTAAGTCAACGTACTAGTAGTCTATATACATACACTCTATACAAATTCTGAAATCCTGATGTACAGGAAAATACAATGTATAAGGGCATGTTGTTTGTAAAACGTTAGTGTGAAGTGAACAATGGTTCAACACCTACTTGTACTTGGACGTATATTGTTTAACCAGCCTTTCAGAACATATACATAGCTACAGTTGCATAACGGAGCAAGTTAAAATAAAATTAATTATTAAAAATATTTGCCTGTTCAGTCACATCCTGCTTAGAAGTGCAGTATTTTATTAATGCAATACAAACAAATGTTTATACATTCATTGGTTTATTTTGTGTAACCTTGTCTTGAATTTACATTCCATGTTATATTTATCATATATAAAAGTCTCATTAAATTGAACAGTACTACACATGTTTGCCTCATATTTGTTAGGTAAAAAATAAACTAATTATGAGAGAAAAATGATTTGTGCTTCAAACCCAGAATTTACGGTTTATTTATTTAAAAAAATAAGCTAAACATCAAATTACCAGAATCTATCAAATAAATGTACAAGTTATACTGAAAAACACTTTGGTCCCTCTACAAGCTACCCCCCCAAAGAAGTGGTGCTCTTTTTGATTACCAAAAACCGATTCCACCACCCCCAGCCATAACAAACATACGAAGTACAACATTGATGCCTTTTTTAAATCTCCGAGTTCATTTCGGAGTACAGATCTGGTACTAAACATACATCACTATCAAGAAAAGGTTTTCAACACAAATGAACACGTAAAATGTGAAACCCGAATAAACGTTAGACCTGGTTCCCTAGCGTTTTGTCGAGCAGCGGTATTTACATCGGTCGCTTAACTTCCGCTCTGATAAAACGCTAGGGGCCAGGGCTAATTAATCATAAGCTTTGCATATGTGTCTCGTCACTGCCCGGGAAAATTTACTTACCACGGTTTGAGCAATAACATCGTCATCATCGTCGTCACATTCGTTAAGAGCACCTGTACGATGGCAACGTCGGGCACCTATATCGAGTGGCTCTCTGGTTCGATTTTCATCGTCGCTTGTAACGCCACCGCCGTCGCCGTCGAGAAAATGAGCGACTTGGATTGACAGTAGCTCTGCAAGAACGATCTCTTGGAGTATGTACGCCGAGACTAGAGCCCTACTCTGCACGAGGTTAGTTGCGGGCCTCACTCAATGATTTGACTACTGCCAGAGTGACAATCTCAGCAATATTTGGTGAGAAGGATGCCATACTTTAGTGATGATTGTGTAAATTTGCCGCGAGAAACTATTAACTTTCGGGTCAATTACAGTTCAGGGGTCATCGCGCATCCTTTCGTTTATCTGACTAATTATGATAATTTATTCATGGTGAGCAAATTCCCAAGATTAGCATAGGCGCGAGTACATGCGTAGTTGGTTAAACTATATACGCGTTTGTGGCATAAATATACTAGTATCTTGTATCTATATCGCAGTGTACTAATACAGCATAAACATAAACTCTTTCGTTCGACAGTTGTAAATATTGTATGTGTAAAACTCTTATTTCGCTGACTACAGATTTTTGAATATCTGTAATTAGAAAAAAAACATAAACATATTAAATATTATCATTTTCGGCAAATAATTTGTAAATATTGTACTATAAAACCCATTTTCTCTTATTACAGTTTAATTTTCATTATGTGTGTTATCCCGTTTCATTTCTTCGATGGCCAATGCACCGGGGGGGGGGGTAATACATAGAACTCGCCTAATGGACGTACCCCTTAAATGGGTCTCGTTTTTTTTATTTTAGGTATAACTATCGGTCTTATTTCTGGCCAAGATAGGTATAAATATCGGTGATATTTTTTCGATTTGGTACAAATAACCTGAACATTGTGTTTAATAATATGCTCTTATGTAAGTGACAAAGGTGTTTCTATGGTCAAAATACATATTTTAATAAATCAATATACAATGCAACTGTTGGCTCCTGCTCTTCTGATAGAGAGCAAATACGGTAACTTTTTTATTTGGAATAAACAGTGATGACAGAAATGTTTCTTTGATATAAATATGACCCATGGGTATAGATTTTGCCACTATTCAAGTATAAAAATGGTAACACTTTTGAGCACTCAGGGACACCTTCCTACCTAGGTATGTATCAGGTAGGTATGTAACCATCATCATCTCTGATGTATTGAGAACGCAGTGTATGCGCCAAAGTCACCGGATGCGACAAGATTTGAACCAACTTGAACATTCTGACAAACTTGCATCGCACAAAGCATGACATGCTTCACCAATTGTGGTCAATTTTTCCGAGGGAGACAACACAATACCTGGCGCAGACGACATTTTCCCCGTCATGTGTGTGTAGAATACCCCCTAACGTATCTATTATAATTACCTTCGACTAGTTTTGTAAATTCGTTACAAATAATAGTCAGCAGCTAAAATAAAGGTTATGTTTATGCTGTATTAGTACACTGGGATATAAATACAAGATATAATATTCATGCCACAATCGCGTAGTTTCACACCCATGACAACTACTCGCATGTACTCGCGCCTACGCTGATCGAGGGAGTTAGTTCACCATGCATAACGTATCATGACAAAATAAATGACAATATAAATGTGAACAAAATGATGAAATAATGTAAAAATTCTATCAAAACAAAAACATAATGATACAATAAGGATGAAATAACATGAAAATGCTAACATAATGATGAAATGAAGATAAAATGAAAACATAATGTGTTGCCATTGTTGATTTACTCGATTACTTCGACGATCCAGCAGGAAGTGCCTAACAACTAAAAAAAATGTAATTTTTTGCACCAACAACACCTAAAATATGGTTCATTACAACACGGCACGCCTTAATTAATAAGTATATCTGACGACACACGAACTGGGAGGCTCACGTACTGCTCACTACCAGTTCACGACGAGTTCACGAATAGTTTACGAATGCATCAGTGTCCACATTGACACGAACTGGCGCGACTGGTTATTGAGCTTCTTAACTTTTTACAAAAAATAATGAAGCATTCTCATGATGGTGTACAGTGTCACAGCGTGCATCAACACATATTTTTATTTTTTTTTTTTAATTTTCGTACGTGTTTCCATCAACAGCGCCTTTGTTTGGCCAGCAATAAACAGGTGATACATGGAAAGATAATCCTTTCAATAATAATCACATAGATAGGTTTGTGAGTAAAATATCAAAGGCGCTAGTTTGTGTACATTGCGTCGTCATTGAGTATGGTATGTGTATTTCCTATTTTGTATGTAAGAAAATATATTTCACATTCTCGATTTTTGTTTCCATTGTCGTTCGGCGAGCAGGGGTTGGAAAGGCCACATGTCATGCTAGTGTCAGCCTTGCATTAATAATTACAATGTTTGTTCACGCATTGTATCTTATATCAAAACAAATGTGTCGTATTCATCCTATTTAATGACTGACACATCTCTAACATTGTCGACATTTATACAATCATTCTCAGACCTCAACACTGCCAATGGCACCATCAGTAACATATCACCGCTATAACTGTCTATTCGTTAGGTGAATTTTTGTCTTGCGTTGTTTGAATTTTTGCACCATAATAGTGTGTCTCTACAGCTAGTCACCAACATTCAAATTATATGTATGAAAACATACATGTGAGGATTAAATCACTTGCCTATGCTATATTGCTTTCCACCAATAGAAAGGCTTCCAAATTAAGGGATTATATTTAAAAAAAACACTCGTCAGAAGGTTTCTCTGTCCATCAGTTTTACCGTTGATACTCTCACACAACAGACTATTGCAGGAAAATCGGCAGCAATGTTACACATATTAGTGATCCTTACGGTTATCAGTTTAACTCAAGCATCCACCAAAGAGGTAAGTTTACTCACAATCGGGCTGACCATGTTTTTTTCCTTTTCCGTAAAATAATACTACGCTCTGGCACTGACGTGGTGGAGTGAGCAGTGTGTCACATCGCCTCTTTGAACTGGCGCAACCATTTCATATAACGGAGTTTTTAAAGGTGTTCATATCTGTCTACAAGTAATAGGACAGTTCTCATCTATACTTTCTGTGTGTTTTGTAATAATAATGGCTTCGAGAACTCGCAGTGGAAGCCAGAAAGAAAGGATAGTAGTTACTCAGCAAACGGTAAGTTCTAACTCTCAACCGTCACATCCGTTATCGAAGAATGACTACCACCGCTAGAGCAAAAAGATGTATCAAGACGTGTTTTGTCTATTTTGAATGAACAACATATGCTATTTGAAAAAAATGGACGGTATTGAATCGAAATGTGCCACGTATGATAAATCTTTCGATTTCCTCAGCAATGACAACGGAAACAATAGAACACAGATTAATGCATTGGAAAATAAAATGGACGAAGCAGAGACCAATGTGATAGGTACTTTTGATGTTTCTAAACTGTCGCATACGACTTGTTCACCACTTCCGTGTGACTGAGAATGTTCTAGAACCGTACTGTGTCTGGGTGGAATTTTTAGAAACTGGTTGAATAGGTAATAGAACACTGTAGGAGGCAATAGAAGGTAATGGAACATTCTAGAAATTTGTAGTAAGTTCCAGACTCATTATGTATGCTGATGTAATGGTCTATTTATAGACAGTGTGGGTATATATAGGGGAGTTGTTCAGCACTGAGATCAGATCGGAGATCTCGTTGAATTGTATTGGAGTTTAAGTATCTAGTCATTGGAGTAGTGGAGTTTTACCGCGTTATTGTACTTGATGTTTGCAGAGTATAATAATACCAGTACCAGTTGAAACCTCATCTGTTGGCTCCGTGTGCGTATTTTATCATCGCCGCCAGGGAAGTCTTCTGTTACTGTTGCCATTTTGGTATTTGAACCATCACACCTGTACTATACCAATTACGGTAATATTACATTGCGTGTGACAGAAACCTTTCACTTAGGTAACCGGGATTCGATTGTTCTCCACGCTAGACTCACAAAAACACATACAAGCTCAGTTCATGTCCATTCGATTCTTCGCTTGACTCTCGCTTTCTCCCCGAGACAGCTTAAAATCACTTTTTATTACTTGTCAACCATTAGCCAATTACAACACAGTATAAGAGACTTTAAGGCTTTGCCTTCAAACAAACAGCCAATCACATGAAAGTTGTACGCATCATAATACAATTG
This sequence comes from Saccoglossus kowalevskii, assembly GCF_978046115.1. Taxonomy (NCBI): domain Eukaryota; kingdom Metazoa; phylum Hemichordata; class Enteropneusta; family Harrimaniidae; genus Saccoglossus; species Saccoglossus kowalevskii. The sequence goes on from NC_140659.1 coordinate 22,137,303, forward strand.
ATTAATCGTCACTATATTAGGAAAACCACTATCATATTGTCAACGTCAGTTTATATTTATGGGTTTTAATAGTCTTGCAATAACATTCCACAAAGACACCGCATAAGTTTAAAATCGCAAACATCATTAGTTTTGGGTTACGACCAAAGTACCGCATAAACTCAAAATTGCAAACTCATGAGATGTGTCGGCTGGTCTCGACTAGTTCCGCCATCAGGCCTCATCATTAACCTTTATCAGTAATTTAACCTTTATCAGTAGATATCATGGCAACCACTATTAAGCTGACTGGCCTCGTTATTTAACCCTTATCAGCAGATGCCATGGCAACCACTATTAAGCTGAAATATAAATCATGATACCAACCAGGAAGTGCAACTACAAAGAATGAGAATAATGGAAACAGCGACAGAAAAGATAGATATACGCATGGTTTTAATTTACGTTTTTGTGGTCGGTCGCTTAACTTCCGCTCTGATAAAACGCTAGGGGCCAGGGCTAATTAATCATAAGCTTTGCACATGTGTCTCGTCACTGCCCGGGAAAATTTACTTACCACGGTTTGAGGAATAACATCGTCATCATCGTCGTCACATTCGTTAAGAGCACCTGTACGACGGCAACGTCGGGCACCTATATCGAGTGGCTCTCTGGTTCGATTTTCATCGTCGCTTGTAACGCCACCGCCGTCGCCGTCGAGAAAATGAGCGACTTGGATTGACAGTAGCTCTGCAAGAACGATCTCTTGGAGTATGTACGCCGAGACTAGAGCCCTACTCTGCACGAGGTTAGTTGCGGGCCTCACTCAATGATTTGACCACTGCCAGAGTGACAATCTCAGCAATATTTGGTGAGAAGGATGCCATACTTTAGTGATGATTGTGTAAATTTGCCGCGAGAAACTATTAACTTTCGGGTCAATTACAGTTCAGGGGTCATCGCGCATCCTTTCGTTTATCTGACTAATTATGATAATTTATTCATGGTGAGCAAATTCCCAAGATTAGCATAGGCGCGAGTACATGCGTAGTTTTTAAACTATATACGCGTTTGTGGCATAAATATACTAGTATCTTGTATCTATATCGCAGTGTACTAATACAGCATAAACATAAACTCTTTCGTTCGACAGTTGTAAATATTGTATGTGTAAAACTCTTATTTCGCTGACTACAGATTTTTGAATATCTGTAATTAGAAAAAAAACATAAACATATTAAATATTATCATTTTCGGCAAATAATTTGTAAATATTGTACTATAAAACCCATTTTCTCTGATTACAGTTTAATTTTCATTATGTGTGTTATCCCGTTTCATTTCTTCGATGGCCAATGCACCGGGGGGGGGGGTAATACATAGAACTCGCCTAATGGACGTACCCCTTAAATGGGTCACGTTTTTTTTTTATTTTAGATATAACTATCGGTCTTATTTCTGGCCAAGATAGGTATAAATATCGGTGATATTTTTTCGATTTGGTACAAATAACCTGAACATTGTGTTTAATAATATGCTCTTATGTAAGTGACAAAGGTGTTTCTATGGTCAAAATACATATTTTAATAAATCAATATACAATGCAACTGTTGGCTCCTGCTTTTCTGATAGAGAGCAAATACGGTAACTTTTTTATTTGGAATAAACAGTGATGACAGAAATGTTTCTTTGATATAAATATGACCCATGGGTATAGATTTTGCCACTATTCAGGTATAAAAATGGTAACACTTTTGAGCACTCAGGGACACCTTCCTACCTAGGTATGTATCAGGTAGGTATGTAACCATCATCATCTCTGATGTATTGAGAACGCAGTGTATGCGCCAAAGTCACCGGATGCGACAAGATTTGAACCAACTTGAACATTCTGACAAACTTGCATCGCACAAAGCATGACATGCTTCACCAATTGTGGTCAATTTTTCCGAGGGAGACAACACAATACCTGGCGCAGACGACATTTTCCCCGTCATGTGTGTGTAGAATACCCCCTAACGTATCTATTATAATTACCTTCGACTAGTTTTGTAAATTCGTTACAAATAATAGTCAGCAGCTAAAATAAAGGTTATGTTTATGCTGTATTAGTACACTGGGATATAAATACAAGATATAATATTCATGCCACAATCGCGTAGTTTCACACCCATGACAACTACTCGCATGTACTCGCGCCTACGCTGATCTAGGGAGTTAGTTCACCATGCATAACGTATCATGACAAAATAAATGACAATATAAATGTGAACAAAATGATGAAATAATGTAAAAATTCTATCAAAACGAAAACATAATGATACAATAAGGATGAAATAACATGAAAATGCTAACATAATGATGAAATGAAGATAAAATGAAAACATAATGTGTTGCCATTGTTGATTTACTCGATTACTTCGACGATCCAGCATGAAGTGCCTAACAACTAAAAAAAATGTAATTTTTTGCACCAACAACACCTAAAATATGGTTCATTACAACGCGGCACGCCTTAATTAATAAGTATATCTGACGACACACGAACTGGGAGGCTCGCGTACTGCTCACTACCAGTTCACGACAAGTTGACGAGTTCACGAATAGTTTACGAATGCATCAGTGTCCACATTGACACGAACTGGCGCGACTGGTTATTGAGCTTCTTAACTTTTTACAAAAAATAATGAAGCATTCTCATGATGGTGTACAGTGTCACAGCGTGCATCAACACAGATTTTTATTTATTTATTTTTATTTTCGTACGTGTTTCCATCAACAGCGCCTTTGTTTGGCCAGCAATAAACAGGTGATACATGGAAAGATAATCCTTTCAATAATAATCACATAGATAGGTTTGTGAGTAAAATATCAAAGGCGCTAGTTTGTGTACATTGCGTCGTCATTGAGTATGGTATGTGTATTTCCTATTTTGTATGTAAGAAAATATATTTCACATTCTCGATTTTTGTTTCCATTGTCGTTCGGCGAGCAGGGGTTGGAAAGGCCACATGTCATGCTAGTGTCAGCCTTGCATTAATAATTACAATGTTTGTTCACGCATTGTATCTTATATCAAAACAAATGTGTCGTATTCATCCTATTTAATGACTGACACATCTCTAACATTGTCGACATTTATACAATCATTCTCAGACCTCAACACTGCCAATGGCACCATCAGTAACATATCACCGCTATAACTGTCTATTAGGTGAATTTTTGTCTTGCGTTGTTTGAATTTTTGCACCATAATAGTGTGTCTCTACAGCTAGTCACCAACATTCAAATTATATGTATGAAAACATACATGTGAGGATTAAATCACTTGCCTATGCTATATTGCTTTCCACCAATAGAAAGGCTTCCAAATTAAGGGATTATATTTAAAAAAACACTCGTCAGAAGGTTTCTCTGTCCATCAGTTTTACCGTTGATACTCTCACACAACAGACTATTGCAGGAAAATCGGCAGCGATGTTACACATATTAGTGATCCTTACGGTTATCAGTTTAACTCAAGCATCCACCAAAGAGGTAAGTTTACTCACAATCGGGCTGACCATGTTTTTTTCCTTTTCCGTAAAATAATACTACGCTCTGGCACTGACGTGGTGGAGTGAGCAGTGTGTCACATCGCCTCTTTGAACTGGCGCAACCATTTCATATAACGGAGTTTTTAAAGGTGTTCATATCTGTCTACAAGTAATAGGACAGTTCTCATCTATACTTTCTGTGTGTTTTGTAATAATAATGGCTTCGAGAACTCGCAGTGGAAGCCAGAAAGAAAGGATAGTAGTTACTCAGCAAACGGTAAGTTCTAACTCTCAACCGTCACATCCGTTATCGAAGAATGACTACCACCGCTAGAGCAAAAAGATGTATCAACACGTGTTTTGTCTATTTTGAATGAACAACATATGCTATTTGAAAAAAATGGACGGTATTGAATCGAAATGTGCCACGTATGATAAATCTTTCGATTTCCTCAGCAATGACAACAGAAACAATAGAACACAGATTAATGCATTGGAAAATAAAATGGACGAAGCAGAGACCAATGTGATAGGTATTTTTGATGTTTCTAAACTGTCGCATACGACTTGTTCACCACTTCCGTGTGACTGAGAATGTTCTAGAACCGTACTGTGTCTGGGTGGAATTTTTAGAAACTGGTTGAATAGGTAATAGAACACTGTAGGAGGCAATAGAAGGTAATGGAACATTCTAGAAATTTGTAGTAAGTTCCAGACTCATTATGTATGCTGATGTAATGGTCTATTTATAGACAGTGTGGGTATATATAGGGGAGTTGTTCAGCACTGAGATCAGATCGGAGATCTCGTTGAATTGTATTGGAGTTTAAGTATCTAGTCATTGGAGTAGTGGAGTTTTACCGCGTTATTGTACCTGATGTTTGCAGAGTATAATAATACCAGTACCAGTTGAAACCTCATCTGTTGGCTCCGTGTGCATATTTTATCATCGCCGCCAGGGAAGTCTTCTGTTACTGTTGCCATTTTGGTATTTGAACCATCACACCTGTACTATACCAATTACGGTAATATTACATTGCGTGTGACAGAAACCTTTCACTTAGGTAACCGGGATTCGATTGTTCTCCACGCTAGACTCACAAAAACACACACAAGCTCAGTTCATGTCCATTCGATTCTTCGCTTGACTCTCGCTTTCTCCCCGAGACAGCTTAAAATCACTTTTTATTACTTGTCAACCATTAGCCAATTACAACACAGTATAAGATACTTTAAGGCCTTGCCTTCAAACAAACAGCCAATCACATGAAAGTTTTACGCATCATAATACAATTGATTAATCGTCACTATATTAGGAAAACCACTATCATATTGTCAACGTCAGTTTATATTTATGGGTTTTAATAGTCTTGCAATAACATTCCACAAAGACACTGCATAAGTTTAAAATCGCAAACATCATCAGTTTTGGGTTACGACCAAAGTACCGCATAAAATCAAAATTGCAAACTCATGAGATGTGTCGGCTGGTCTCGACTAGTTCGGCCATCAGGCCTCATCATTAACCTTTATCAGTAATTTAACCTTTATCAGTAGATGTCATGGCAACCACTATTAAGCCGACTGGCCTCGTTATTTAACCCTTATCAGCAGATGCCATGGCAACCACTATTAAGCTGAAATATAAATTATGATACAACCCCTTTTCAAATTCTGCTTATGCTCTCCGAGCATGATGTTCCCTTATCAAAGATGTCGTCACATTTATATTTCACACGTCAAATACATCAACAATCGTTATGCAAATAAAATACACACTAATATAACAAAATGTATAGTTTCAAATGAGTAAAAACAATGATTACATATGATGACTATAATTTCAAATAAAAAGTTATAAATTTAAACACAACTGTTATGATTCTAGAATACAATGGTTATATATTCAAACAAAAAGATTATAATTCTAAATACATTAATTATATTTTCGAATGTTCTACTCTATCAAGGAGAGGTGCCAGCACTTCACTTGGTACCCAAATATTCAGCATTTGGTTACCTATCTAATGCATACCAGTAATATCTCTGGGAATCTCGGTATATATTTCAGATAGACCCACTAGCAATCAGTAATGATTCCCTATACCTTCTACAGCTGTGCACACACTATCTGTCCATTTTGGTACTTTAACGGCCTTGGGCAAAAGAATCACACGCTCCTCGTCATGTAGTTTGTATTTCAAATCATCCCATCCAATACTTAACACAGACGTAATTATGCCTCGTTCAATGGTTACATTCTTGATTACGGGTCGCTTTGCAAAGGCCAAATGACTCGGAGACACGTACAGGGTCATGACATTTACCAAGGCATACAGCTTGTCATTTGATATCTCTAAAATTAATTAAAAATGCAATTAAGGTGCACGATACATTATAGAGCGGTTACGATAACATTTACACAACCGAATAATTGCCAATATCAATAAGAATCCTAAACACACTAAAATTAAAATTAAGGTTTTGTTTCGAAGTTGGATCACGGAACTCTTCAAATCTCGCAAGGGATGGTCCGTAATTAACTCGTCTACTGGCAAATATAACGTCTTAGCCCGGGCCCTGGGAATGGTTGCAACCAATATACTCAAAGTTCTCACCTTACAAATTGTATATACCGACAGAATCAGCGACCATGTACATATAATAGCCAGAATGGTTCCAATCATAGTAATAGTTTTGACCTCTAAAACGGTAAAGCAGGAGTTTCATCAATTGTGTCACGAAATAATTTGTCCGCCATAGAATAATGAATTGGTTTGTTAATAAATCTGCCGTCCTGTTTAAGTCCACTACCAAACGGGCGTCAGAATTTCGTGTACAATTTCATCCAAATTTCCCCTGCTAATGGTTATGTTAGGCAGTTGTACTCGCCACGGATTCTCGTACATTGACTCTCCTGTAATTTCTATCAAGTCATCTGGGTCATAAAAGGGTATTAAGAATGGCAAATTTACCGGATGCAGAAACATGGGGGCCTCATCTTCTGTGCAACTAGTCAGAAACGGTGGTATATAAAAATTGTCTGATTGTATAGCGCATCCACATGGCAATTTAATTATACACATTGTACAACCTTCAATAGGCTCTGGGCTTCTATCCCTGCATTCTATCAACCATTTTGTATCATTGCTATTCACTAAAATATTCCCCTGTCCGATTTCAAGAATCTTCGGGTCGTATACAGGATTAATTATTAAATCTATTTTACATGTATTATGGATTTCTTCTTTATTATCATAGAACAAGTCCTTCGTACACGACGACTTACGCATATTTATCATGGTAATTACAGAGGGCAATCATTTACTGACAGACCACTACAAAACGGAATTTGGTCCGTACTCATTTCAATATAGGAAGTTTCATCTTCATTAACCCCAAAATACTCTGCAACTGACGTCACCTTCGTGCGCCCGTTCTTTGTTGTATTATTGTCAACACGCTGAGGCTTATCACCTAAGTCATAAGGGAGGGGCATAGGCATGACTATCACCTTATACACCTTGAATATGTCGTTTTTTATTGTAATGGGGATTCTAACCTTTATGTACACATTTTTGTCTGTACGCCGAAATGTCACTCTCGCATTATGGTAATAATAATTCAAATTTGTATATGCTATATCAAAATTAGGATATTTCTTTTGTACTTTATTCCGCATCGCCCTTAAAGCATCCACTTGGTCCGACCAACTGCAAAGGCAACCTTTCTTGTAATAACACGTCAATTGAACCCACCCTACGTTGTGTCTCCCTTTCAAGTAACTGTAACGCTTGCAGCCGTTGGACAGCATATCGAAACATTACATGTGTGGATCGCCGTTCATAATTTAATTCTTTTTCTAATGCCTCTTTGATTGAGTTCCATGTTGTTCAAGCGCTCTCTCCATTGCGATAAACTAGATACGATCGAATAAATGGCCTCATGATTTTCCTTAATCCCATTCAAAGCATTTTCTATTCTCTTATTCGTTGTGAAAATATATGAATTTAAATCATCTTCGTATGCAACAATTTGATCTGTCATAACTTCGGTGGAACTTTCCAGTGCCGCTACATGTCATCTCAAAATATTTACGTCGTTGGACGTGGCCGTTCCAAATAAAGATTTCGATACTTTCCCTACAAAGTCTAATAATCCCCTCTTCTGTCATTCATCGCCCAAATCTTGTCTCTCTATTTTTGGGAATAACACACGAATCGCCCACTCGTCCCTCGAAATGTGATACATATAAAATTTATTCTGTTGCTCAATTAATTTCAAAATTTCCCCGTATTCCTCACAAAACTTTGGAATGAGGTGAACTGTTACGTTTGAACATAATGACCCGTTCACACTCATCGTAGGAATATCTAAATAAGGTATTGCGAACGTATGGTGCCAGTAAGTTAAACTGTTATCGATGTTCGCTACTTGTTCAAACAATTCTCCATAATTGGGGCGCAGAACATAATCTCTCGTCTGCACAGATGGTTTCCATCATACGACCAGTAATACACTAATAAATATCAATGCTATTCTCATCTTGACATCAATTTCTCGGGAGACGCACTATAAAATTAGTAATGAAATGAAAAGAAAGGGATATGATACATGATAAATGATAAATCCGTGGTCATTTCTCAATCTGCAATCGAATGGTAGAATTAAGTACCCACCTAAAACGTTTCCAATGTTCTCATCAAAATGTCCACAGCGTCACCACCCGGCATCTAACTGAAGGTGTGACCCCAACATCAAAGTCGTACGCAGTTAAAATGCGGGTATCACACCACTACTTAGCGCCGCCCACTCTCCTTGTAACTTAATCATGGGTTTTATCGTGGATTCTCTCCACGCTTATTGAGAAACGATCTCGCTTGAATGAACTCGTTAAGTATTATTGTTAGTAATGAATGACGTGCGTCCCAGGGTCTAAATAACATTCGTCTTATCACACACTAATCTCTTTTTAATATACTTCTGAACTATTAATCAACTTCTTCCGCTTTCTCTTATTCGCCTTTGTCGACCCCATAAGGGGTATCGGATGGTTTTCTAAAAATAATCTCGCTTGTTCGTGTAAATTTTCATAGCATTCCTAAGAATTTTGATCTTTTGGGTAACCTACCCATTTAATAAGATATTCTTTCCTACCATTCCCTAGTCGTCCCTTAATAATTTTTTCGATACCAAAATATCCGCTATTCTTACTGTTCATCTCTGTGTCTCTGGGCCCTTCAGAATAATTTTCTCCTTCAGGTATATCATCTAAATTAGGAACAATTTCTTCAGTAATTCCCGTTTGAGTGGATGGGGGTTCAATTTGCATTTCCGTATTCCTCCCATCAGTATTCACAACTTCAAATTCAGGGGTTTCCCTAACTATTTTCACGTCATTCACGTAATGCCCCGTGTTTTAATATATTCACATGCACTATATTATTAAATATTTTTCCATCACACACGCGTTGCAATCGGAAGTTCACGGGAGATACTTTTTCAAACGTGATTTTTTTACTCAACCCCGATGTTGCTTTAGGTGTATACAAATAAACAATATCCCCAACTTGGAAAGTACTCTCCTTCACTCACCGGTCAAAATAATATTTCATTCTTCCTTGATTAGCTTCAATGCATTTCAAAGCAGTCTCATGGGCAACTTTTATTTTTTTCTTTCAGTAATTCTGCATAACCTCGTAGTATTTATTCCCTTGTTCTGGTTCTATCAATACTGTATCTATTGGCAACGTCGCCCGTCTCCCATATGTTAAGTAAAACGGCGTTTCTTGAATCGTTTCCTGTTTGGTTACTCTATACGCAAATAACGCGGCCGGTATAAATACATCCCAATCTTCCTGTCTAGAGTCGCAAAACATACTTAATATTTGAATTAATGTTTGATTAAAACGTTCTGTATTCGCGTTACATTGTGGGTTATATGGTGTCGTGTTTGCTTTGCTGATTCCAAACATTTGGCAGGTCGCCCTGATTACTTCCGACAAGAAATGTTGACCCCTGTCTGATAAGAGACATCTTGGTGCTCCGTACCTGCATATAATTTCATCAAATAGAATTCTAGCTGTTGTTCGAGCACTCATATCGCAAAAGCCTCAGCCCATTTCGTGAAATAATCAGTAAATACGATAATATATCGATTTCCCGCTCGAGTTTTATGTATGGGTCCAATAAAATCAACTCCGACCCTATGCCAAGGGGCTTCTATTTTTAACGGTATTAAGGAGGCCTTGGAGCATAGTTTAGGAAATTTCCCAGTGGCGCAATCTACACACGTATACACCCAACTGTGGATTTCAGAGGCCATTTTTGGCCAATAATAACGCTGTCTGATTGAAGCATAGGTTTTTGCAAACCCAAAATGACCCGCCGTCACTTCATTGTGAAATTGTTCTAAAACGCAATTTCTTAATTTATGTGGGATGACTGTTTTACACAATCCTGATCTTTACTAAACCTACCCTTGGGGAACCAGAGGTGATATATTTTTTCATTTTCCATAAAATATTCGTCTCTAGTATATGCCAATATTCGTGCTTTGCGCAGTTCAGGTGGTAGGGTCCCGTTTGTTAAATAATCTATTATTTGGCTTATTTCTGGGTCGGCTCGTTGCATTTCACTAACGTTGCACCAGCCTGTGTCTTCAGGCGTTCCACCGACCATATTCCCTTCGCAATGTACGTCTACTGGTCTTTCATTATTAATTTCTGGTTGGGCTTTATCAGTTACTAAAGATATTATTCCAATTAAACCATCATCTTCCTCTAATTCTGTAGGCGTTTGGGGCCCCTCATAGGTACGTCTAGACAATGCATCAGCGTTTTGGTGAATCTTACCGGGCCTATGTACGATTTCAAAATCATACTGTTGTAACGCGATGACCCACCTTCCAATTCGGCCCTTGGGCCTTACTAACCCGATTATATACTTTAAACTTGAATGGTCCGTTATTACTTTGAACTTTCCGTGCCTTAAGAACGGGTCAAAATATTTAATACCTACCACTATGGCCAAAGCCTCTAATTGTGTTATAGGATAATTACGCTCTGCTGGGGTTAACGCCCGCCCGCCATATGCAATAACTCTCTCACGTCCGTCTTGCAATTGCGATAAAATAAACCTGATGGCTTGCCCAGTGGCGTCACAACTTAATATAAATGGTTTCTCGAAATTGGGGTATGCCAATATAGGTGGATTTGTTAGCGCCTCTTTCAGCTGTTCGAATGCCCGTTGACATTCTTCTGTCCATTCAAACGTTATATTTTTACTAGTCATCGCGTTCAAAGGCCTCGCTATTTTCGCATATTGGAACACTAACTTTTTATAATAATTACCTATTATTTATAATAAATACCTAAGAATCCTCTCAAACGTCTTATGTCATGTGGAATGGGGAAATCCCTTATAGCTGTACATTTATCGGGATCTGCTCTGATACCGTCCTTACTTATTACATGGCCTAAATACTTTACTTCCTTACACGCAAATTTACATTTCGGTAACTTCAGTTTTAAGTTAGCCTTTCTTAACCTTCGAAATATTTGATTTAGGTCCTCCAAATGTTTCTCAAAAGTATCGGAAAACACGATTATATCATCTAAATAAACTAAACAACTCTTCCAATTTAATCTTCTAAGCACAATATTCATGAGCCATTGAAATGAATGTCCACTCCTAGCAACTCCCATTGGACATCGGTTTAATTGATAATTTCCAGCATGGGTCGTAAATGTAGTGAGTTCATGAGTATCTGGATGTAGGTCTAATTGGAAATATCCACTTTTTAAATCAAGCGTCGAAAAATATTTGGGTTTGGCTATCCCTAAGGAGTCAAAACAATCTACAATTAAGGGTAATGGATATGGCTCTAGTTTCGTGATTGCGTTTAGTTTCCTATAGTCGACACAGCATCTGTAAGGACCCCCAGGCTTCGTAACCAAGACAACTGGAAAACTCCATTCTGTCACAGAAGGGGAAATTATATCTTCACACAACATATCATTAATTTGTTTTTCAATTTCCGACTTTTTTTGAGGAGTAACTCTGTATGGTCGACAACTAATTGGGTCGGGGTCGCCCATCAATCTAATTTTATGTTGTATTATTTTTGTGTGGCCCATATGACTGGCAATCTCTGCAAATTCATATTTAAGAATTTCTTTAATGTTTCTTTTTGTCCAGAGTCTAAATCAGCCCCCGCCATGTCAACATTAAAAGGGTGTACAGTTTCACTAGGGTAATTATCATACTTAAACTCATTCAAATTTAAGAGTTCTCTCTCTGAGCCAACGTCAATTATGCCAGTATCCGGGGTCAAACATTGTTTCATTCCAACCCTAATGCCTCAGGTAATTTGAATTTCTGTGTCAAATGGATTCATTATTCTAATTGGCACCTTATTCTTATGTATTTAAAAAATGCCTTTTGCAGTCAATAACCGTAGATAAATTATTCACGCATCTAGTTTCTGCAATTACGCCATTTGGATAATGTGACCGAGTTTTACAATTTATAATTTGCTGTGTTCTGGGAGGGATCGTGATACTACTCTGTGTCCATATTGGTGACCTTGGTCTCAAGTGAAACTTTCATGCTGAGAAATCAATAACTGCTTTATGTTCCGCAAGAAAATCTGTTATCCAATTATCACATTACTTTTCGTATAGTCAATAATGTGAAAAGGAATTGTTACTTTTTGATCCGCTATTTCTGTCCTGACATAGATCCGACCTCTGAGCGGAATTATCTGACCGTTCACAGTATGCGCTGAACTTCGAAAGGGGGGATATATTTTACGATTTCTCAAGCTTGGAAAATTTCGCATGAAACTTTTTGAAATAACCGAAATTTCTGCTCCCGTGTCTACCAATGCCCAAACGTATCTATCATCTACTTTCACCTTAATCAAACTACTATATATATATATCGGTTGAAACACAAAATATATTGAACACAAAAGAGGGCTTTCTACCATTTTTTTCCCATGGCTAGTTGGTCTATTTTCCGCCCTTCCTAAAATAGACTTTTTGCGTTTAAATTGTCTCCCTGTTTTTCGTTGTCACAATTTCTAGCAATATGGCCCTTAACCCCACAACTATAACAAATTATATCTCTCAAATCCCTTTTTCGTGCCCTTCCCCAAAATTCTTTTGCAATATGACCTCTTTTGCCACAATTATAACAATTACCACTGAAATAATTTTCACAGCTGTAACAGCCGGCTGCAGAATGACCCTGCTTATTACAAATGCTACAAATCGGAATTGTATTGAATTTCCTACCCTGGTATGCTAGGCTTGTTGTACCAATGGTCTGGCCCTCATTCATTCTGGGTCCCTCGAACTACGGCGGGTTGTATACGTATTGCGGTCGATGTTGTTGTAATAATTGTTCAGTTTTCCGTGCTAACCTTTCCACACTGAGTTCAATCGCTGATAAATCTGCGCCATTCTTTTTCTTTTCTTCTTCTTGCATATTGCAAACTATTTCACTCAGTCGAGCCCTTTGTCGTGCTTCATCAATCGTTTGAGGCTGATGCGCAATCACCTGACTCTTGATGTCATTCCGTAGCCCGGCGCGAAAATAACGTAATTGTTCTTCGGGCATCTTACGAAGTCGGGCACAACGCGACTTGATATTTGTTGCGGCTCCCTGTTTTCACTCAGACAGTTCTGGTCTGGCTGGTCTCGACTAGTTCCGCCATCAGGCCTCATCATTAACCTTTATCAGTAATTTAACCTTTATCAGTAGATGTCATGGCAACCACTATTAAGCTGACTGGCCTCGTTATTTAACCCTTATCAGCAGATGCCATGGCAACCAATATTAAGCTGAAATATAAATCATGATACCAACCAGGAAGTGCAACTACAAAGAATGAGAATAATGGAAACAGCGACAGAAAAGATAGATATACGCATGGTTTTAATTTACGTTTTTGTGGTAATCCCAAAACAAGATTGAAGATCAACTCAAAATGTCGGACATTCTTATTAATAACGCACACCGTGTTCCAGCCAAGGCAACTCGTGAATTATAGTAATGAAAGCTAAACCTAGACATATCGCTGCAACATTTTCGCTTTGAGAGAAACGAAGGAGTTTCATAACAAATTCGCGGGTGGCTTTCAAGGATTCTACTGTGTTTATTAAAACGGACTTGTGCCCAACTGACTACAAAACTAAAAAGAAGTTTCATTCAATTATGTATTCTGCATACAAAGAAGGTATGTGAGTTTACCAATGTACGAGATGTTCATGAATGGATCAAATATGTGCTGCCACAAACAAGTTTTTTTTCATGAATGCTTTTCATTGTTTTCGAAATTGACTGTAATTCTAAACAGCACACCCTGAACTAATTAACATTTTTAAAGCCAGGTATGCGTGACTTATGACTCCTTTCACTCTTTATTTTTTGTTCAGTTTTGTTATATATAGCATCTGCCCACTATGCAATGTGGTTTGTGTAACCTTTGTGCGAGGGATGTGGCTAGGTCGACAATGGTTGCCGTCGTTGTTCAATACACGTGCTTATTTTTTGACATTTGGGATTTCTGTGTTTGTCATCGTCGTTGTAGAGTTCGGTTTTGTGTGGTTCCTTTTTTAGTCTTTTCTTCAAATAAAGACTTCGACTCTTGATCCAGTAATGGTTAAAAAAGGTAATATGCCAGAACTGAGAAATACTTTCAGGCGGGAACTGTATACATTTATAGGTTTACTTGGCGAGGGGGTAGTTCTTCGTTGCTGTATTTAGAAATATTAAAGAGTTTGACATCATGTTTTTACTAAATCAGACCATGAGGCAATTTTAATAATTTACAAAATTGGTAAAAACAGGTTAGGGGACCTGGTTTTTGGAAGCTCAATTGTGACGTATAAAGCGATAGCTCATATTCTGAAATGATTAATATACTGATCTCTAGTTTTTAAAGTTTAAAATTATAGAAGCGATAGTTGAATTTTCAAAAAGGAAAGCAGAAGAGAGACGAAATAAGGAACTGGAACCAATGCTTGAATTACAGAATTTGTCAGAAAAAATTTCGATGAGATGGTATTGGCCAAATACGAGATTAAACAGCAAGAATCAGATGTTATTATTGATAATAATATCAGAGGTACAATTGTAAGGTCAAAGGTTTAATTGTTTGAAAATAGTGAGAAAAGTACAACATTATTTTTGAATTTAGAGAAGAAACACAATTATTCAAAAAAGTCAATTATTGAGTTGAAATAAGGAATAAATATTTAATCAGTGAAAAAGATAGTTTAAAGGAAATTAATAGGTATTACAATGAGCTCTATGCATAAAAAAACAATTTAGAATTTAGTGAGAATGATAAGTTATTATTCGTAAAGGAAAATATTCGTACTCTATCAAATGAGATTGCAATACAGTGTGAGAGCCCACTTATTAGGGTAGAGATGCAGGTTCGTGGGCACTTGAGAGTGAATTTTTTTTTTTGCTTGTTATTATCCAAACAGTCTTGGCTATCGACTGTTAAACGATTGTAGAATTGTGAATAGTGAAAAATACTCAAAAAACGATTTGAAAATATACATAACAGGTGCAAACATTCTCTCTTTTGAATGCTTAGCAAGATTTAGCAAGGCTGTACATAAATAATAAAAAAGAAATATGGTGAAAAAAAGAAAAAAAGACGGGATCTCCATATTATACACTATATTTAACTTTTAACAAAACGATAATACATTTAAATTTGAAACTGTTACATCCATTTTAATTATGAGCATTAGCAAACTTCTCATTGAGTGAATTGTTATGCAAATTAGCAATTATCTACAAATTAGCAACAATCGTACAGACAACTAGCGTGGGTGTTAATTTATGCATAAACTTGAAGTAGTGAAATTTGAGCTGCTGCCCTGCAAAATTGACAACTGGTAGACTGTTTTCAAGACGGCACTTTCTTCACAGTAAACAGATGTACCCATAAACCAATTTTGACAGGAAACAGAATCATGGTTTAGTTTTTTTGTGCATATTTCAATTACAGTGTCCATAAAAAAATAAAACTTTAAAATTTTAAAATTCATACAATAAGCTTTCCGAAAATATATAGTTTTGTGGACAAGGGATGTCATCTTGGTTTCCTAATTAACTAATTAAAATACCTGTCAGGTAAACTGCATCTCTACCTTAAGGAGGAAATATTTGCTGTACTTAAAAAATCCTCTCAAAATAAGACTCCAGGTAGCGATGGTCTACTCCCTAAATTTTATTTGGGGGGGTATATTGGAGACGCCCTGGTTGCTTCACTCAATTATGGTTATAAAGAAGGCATGATGTCAAACACACAAAAACGGGCAGTCATTACCTTATTGCCAAAGCCAGATAAATACTAGCTTCATCGATCAGCTAGGCAATTGAAGACCAGTTTCTTTATTAAATAGTGATTATAAGCTAGCAAGTAGGTGCATTGCAAAACGTTATGAGAATATTTTGCCCACGATTATCCTCGCAGATCAATCAGCTGTTATTTCGGGGAGGAAAATTATGGATAATATAAGGCTTATTTCTGAATTTATCGATTATTGTGAGGAGTATAAGCACCTAGGGACAATCATGTTTGTAGACTTTTCTAAAGCTTACGATACTTTAGAATGGAACTTTATAAATAAGGCATTGACTTTGTTTAATTTTGGTGATTCATTTAAACGTTGGGTAAATATATTTTATAATGATATTAAGAGTTGTGTTGTAAACAATGGGTTTTCACAGGTTGGTTTGGATTTTTCAGTTTAAAATGTTGCATGGTACAAATTTATTCTTACACAAAAATAAACAGATAGTTTGTGTAAATATTGTCAAAATGAGAAAAAAATTGGAACATTTGTTCTCGTATACAGATTTTGGAATTCATTACACAAATGTAATCACATGTTCAAATATTATCTTTGAAGTACTGAAAAAGAACCCCTTTTTAAATTAATAATCAGAAACCAAATTAACATTGAAAAAATATGTTTTAACTGAAAATAAGTTCGAAACAAAATGTGGCAAAGTACTGCAAGTTATTGAAGGAGATTTGTAAGTTAATTTTATAAGTTCACTTACCGTGTAGTCGTGTAAATTAATGTCATCCAACATTTTATAAAACAAAAGGATTGAACCTTTTTTTTCACTTTTCCCCTTTTATTTTCTTTCATTACTCCAATTTATCACTGTTAATTTTCTATTTTTTGACATGTAAGAGTGTTGTCTTTTTTAATATTATATGAATAAATAATTTCATTAATGTATTCACTTTACTTTATCATTGACCCCTATGAAAAAAAACAACACTTTAAGTATGCAAGTCATTTTGATAGATATTGCGTTATTGGTCAGTTCACTGTCATGTTGTACGATTAAAATATATATTTAGGATCAAGATCATGTTATAAATGAAATTACTTTGACATATAAAATTAGGCATCACTCAAGTAAGTATACGAAGTTGACTGATGTAATTTAATTTTTAGACTGACTGTATAGTCTATTTCGTATCATGCAGGAAGATATAAACTTTAAACATATGAAATCAATTACCTTTAATCGGTTTCATAAAAGGTCATGTAAATTTGTAAGTTCGTGTATTTGACAATAATTTCGCCACAGATTTTAAAGCGCTTTTCCAATATTAATAAGTAAGTAAAACAAGTAAGATGTTATTTGTGAATAAAATGTGTTGTATCGTGATATTATATTATTACAGACACATTTATATATGGCAACGATATATCTGATCACATTGTGATTCACATTAAGCACAATATACAGCCTACACTAGTCATTCACTTAAATATGACATTATTTTCAAGTTGATTTCTACTTCGTGTGGATGTTCAAGTCCATTTCAACTCTACAAAACTGAAATATAAATGAACGCTTGAAAAGCACCATACTTCAATTGAAACAACATTATATTGTTTGCACATTGCTGATCGCATTTTCTTGTTGAAATAAATATAAATAACATATATATTATCATGGAGGTATAAACAGAAGGAGTTACAACATGTTTAATCCTAATAAATTCCCTTTGTTTCTAGTCGAGTTGATCCTCTTGTCTGTAAACGTATTTTGATTTCCATGACCATTTCCGACGCTACCATTTACATTCCTCGTAACCAAGGATGGGGTGTCTTTTTTTCTCGATTGTTATGCGGTATTTTACGGGAATAAGAGTAATGTTACTTGTGCTATGCCTCTAGAAAGAATGTCATTGTTATGACATGTTTATGTGTCCATGTGTACATCTAGGTACATCTTTTGCCATTATCCAGGCGTCGCGGGCTCTCCAAGTACAACCGTAATACTGACATCGGAAATATCAACAGTTCCTTCAAAATACGGTCAGTGTACCACGAATGAAAGCTAAATTTCAGCGAGTCCTTGAAACGTTTGTTGACGGCAAGATTCAAGGGGTTGCAGCCGATCGGTACAACAGGCTGGAACAAACACAGTGGCGATGTTGTTATCGTGTAGTTTTTTTATTCAAAAAAATCTTCACATCGATGTGCTCTGAATATATGAAATATTGCCAGAGTTTTTTCGGGTAACCGCAGCTTCTGGTGTGTCGATGTCACATACGAAATGATAACAGTGTCTAAATACCGATCCAATGTTTTCTGCATTTTTTACTTGGCAAAATGGCTGCTGAGTGTGAGCTGCAGTATTAATAGCGATAATCTTCGGACATTCGTTTTTAATGTGTGAATTAGTAACATACATTGAATAATAAATGCTCCTTGTTCTATTTTGTTAAGATTCTTTTTTAAATTTATTGATAATTACGCATAAATGAAAGGTCAAAGTTGAAATAATGTGTCTGTAGATTGAAGAACGCGAATAATAAAATGAGCTAATTGGTCGAAATTTGCTTTCGCGCGAAAAATTCCCGTCCTACAGTATGGTAATGCACCTTATCTGTAGATAATTTTTTGTTTTCTAAATTAACAAGCATTAACCAACATTATAATAATCATGAAACCCTAGAACTTAAACCAGTTGTAACTCCTCCTGTTAATACATTCATGATATTACACTGTTAGTGTTATATAAATAGTATTAAGTGAATAACACTGTTTTCTGAATGGTGAGTGAAGTTGACTTGAGCGCGTGTGGAGTTAAAATGGCTACGTAATAACTATCATCTATGTGGTATTGAAAAATATTTATATTCGATTTTTTTTCAGTTTTTGGGAAAGAGGAATGGTAAGTATGAATATTTTGGTTGACAAGAGTTGCCATATGAGTTAGTGAATCAGTCTTCATGATTTGTTGAAAATAATTCAAATGTGTGTTCCAACGAAGTTTGTATAGTCTGAGAGCACTTAAATTTAAAAAAACCAGGCGGTTTTTGAAAATGACAAGCTAAATTGGAACTTGTGCATGTAAGATCATTTGTTTTCGAATATAGCATGGTATATACTTCATGAGTTATATTGTGTCTGCCTTGTTAGCATATAGGTAATTCAGCAGACATGTTGTCCAAACTATTAAACTACCGGATCTCTATATTATTCTAGCAATAAAACTGTTAAGGCCAGGTAAAAAAAATTCTCTGTTTCGCGTTTCATGGAAATTTTAAAATGCGACGATTTTTTTTAATACTGAGCTAAAATGGGAGAAATTTGAGACAAGTGCGGGTACAAGCGCATTTTGAAATGCTTTAGAAGGAAAAAAAACGTTCGAGGCGCACAGTTCAAAATGATGCGCGCGGAAACGAGAAACAGAGATATTGGCTGCTTGACCACTTTCTGAGCGGATAGGCATCTAGATTTGTTTATGGTATATAGTACAGCTCATGTGTTATAGATATCAGCAATAAAAACCTCAGCGGTCAGGTGACTTTCCCACCATTTAGTTTTTCCTAAAAACGGCAAAAAACACTTAACAATCTTCTTCTTCAGAACCGCCGAGTAACATGTTCTCATATTTAGTACTTAGCTTCTATATATGTTTGAAAATTTTATTATGATTGATCACATAGTTTGGCCACTATTTAGGATTTCTTCTAAATAGGAAGTAATTTTTTACTCATGCCACACATGAGGGATTATCTTCAATATTGCTGCATGGCATCTCTATATCAACCTAATTCAGAAACCTAAAAAAGATTTTAGATCAATGACATGGTTTGGCCGCCATCTTGGATTTTAGGCAAAATTGACCAAAAAGTTTAGGCATTTGTTTCTCAGAGATGAATCAACCAATTAACTGCTAATTTTGAATATAACATGCCTGAACATTACTACATATTAGAAAATATTTTCGACGAGTCACGTGGTTTGGCCGCCATCTTTGATTTTATGTAAAAATTACCAAATGTTTGGGCATTTGTTTCCTAACTCTGCTTTAACCGACCTACTAGATGTTTTCATCAATAATATGTCTGGGCATAGCTCCAAATGATAAAAATAATATAATTTTGATCAGTCACATGATTTTGCCGACATCTTGGATAATGTGCAAACATAAATTATTAAATTACATGTGTTGTATTGGTCCGATTGGAATAACATTTTGTACGTGTATTCTACTCTTTAAATACATTCTTTTCCATGAATGTCACATGGCTAGTTCGTGTGGCTATGCACCAATGGGGTGGGGGCTTCTAACCTCATTAACATGCATAACTGATATATCTTAAGCGCTGTTGCAGTGAGGAAGTTGCAACCTTCTGAATTATGATGACGTCAAACAAAACATTTGACTAAAATAACTGATGACCATATAAGGTCATGTGAACTCATTAATATGCATAACTGTCATAACTGAAACACTGTTGCGGAACGAGACATGCAATCAGTGTCATAATGAAGGCATCAAACATAAGAGAATACTATTTATGATTATGTAACCTCATTAATAGACATTACCACGTGGCTCATTATTATTCTGAAAAGCATATTTTGATAACCAAAACAGGTAAATACATTGAACTATCTGCATGTTATTTTGTCATCATCTAACAGATCATTCAAACCACCCTATTGGCAATCCAGTGACTTCATTATTTATGCAATATACATGCTTGAAAGTCTGGGCCCCGATGAGGCCGCTTGCGTCTTTAATTTTTATTATTGTGGGTGTAGTTTTTAGCACGCTCAATTTTGCACGCACTGTTTATTATTGGTTCTTATTTTTAGTTTGTCTTGGGTGTTGTTGGGTGTAATACAAGAAAATCTACTACTGGGCGAACATCATATGTTCATTTAGATGTCCCAATCCCTAACAGTGCTGTCTCAAGCTAGTAAGGAAAATTATTATAGCACTAATTACAAATTTCGTCATACGGAGATATTCTCAAAAGGACAACTAGGCCAAGAAGTAATCTATACTTAAATGTTTAAATAGCTGTGAGTGTAAAATGACATTGTTTTTATAAACAATAAATTGCAATTGACGGTTCTATTATATTTTATTCATAATTAAAGATATTTAATTCGATTGCGAATTTCCAACAAAGAAAACATGATCTTTAAGTTTAAATGGTTACCAACTAGATGAGATGAGAGGACAAAAAAAGCAAAACACTACGAGTCACAGGCAAAAATGTATGCCACCAATAACAACCAATGTCCCGTAGCGGCGTTCGAATTCTAGCTGACAAAATTGCAGTGAAATTGCACCCGGGTAATTGCCACCTATTTCAAAGAACACGGGACAACGCAGAATTCGACGACGATCTATGGTTTTGTAATTCCCCATTATGGGTAAATAAATTACAGGAGATGATGAAGGTAATTTTGAAAGCTGCAGATTTGTGTCGAGTGTACACCATTGTTACATTATTAGAGCGACGGTGTGCAAAGTCTTTCTTTCGGCCGAAGTTGAGACAAGGCATATCATGTACATGTCACAAAAAATCCGATCTTACAGCATCATTACCCAAATTACCCAAAGAACAACGACAAAACTTGTCAGGCATACTGTCACAGAACTTTGGTTATACCAAAAATGTAACCAGGTCAGATGTTGGGACTGAGGTCGCCGTGTTGGTCGCCGTACATGATACACCATCGCGTCTCAAACTTCGGTAGAACCAAGTACCGTTGAACGTCAAATATCCGCGGTTACAAGTAGTAACTGTACTTTCAATGGGCAAATTATAGTCCATATTGTACAAAAACCGGATTATTGCATTATTGTTACTATTACCATACTATTCATGTTGGTTGTTCAGATCCATCACCAACCGCATATGTAGTTGTAAATGGCCCGATGTCCTGGTATGAGGCAAAAAAAGAATGTGAAAATAGAGATCTCGTGCTTGCTGAACCCCACACCGAGTCTGAAAACGATGCAATACAAGCATTAAATGTGTCAGGTACTTATTTTATTTTAAATATATAGAGTCTGGTCGATAATCAAAAAATATTACATTTTTATTGATTTTGGTATTTGTGATTTTGTTTTACTTTCTATGTTTCGTTCTTCATTAGGTAATTATTGGCTTGGTATTACCGACATACACCACGATGGAACATTTACTTACCGCACATGCAATAGAATCCCTGAATACAGTAACTGGGATGCCAACGAGCCAAATGGTTATAATATGATTGAGGACTGCACAGAGATGCGGTAAAGGAATTCACATGTTAAATATGAAATTATATGTAATGCGAAATCAAACTAAGTGCGGAAAAAAAACACGCAATGAAACTTATTGTATTTCAATGTGTATTCAACAGCACATTGCCTTAATTAGAATTCACTATCATCAGGTGCAGCCAACGAGCAATAAATTGAAACAGTCAATTCCCTGGGCCTTTTGAAGTATGCTAATTAATATAAAGGAAAATGGGGGAAATTAAAAGCTGTTCATAAACTACCCTCCACCTGAAAAAATCTCCTTCTCTTCTGCTGACCAAATTCATCTTTCCCCTGACTCATTAAAAAAACCTTTTTTGGCTACTCCCCTACCGCCAACTTTCCTGAATCAGTTTCTTTTGAAATAATGAGAAAATTTGCCAAAATTTCCGAGGTGTAACATCAACTTTGTACATTCATAGTAATGACAACTGTTATGAACTCTATTCCTCACTTACACTGGTTGCAGTACAATGTTTGTGAATACCCCGGGTGAATATTCACAGTGCTGATTGGTGGCGTAATTCATCTAGTCATTGGCTTCTATGGGCTTCTTGAATACATTAACCACACAGCAGATCAGTTGGTTACTCGCATTATTTATTGATAGCACACGACGGCTGTCTACATTAAGCAGATGTTATTTCCCCCTATGCGTGTTTTATTATACCCCTGCCCTAAAGGCTGTTTTGCTAACTCTGATTGATTTTTTTATGTGAGTACCCTACCCACTAAAAAAAGTTTCCCTGTCCTTGCATTTTTTTAAGAAATCTGCCCTCACTTTAGAAATAGTCCAGCATTGCTTTTTACATGTATATGCTAAACTGTTCAATTATATTTGATAGAGAATCCAATGGGTTATGGAATGTAATTCCTTGTAATTGGGTACTAGGCCATGCTGTTTGCGAATACTGTGAGTATGGTGCTTTATCTCTTCTCAATACTATAACTATTTTAGTTTTGTATTCATGGCAATACAAATATGAAATATTAATCCGGGTCATTCTTTTTGACCAAAATTATTTGGAGCAATATTGTTTGCCCTTAAGTAACCTCCGATCACTTTGACTAAATATTGCAGTGAATGTGTGGTGAATTTATATTTTTTGTTTTATACTTTTATTCTGAGTAATGGTATCATAAGTTTAATACAAATATGTATAATTACAACTTAGTTCACATGAGCATTCTCAAGATAGCAATATTGTTTTTTTCTTTGATTGTTTTTACATTGTTATGTACAGAATCTTTAGATACATTATTGTTTTATCAGGGCACGGTGCGCATGGTATTATGCAAATGAGAACATTCGACGGACGCCCATATATATTCCAAGGCACATGCTGGTACAATCTATTCAAAGACTGCACCGACGACTCTCGTTTCGAAGTCACTGCAAAGTTTGAACCTAGAAAACATAGCACATCTGATAAAGTCAGCACAAGAATTGTCGCTTTCAACCTAACTTTTGGCGATCAGTACGCAAATGTTGATGGACTGGACATAACTACAGTAAGATACAATATGTTGTATTATGATGGTGGTGCAAACCAAATTTAGTTGAATCTAATTTCTTTATATAATCCGTGACCTCACCAACATGCTAAACATATACCAACAGGGACGTACTGGCGGGCAAGTGACTGCAGCACACGCTATAACCATCCATGTAGAAGATAAGAAGATTACAATGAACTTCACTTCAAGGAAGACGACATTCACTCTTGATTGGACTCTAAGAAAACATGCATTAAGTGTATCTTTCTATGGCTCATTTTATCGTGGCAAGCTGTGCGGTTTGATGGGCAATGCTGACGGTAATGCTCTCAATGACTTTCAAAAACTTGATGGCAGTATTGCAAAAAACGATGTTGGGTTTACTGAAAGCTGGAAAGTGAGAGAAAAAAAGTAAGTTGTTTGTTTATTTTTTTTTTCAATATGATGCTCCATGAACATAAATTAATCATGTTATAATGGTAACCTGTGTTCCAAAGTTCTACAAACTTATTAAAGTTAATCTTTTTTGTGTGTTGATGTTATAGATGTGACTAGCAATATCTGGCAAGACGAGACAACAACTTGTTCACGGTAGAAATTTAGGAATAAATGTTAATATTTTACTTATATGTGAAAATATAAGATATTTCGATTTAAACTTAACCTATCAGATTTTATTATATTCAATGACTCAATAAAATGTAGCTTTGGCATGATTGTATTTTTATTTATTTATTTTAATGGTATACCATAGGGATTAATGTATGGTATTGTCGAATAATATATTCAACTGCATTGTTTGATGTTGTGGCTGAAAGAGTGTCATCTATATGAACTTGCAATATGACCATCCAATCACTAACAAACTTAACACTAGTGAGCCATCATTACTATGGTATTAGTATATCAGAAACAACTATATTTATAATACAACCAGTATGCGAGAAAAAAACAAATCTTACACATGAAAGAAGAAATGCGACAAGAATAACGTCAAGTTGGCGGAAGTTGTGTTGATACAATATACCAACCTATTGATATAAGAGTTGTGAATGGTGCAAAGTATAGAGAATCCCATAAAAAGTAAATCTGATTGGTTGGTAATGAATACGCCCCTTTAAGTATCATTGTTTCATTTTCGTTATAAAATAAAAAGTCTATTTCTCGAATCTAAAGGTGGCCCTTTCGGGTCTTTAACCAATTCAAAATTACATAATTGGTGTTGGACCAATTTAGACTGACGAGCACCAATATAAGTCAATGCAATGATATACATACACAAATAGAGACAAAAATCTAGTCCATCTTTTACACAAGGCCACAAATGAACAAAATGAAACCATTGCTTATTTGGTACAAAATAGTTTACGCGTGGTATAGTTCCCGTCGCCACAACAGAGTTGGTAATGGTCAGCTGACAGGAGGAAAAAACATACATTCCACAAATAAAAATAAACTGCCCGGAAAAAAATAATAATTTAATAATAAATACAATAATAATTCAAAAAATTAACAAGCATATTAGAATAACTCAAATCAATGGACGTCCCAGTGTTATTGTAGAAGTTTTTGTACCTGAAATTTCCCTATGCATGTCAAGTCACAGAAGTGCGGCTTAAATTAAAGGATACTCCCGTAAAGCGAACATGAACACGTCGTCTGCTTTAGATGTTATAGATGTTACACAGTGAGTTGATAGGGGTCCCACATCTCCGAAATCTAAATTTGGTCTTAGAGTTGATGAAGGCGGTTGTGTTGGGATAGCAAAGAAGTAGATTGAGAAGGACATTTCCAAACCTCTTGTACCGATAAGTGTCCACAAGGGGATCCGTCCCATGAGGCAAGGGGTGAGGAAATCTGAAGATGTTTTTTATACATCTGACTATGAGGGAGGTAAGCTTTAATGGAGAAACAGTGTGTGTGGTTACAGTGTGGAGATTCGTACACAGGACAAAGCCCGCAATAGAATTCATCACCCACTGCGTGTCCCTGGATTTAGTAGGTATAGTACCTCAAATACAACTGAGAGTATGATATTGGCATAACAAAATGACCCTTGGTTAAAAAAGCGTGTCAGTGGCTGTATCCTGTTGTGTGTTGAATGTGATACACTGTTGATATATGTGACACAGTGCTGACAGAACTGGCTAAAATTGCGGCGATACACAAGATGCAATAAGATGCAATAAGATGAAAATGCAGGGAAAAAAATGAAACAGGTAGCTCAGTCAGTCAATTATAGAACAAAAAACTATAATTCCCTTTATATCTCCTGTTTATCACGGCAACGTACATAGCGCCCTCGTCCACAACCACCATCGGGTTGACAGTCATGTTTCGTCGTTGTATGTGGTGGTTGCACCAGTGGGTCGTACCTCTACTACTGTAACAAGGAGATGAGCGCACGTTTTTTAGTAACTATTAAGTGAGATATAGATTCAATTGCGCGGTGACTGGTCATGTTTTGGGCAGACTTTTGAATTACTGAATGAAACGCTTGCCTTTGTTGATGACACGCCAATATATGTCTACGTCACAAAGTTGATACCTTATATTGGTATATTAATCCTGAATCCTGATACACGTATATAATTTATACATGTCAACGCACTGGTTGTTTTTACAGTATTAATTTAATTAATATATAAGACAATCATTACAGCAAGCTGTGAAAAATTTCCAACAAAATGTATTCACAGCCTTATGACCGAAGAGAACTGTCTGACACTATGCAGGTAGGATATGCACAATAACATTGAAATATAATTTGTATATTCATTGTACTAGACATAGAAAGTATTCAGTATGGCAGAACAATTCTCTATGTCAACTGTGATAGGCCACTTTTTGACCCATTTTGACATCCGTGAGAATTCACTCGCGCTGCAAATTACAATAATATCTGAAATAATGTGTTACCGACATTGCATGACAATAAAGGTTGCAGGTGGAGCTAATAGAATCACTTGTTTCAAAATAGCCTCAAGTTATAGCCTAGGAAACGTAAAAATAATGTTGTGAGGCTAGTTTTGTGTTAAAACGTCGGCCACAAAGTAATCGCTGTGACTGTTAGTGCGGTAATTTCTGCGTTCGGGTCTGAATTTTCTTCAAAAATATGATACAACAACTCTAACCAGGTGCAATATTTCTTTATCGAACAAACAAATTTCGATCGGGAACTGACGTAACTCTCAACAAACACGGCAGTCCGTGGTTAACATAGTACCACCCTATAGAGTGGGAAAGGATAATGTAATACCAAGCTACCACATACATAATCATAACTATGTGATTTTAACAGCCTATTGTCTGCGAGCCAATCATTTCTGTTTCCAGCTATTTCCAAACTTATGAAGAAATAGTCAAGATGGAATAGAAATGAAAATTGAATATTTAAAATATAAGTTCATGAACACAATGCAACCACAATGTTCAAAGAAAAGATATTACAAAGCATCGGGGTATTAATCAGGTGTTTTAAAATAAGTGAACTAATTCTGCTACGCATGTAGACTATGAAACTAGTGATATTGATACCAAAATAGCTATAAAAATATGAGGTATTCTATGATATTTTGTTCTATTCAAATGTGTAAAACCATTATATTTTTTTCATGCCGGTAATTATAGTGGATGGACAAAAAATACATGAGCCCCCCCCCCCCCACTGAAAATATGTGACCTTGCGTCGAAAATAGTTGCCCTTCCCGAGTGCCGCTCTCCCTGATATTTAACGACCAGTTAATTAAAAAAAGATAACTGTAAAATGGTCGGCAATACACTAAATTCATTTATTCCGCTGAACACATTCCAATGAACAAAGAAATGCAATAGTATATTGAGAAGCTACTTTATAAGTGCATTATTGCTTTTGAAAGGATTCAACCATGCCCATCCGTCCATCCACACGACAATTGAACATACGTGAACTATAATTATTCATTAATGCCAGTTGAGAACAAATTCAGAACGTTTTTGTTCGTAAAGCATTAAAATAAATATATATTAGACTAACACGCTGACAGTAAAGAGTTATTTGATATGTGGGTGACAAATCTTTTCAAAAAAAATATTGTATGATTTATCGCCAAATGTAATTGTTATAGCAATTTTGTTAAACCATCGACGCGCATTACAAAAATATAATAACTATATTTGGAATGAAATTGAAAAAAAAAAACATGCATATATAATGTACAACGTCGATAATAGTACAAACACGTTGAACCTTTCAGCGTCATCTATTGAGTGTTGATAGGTTATCTAATTATTACTTTATCTACATGAAAATGCATACAATTCACAACTCATTTAAATCCGTAATGACGTTTGGTGCATATGTATTAAATGATCATTGGTAAATGAAATCGCGTCGCAGAAAATCGCAACTAGTTATAACGCTAGTTTAGTATTATGCGCACTTTAAATAACGCTAGTTTAGTATTACGTGTCAGTTAAAGTGCGCATAATACTAAACTAGCGTCATGACTAGTTGCGATTTTCTGCGACGAAAACAGTAAATTTAAAGAATTCAGCTACCAATTGCTTTTCCCGTCCACATATCACTAAACTTAGGATAAAGTGTATTAGAAATACGACGAAAAAAGTATGTTTACTAAAAATGTTTACCGGAATAAACAGTATTGGTTTTAGTTGCATAGGTAACTCGTTGCATCTTTTCACCCATTACCTGCATACTTGTGCTAAAAAACACACCAAAATCAAGCATTTCTGGCATTTCAGAAACGGATCTCTGCTGTTAATGATGGATTTCTTTTAAACTTGGTACATACATTGGACATTACAGGACCTTGATGCACGTCATTTTGTTTTTCACATCGGACAGGAAATGGTCGACTGGATTTTGTCATTATGATTGTCCAAACTATATTTCTTAAGCTTGAAAACTAATAGGAACTGTACCATGCATGGTTTGTTTAATGTCGAATATATGTGAATATATGTACATACTGGTGTTGGTTGGTTCAGTAAGTTGTTTGAGGGGCGTGTGCAGTATGGAGCTCCATATGTGTATCTCACTGACCAGGCAGAGAATGACACAATGCATGTCTATAACAATCTCTGATGTTAATTTTGTGTGGTTTTTATATTGTAAGTGATTCAAGTGCAATACTTGAAATGTGTATCACATGTGTGTGCAAATCGCTCACCGTAGAGAGAATACAACGATGGAGCTTGCATGATGCCACTCTATCAACCAAATATGTATTAGTTTGCCACTGGTTATTTATTTATCAGTAAATATGACAAATGAGGGCAAAACACTATTGCTGCATAAACATAGACCCTGACATCGGGGGGGGGGGGGTAAACACATTGATCCTGACATCTGTGGACCATACACAAAATGATCTTGACATATGGGGGGGGGCATAGAAAATGACCTTGAGAACTGCGTTCTTAAACAGAGTAATCCTGATATCTGGGGGCCTTATGCACACAGTGACCCCGATAATTGGGGGCATGAAAATTAACCATCGGATCTGGTGGGCATAAACAAGGTGACCCTGGCATCTAGAGAGGGGGCATAAACAAAGTGACTCTGACTTCGGTGAGACATAAACACTGACCCTGACAACTGGGGACAAAAACAAAGTGACCCTCACATTTTAGGCACTTGAATGCTGTGCAGTATTGGGGTATACATATTATGGTTCCAGTATCTTCTGTTTTGAAATTGTAGTGGTCCCTGATATATTTGGGGCATAAATGCAGGGCCTTAACTTCTGAGAGACATACATATAGTGCTCATGACTCATTGACATTGGATGCAACTTTGCTTATATGGAGATAAGAAATTCGCCACTGCTTGGTGACAATTTCTAAAATGCACATTTTTGTTTATCAAACTAGCAAAACAGAATGATTTGTAACCGTTTTGGTTTACATAAATTATTTATCTATTCATTTTTGCGATTTCAAAGAAAATTTCATTTTTGATATCAGGAATGGTAAAATTGAGATTATCTTTCCATATAGTGATAGATTACAAGCAAATCTAATTATGCTTAAAGATTTTCCAATTGTGTTTTTTGTAGATTGACTACTGCTCAGCTTGGTTGATCAAAAGAAATATAGTTCGAGCCTTGGGTCTTGCCTGTTTATTTTGATTTGTTTTGCAGAATGAGGAACAATCCAAATAAATCGCACACCTTTTTCCTTACATTTTCCAATTGTTGAATAAGTAAATGTGTCAGTAGTATTGTTAATCCATTAAATGTGTCTCTGACAATAAAATGTCCCCTCGTCAAAAATGTAATAAGACATCGTTGTGAATGTTAAATAGTTTTTAAGCAGGAAATCATCAAGTCGGCAAATCATGAAGTCTTCTACGCGTGCATCGATATTCATTTCAATGACATGTTCTGCTATTAACCCTACATCGATATTCGTTTCAAATTAATGTAGCGTATAAACCCATTTACTTCATTTACTAATGACGTATATCCGTGTGTTTATGGATGTTTGTTTCTAATCGACGTTTCTCTTTTTTTGGGGAATCATTCAATTCAATTAATTAGAGACATATTTTGCTAAAAATTGTATTGGAATTTTGCTATAAATATACGTGCTGCTTTATTCTGCTTCATCCTTACACCTATGATGTTTCACATCAAAAATATGCTACTATCCGATCTTCGGTCGGGTCATCGACCATCACTTTTTATACTATTTTATATTTTTTTTAATATTAATTAACAACATAGTTGTCTCTTTCTTAGCAGAGTGTCTTGCTTAACTGGGCCACTTTCTCATATTTATGTCATACAGTTTTTGCATTCCGCGAACTTGAGATTAATTATAGCAACTAACACGTGCATCATTGTTTATACAGCACCAAGAAACATCTAGTAGAACGTAGTTGAAAGAATACATGAAACTGAGACTAGTTTCTTTCCCAAACATCTTGTGCAAATTGAATAAGTAACAAACACTCATGGCATGTTTTGCCCATTGCAACTGATCCTTGTCTGTGGTGTTATTCACAATGGCCTCATTAACAGAGGAAACGTAAATCATCATACCAATCCTATTTTAAACTGCTCATATCTTTAACATGTTTTTGCTAAAATATCAACATTCGAAGATTTTCTATTGGTGAGACCAGCTTATATCTATGTGAAGGCTCAGTGACTGGATCAGTCTGTGTTAATAGCTCAATAGCAGGGTTAGATTATGACAATGGTTCAATGGGCGGATCAGACTATGGTAATGGCTCGGTGGCTGGATCAAACTATGGTAATGGCTTGGTGGCTGGGTCAAATTCTGGTAATGGCACATTAGCTTGATCAGTCTGTGGACATGCCTAAGTGACAGACCATACGTGTTGTAATGGCTAAGTGGCTTGACCAGTCTGTGCCAATTACTCAGTGCCTGGATCAGATTGTGGCAAGTGGCTATTCATTCGATGGCTGAATCCGACTGTGGCAATGGCTCAGTGCCTGGATCAGACTGTGGTATTGACTTGATGGCTGAATCGGACAGTGGTAATGGATCAGTGTCTGGATCAGCACAAGCAATTGCGTTGAGTGTTACTATGAGAACAAAAAATGTCTTAGAGCGGTTCCTTTTCTTACATATGCTCAGTGTAAATACTATTTAGGTTTTAAAAGTCCTGTCCTTCCACCTTGTGAACTGAAATGCATGTTATTACCTGTTCCGACCATGACAACACAAATTCTAATAGCATGTGGTCAGATTCAATGCAGTATCTCACTGTAAAATGAATTATATTGTCATAGAATTTCCTGGATACTGGAGGATCAACCTTTACATCTTAAGTTTTGTTTTCAATGTATAAGAGACGTATCTTTCTGTTTAAACCACGTTCATGTCATGCTATTGTATTACCAGGTAGATCACTGGTAGAATTACTCAGAATTTACCAGGGGTAGTTCTAGAATCACCAGCTGTTAGTGTAAAGAATTCAAGACATTGAATATTCAGAATTTAATTACTGTAAAATGTTTGAAAAAAGTACAACGTCATTGTTCTCTATTTCAGCAGGGGATGCTTCTGACAAATGTTCTAAAATTTACACAAAAACAAACAAACAAATGAATGATTTATGAAAAGTAACTGATAACACATTCTACATAATTCATTTACGACAATATACCCCCCCCCCTAATAGTTATAACCTGAGCCTGGCGTCTACACGAATACCAATACCAATACCGACAATAGCACGCTCTTTCATAACGCTATCGAGACTTCTCTTCAAGTCCTTAAATAGAGGTTCGTTAAAAAATTGCACAGATCTAGCATACTGGTATATATACTTTTGAATGATTATTACAATTTAGCAGAATGTACACCTGGAAAATCAGACCCATCCTTTGTTTTTAATTTCCTGCACGAAACGAGTCAAACAGATTGAAGTTTAGTTCATCATTAGTCATAATGTGCAATTCTTGTTTGATGACACTCATATTCGCCACCAGACCAGCCCCCACTCGTCTGTTTCTTTCTTTTCTCCAAGCACTGTTCAACTGACCACTTTAATTTTTTCATTGTATTTTTGGAATGCTTTCATAATAAATTTTCCAGAAAGAAAACCCAACAATTTGCCCACTCGGAAGCTTTCATCGCCGCTAATATTTGATGCTGGGGCCTCTTTTTTTGCAACCTCGCGTATTTCAGAATCTTCAGGTGACTGCAAAGTATTAAAGTCAAACAAAAAGCTTTTTGGGGAGAAACCATACATGTCATTGGAGGAGTCAGAATTGGACTTCATTTCAGTAACTCCAGTGTTTTGTGCAATAAATATCTCACCGTCGTAAATCTCGCCTGACATCTTGCCTGGGCCACGTCAAAAACAGAAATGAGTTGGTATTGAATGGCGTTATTCAAAAAGTGTTTGCACACCTGCATTATTAACATATCAGCATTTTAGTATACAACACCTTGTGTTACGAAACAATGCCTTTCGTTAAACAAAGCGCGGTGGGTTCTACAATCTACCTCATAAGAAGGAATTCACGTGTACATGTAATTACTATCGCAAAAAATAAATATTTCCAACTCCCCGATAAACATATTTCATACAAAACACTTACTCATGAAGACCATTGATATTTGCAGTACATTAGTAGTCTGATTTTTGTTCGAGAACGTGGTTTAAGATAGAGAACCACCTGAGCCAGAAACTTCTCGGGGTCGGTGGTTCTCTATTACATAATGTGAACCATCTGGCTGTCTATACATCAAATTACTTATATCCAATACTAGTTTGTTGTTTATCCAATTATTATCGTTATTGAACGTACGAAACAATATGTGCTCGTAGGCTGTATCACATTGGGAGTGGTATGGAGTAGTTTTTTATTACGATACCAAATACAAAAAACAAACATATAACGATTTGGTAGAATTTCACTTCAGCGTTATTCTCTCGAATTTGATACAATACTCTCTTACACTATCATAGTTAATTCTAATCGTGTTTTTTTTCCATATGTTTACTCATTGTTACTCATTACTCACTGTTACCATTCTCTTCTAAATATGATATAATCCTTGACATACAAAGTCATAATTTTTCTGTGCTCCTCTCTAAACATGTCATGCCATAGCCTGTAAAGTACGAAATGCGTGTAATAATAAGTAAGAAGTATATGGGGAGTCTTACAAACTGATGAGGTACAGCATAAACGGTACGTACCATGGCATCTCCTAAAGGCATTTCACCGATAGTATTACAGTGTTGTGCAATAGCTTCGAATACATAGATGCTCAAAGACATCGGTTAATCGTCGTCTGTGTATTCTAATGGTGTGGGAGTAGTCTTTAGTATGCGTGATAATGCATCAGTATCAGCTTTATTTTGACATCCGTGATAAAAAATAGACGAATCGAGCGTTAAGCATTAATTGTATATAGCACCAACATACGTCACTAGATTGTTTGGGGATTAGCGGACGGCCCACCGCCTACTAACAGGACAAGGACGGTAATGTGCGCAATAACCGTCTCGCCTATTATTCAAACTAATATCCCCGTCCGAGTCTTGTTAATGATCAGTGTAGAAATAATCAGATGCTCGTGTTTCACTTGCACAGTTGACCTAAAAGACTGATGGTGGGTTTGTTCTTTTTGTAGGTTCGTACATTTATTTACCTAAAGACTTGCCCTGTTATCGACTAGTGACGGGTTGCACGTGATACCGCTCAACCAATGACAATGCAGCGTTTTCATTCTGATCAGCAGCTGATGATATTATTTTGTCAGTTACCACCTTTACCTTCATAACAACATTAAGTATTAGCTGATGCGCCGGATAATTCCTTCCACGGACACTGTGAATCATTAAACGGTAAAATACGCGTTACCATGCCTACATAAGCACATCGAAGTGAAGTGAACAACCATCAGGATCACACAGGTATGTATTATTGTGCGTGCATGCATTAAACAATTATATATATCAGTACGCATCTACAATAAAAATAAACATTTCATTCCACGTTGTGGTTTCTCGGTATTTTCTCATTGTGTCGCCTCTAAATTGTGAACAAATTGAATTACCATAATATGTTTCGCCCAACAACGTACACATTCTTTGTAAACGGGAGATAATCGATAATACTTATGGCAAGTGAAATCATGCAAAGCAGCCTTATATTAAAGTTGTTGGTTGTTTTCGGTATAATAATGCACATTTCACCTTGACAGCGATATACAGACATGTCGAGAGTCAACATTCACTGTCAGTTATAATTTTATTATAGACGTTGTGCATATACATTGCTACGGTTTAGACATCTTCAGGGGAAAGATGAACATATGGTAATTGAATACCGATGATAATACGGTCCATCGTTCATTAGTTATTAATGTAATGTTATAATTTAATAACAGAAGTTTGTATTACTACTGTGTGTTACATTCCAATATTGTAACGTGCGTATTGTGCTTATACATTGCTACAGTTTAGACATCTCCAGGGGAAAGATGAATATATGGTAATTGAATACCTATGGTAATACGGTCCAACGTTCATTTGTTATTAATGTCACAAGGTTACTGTTAACGTTGAGGAAATATAATGAACTGTCAAACAAAGCGTAATACAATACTGACTAGTCGTATATATTTTATAGACAGATTAATATATGGGAGATTATTTTCTATTCACTCGCGTAAACAGATTTAAGGCCATCGATGGGTTTCAATCATTAAACTTTCTTAACACTATACGATGCAATACAAAATACATATTGTATGCAAAAACATGCGTGAAGTATTATTCTACCATCATTAATTTTTTTGTTGATAGACAGCTAAACAATTCCGGTTATATGCAACTAATATAACATATAGTACAAACTCAATACAAGATTTCGCCTGTCAGATTGTATTGACAAGCCATCCAAGTACGTTTTGTGTAATATGTACAATGCACAGTAACTCAGATGAAAAAGAAATTTGAATTGAACACAAGCATACACTTCATCAAAAGCATAAAGTAGAGCATTTTAATGGTTCTCAAACAAGGTCTGAATCTCTACTCTTCGCAAAGGCAATAAGAACAACATGAATGTGTTTTCGTTTCTACTAATACGGGGTTCCACACTTTCCTCTACAACTATGGTGTTCAGTATTAAATGCGTGTACAATACTTAGTACAGTATTCATGGTCGATTTTATATTAACGAGTGTAATTGTACGTACGTACCCCTTATTTTATTCGAGTAAGACTAATTTAGGAATGATTGGTGTTCTTATGGGGTGCCGTTTGTGCATTTATTGATATAAGAAATTTAAAGGAAGCTATTTTTAAGAACATCTGCTACAGTAACTTTGTAGAGCTATCAACAGAGATACTATATGCTAAATTGCATGTCAAACAAGCGGGTAGTTTTTAGCAAAATGATTTTTTCAGTGTTTTTACATTTTTTGGATAAATTCAAAATGGCCACCAAAACCACTTGAATCATGGGAAATATTTTCATGAAAACATAATCATCGCATTGAACGGATGTTGTATGCCAACTTTGGTTTCAATCTGGCAAATTATTCATGAGTTATAGCGTAATTTCACTTTTTACTAAATCCGAGATGGCTGCCAAAGAAAGCCATTTTTTTCAAAAATCGGCTTCAGTAACTTTGTAGAGCTATGGACATAGGTGCTTCAAAGCAAATTTCTAAGCACATGAATGAGCCATTTTTAAGAAGAAGATTTTTAAAGTTTTTGGTCATTTTCAGTAAATCCAATATAGCGGCCAACGTCACATGACCGCTAAAGATGTTATTGATGATATTTGCTGGACATGAGCCAATGATGCCACACAAAAAAACGAAGTGTTCTACCTAAGATGGCGGCCAGGTCATGTGACCTAAATAGCTCGTTTTGGAGTATGCATCACAACTCATGGCCTTTTATCAGCATACAAAATGCCTAATCAATCGCAGCATTATTTTTCAAGTTACAGTGATTTAAAAAAACGGCGAAAAAATAATAAGAAGAATATACATAGCAATTACAGTAGGGTTTCACCCTTTAGGGCTTGAAACCCTAACTATAATTTATATGGAAAGCCAGGTCGATTTAGAGAAAAAGACACTGCTTATTCGAGCTGACATTCCTATTCCATATGATGATGTATCCATAGATACGACTAACTCATCTTTACGACTTTGTGGCAATTCCCATTTGTCAAAAGATGGTTGATGACGCCAGCGATAAAATTGTACGTGTCAATTACATTACCTGAAGTTATATTTGAGGGGTAAGTCTGTCCTTGGGGAATGAGATCCATTTTGTTAAGCTGCTTTGCAGTTGTTCAACATATAAATTCAAGAGCATAGGAACCCGCAGCATTGAAATAAAATGTCTAAATTGCATAGACCTATCACTAATAGAACATACTAAAACAGCTATATATACCTCATTTAACGGGCCTCATGAAACTGAAACATGTCTCAAGCTAAATTTGAGCTGGAACACTTCACTTTCACAACAAATAGTCAACTGCAGGTTTCTTTCATTCATTTTATAATATATTGCCTTGTGAATGGTGTTGCCGGAATCTCCATTTGGTAGATAACTGTTCACAACAGTAATCGACCAGTTTATGTGAAAATTGTGATTACTTTACTGTAAGTTTTTGCACTGATTAATTATGCAAATTAGCCATTCCTTCAAGGTGGGGTTTACAGTTGGTCACAAACGATTAAACTAATTAACTCCCACGTTCATAATATATATTATGTATTAAGTGTATCCACAAAAGAGCGTCTTGAATTGTTCATTGTTTGTTTTGTTCATTTGTAGCAATGTATCAAACACTTCTGGTGACATTGTCTGAGAGAGAAACACAATATAAAAACTTGGACGCCGTTTTATTGTAAAAACACACCACATATATTTCAAATCCGAACCCCCACAAACAATATCAAAGAACGAAAATATAAGTAATGCCAATTTTAAAACATAAATGATACATTCAAAATATGAGTAGTTAAACTTAAAATATGAATATTTGAATTGAAAATAAAAATATGAATAAATATGAAGTACGAAAATTGAACGTTGAATATTTATTTCAATTTAGTTCATTCTTACTTTAAAATCGCGTGATTTGCAAATAGGATCATGAACAACGCCTCAAGCTACAAAGCACATGAGTTACTGCTGTGACCGATTGTGCGGCGCACAATAACTCCTGAAGGACAATCGGTTAGGCTCATTGCACCATGTGTCAAATTGGGTTTAGCATCGCGAGTCTTCGCCATGAATACGACTATTTTATTATATGGCGGTTGACAATGCGCTGTCATCACGGGGTATGGACCTGGGTATGGTATGTACTACGATTAAAGCGACACTCTTGGACGACGTTCTCACGTAGTTAACGTTATAATGCTTATGATTCTTAATAAGTCTTGCGAATTGACTTTTTGCACATGCATATCGTCTAAATATATCTGCTATCATTTTAGGATTGTTGGACAACCTCTCCGACATTGATAAAACGGACTCATTGGCACTAGATGAGATTATGCCGACAATAACGGACATTATCCAACGGAAGTATCGGAAATTTTTAAATAACAGAACTCTTTGATACAACATCTGTCTATTATCGACATATATTAGTACAATTCTCAAGTATTGACCAGCCGTTAACATTTCATTTTTGTAGTAACCCCAAAAGGTAATTTAAAACAACACAACAAACACATCCCGGTGTCACACTAAAAAACGTTCAACTAGATAATAGTGTCATGATTAATATGTTTAATCATAAACAATCTATATACAATAAATTATTGTGATAAATTATTTCTAAATGTATATGTCCCCCCCCCCGTTTATATGCATATAAACTGCATGTAATTTGCATCGTTAATGTGACAGCTTTGACGGCGACTATCTTGGAATTCGTTTCAAACTGTATTCATTCGTTGAGCTGACGTGCGAAAATCAGCTGCTAAATAACCTCACGAATAACTCCTAGGTTACTTGTGAATAGTTGGGCTACATTCATGGTCACGGCTTCACTTAACATTTTAGGAGTAAGATGAACTGTATGCGCATATGTACAGTAAATAATTCCCGCCACTTGCCAGGGATAAATTAGAAATTTAGCAAACTGACTACTTGTTCCTGCTGTGATTTACAACACTCTCGGTTTCCGTCGTCATTTAAGTAAAAGGAAGTTAGTAGTGAGCAACTGAACCGTGTCTAAGCCCATTCATACGTACCTTAGCTGCATTGAGCTTGATCGTGACATTTTAATGAAGTAGTATGGGTATAATGTGATGTTTTGTTATCCATTGTTTATGTTTCCTATTCAATGTTCGCCCACGTGTTTTCTTATCATCGCTAGGCAGATGTTTCAATAACCCTGGCGGATATATCATTGACTGAGTGGGGTATATACGTAAGTACTATTTCTCAAGTCTTTGCTCTAGGTTATGCCAGCAAATTTAAATTTTGTGGTAACGTTTGGAGCGATTTACGTACGTATATACACTGCAACTCGGATTTGATATGCTTTCACTCACTAAGTGCTATCGATGCATGGTACACCAGGCATCGTGTACGTTAGTCTTCGCAAAGATGCCAATACTGTCAGTCGAGGAGCTACTTCGGCGTACACGGCCATTTTATTTGGGATATATATTCAAGGGAGCGCCACCAACGTACTATTTTCAAATTCAATGGATAAACCATCAAAATAATTTTAAAATTAATATTTTTGAAATTTAAATGCTCATGTTCTTTATTTAGATGTTCATATTTAAACATCTTTTTTTTATATTTTAATTCAAATGCTCATATTTAAAAGTATCGCCTTTTGCGTAAACAAATATATTTATATTATTGTACTACTAGTATATAGTTATGACACGTTGTTGCAGTTTTGTGAAACGTCAATTATACAGCCATTGATTCGATCCCTATTCGACTGAATGAATTATTAATAAATTTCCCAGTCTTGTGATTTGACAGGACAGGACTTTATCATGAGTTGTCTACATGGGAATACGATCTCATGTATAAGAATGGTAGCTAAAAGTTTGCGTGCATGCCACCGTTATAGTTGCACCACGAACAAAATGCGTTACAGTATAAGATTTTTTTCTCAGAGAATGATTCAGCTGACATTTATACTTGGATAATTCTGAAACGCCACCGCTGTGAAATGCGTGATAACATATGAATATAAATTTATACGACGTCGAGGGATGCGTTAATACTCCCATTCATATTACTCACGCTCACGATAAATGTCACGAAATTACGAATGATCACGAATTTGTTAACATAGTCAGTCACATGTATGAATATTTAATATGGCGATTGTATAAGTATGTATTTTCAGATGTGAATATTTTGAGAATAAATATTTACGAATATTATGGAAAAATGGTGCTGGTCCAGTATTTTGTTAAGCCCAATTTCAACATATTTTTTTACAATTATATATTACCTAAATGTTTATTGCAGTTTTGTTTCAAAATTAAGAATATGCAGTAATATAAGGTTATTACGAGGATACCTCAACGTAGACAGTACAGTGTGATGCGAAGGTGTACTGTCTGAGGGAATACTTTGAGGTATCCTTGAAAAAACCTTATTATTATATATCTTTTCCACCAAGGATATATCATGGGAATGCCAAAAAGCAAGATGTTTAGAACTGAATCAGTGAAGTCCGGTCAAACTCTGATGGCAGCCATGTTTGTTTTTATTATTAGAGGACGCTTACGCGCGTAATAATTCCATATTTAGAATTCGTATTTCCTAATATGGTAGAATGAAAATCTCCCGTAAAATACCGCAAAATTGTTGTCACTTATGGCGTAACGGTGACAGATGTATAATAATAATATATTATTACCACTATATTATCACTATTATTGTACAAGACCAGATGGATTCGTGTGTACTCACCAACGTACATTCATGTAATGACTCATCTATCACTAACATCTGCAACGAATGTATAGTGTGTTCGCTCGTAGATAAATACAAATTGTCTGAATTATACTTAAACTGCAAATGTAAGTGTACATACTTAGGACTATGTCATTCTAAAGGCGCACGCTAACATGACAAACAATCGATTCAAAATATCAATTTTGCTTTGATTGATACTTCAAGGGAACTTTAAGGGATAGTCCTAACACACGGGAGAATTTTTTTATCAGCAGGTCGTTGTGCTTACAAGTCGATCGAGACCAATGTGGGTCCTCGTAGAAAGTATCACTACTTGACGCAGCGTAAGGACAACCGGTCTCATCATCTGATACACTGATTTTTACATTTCACACACAAATTGTTGGTTCAAAGTAATATGTGCCATTTTCATAACGTTGAAAAACATCTAAATAAAACAATTTAATGCAAATTTTTCTGATCTGCACATTTTCGAAATGGAATCGCCCACAGTTTAATAACGTTTTAAAGCGGTGGGGTCGTCACCAGCGCACGCGCGGGAATTGAGTTCCAAGCGATGATAACAACACACGCTAAAAACGAAAAGGCTTATGGGTAGACGCTTGTTTGTAAAAAAAAATATACGCTATGGCCATCTTATGCAGATGAACTGAACTGTAAAGGTTACGACAGCTTTATTTAATTGCTTCTCATCTTCGATAAAATGTGAAATAGATTGAGACAGCTACACCTTCAAAGTGATAATATTGATAACTGTTAAAATATTCGGAACACGCAGTTAGTACAGTAAGTAGCACAATAAATATTATACAGATTGTGACGTCATACATTTTTACCAATCAGCATGTTAACACAAGCTCGTGATCTGCTACAATTATATCACTCATATGTTGTTTTATTAACAGAAATACACACATGTATATAAATAACAACAGTACGAACGACCAGCGCTTACCAGCCTGTGACTGCGAACGCGCACGCGCACGCGCACGCACACGGAACGTAAACAAGTCTGACGGCCTATACTATTTATAGCATTTAGTGACATTTTTATATGTCGAAAATGACAGACAGTCTCACCGCAGTTTTGTTGGTTCACAATAAATACAATGTTAGCTTTTGGTGTGTATAAGTTCAATGCATTTATACATGTGATCAATATTGCGCTGTCTTGTAACGATATGAGAAATGAAAACACGGTATCTGGAGTCGTTGAAGTTGACATCGTGGCAATACAGAACTATTTATATTTTTAGAACAGAAGTGAAAGCTCACTCGGAATATTTGTCTGTTGTTTGCGTTTTGGTTTTATAGCCGAAAATTAGCAAACTAATAGTAGAAAACTTGCTGTGTGAGTAACGTGTCAATTCCTACATTGGATGGTTTCAGGGGTAAACAGAATTATACATGTTTAATATATATAATAATTATTGAAAGACAACGATTATTCACCAGTACATTGGGCGATTGTTTCAAGGACCCTCGGGTCATAATAGTAAGACACAACCCATAAAGATTGTTATAGTACATCTATCACTATTTGCAATACAATAGACGGTAAACTCTGCCACCTGTATCGACCGCATTGAAAGTTATTTACGTCAAATTCGAACGCTTTTCAGAATTACCTCTTTCCATTTCATTTCTCTATACAACTCTCTGTTCATTTCACAATCTTTGACCAACGACATATGTCTACATGTCAACTCTCCGTCCATACTCATTACGACAGTATTATACCTGTTTATCTAAACAATACATGCCACTTTACTTTTCTTCTTATTTAATTTGTTGTCTCCTTTCTTTTCTTGCAAAAACAAATCCTACAATATTACTCAACATTCTTACTTATGTTCTCTCTAATGTCTCATATTTTCGGCTCGATGCCCAAATCTTAGTGTCATACGTCAATACTAGTCATGCCACTGTTATATTACTCTAAGTTTTAATTTCACATTAAAATCTCTGCCTGCCACTACATAATTCACTTCCTTTGATGTTACCAACGTTGCTTTTATGCGTTCTCTCACATCCACTTATATGCTTCAAACTTGCTCTCGAATAATTCAATTTGTCTACTTGTTTTATCTTTTGCCATTTTTGCTAATATTTTAAATCTCCTCTCTGCTCACCCTGTTGATAACCAGATACCCCCAGCTTTTATCGATTCACCTTAATACCCGTTCTTGTTCCTGCGTCATACAATTACCCTTCGACGTAAATTGTCCATTGATTAAACTATGTTACTGCAAGGTCATCTACACGAGCAGTTGCCATGTTTGTTTTTCTTGAAAACAATCACCGGGCTGACTGACCATTGTTCATAAAATTCTGTACATTGCCATAATACCATCAGTTAGCCTTTTAGAAGCTTCCTTGATTTTGTAACCAGTACTCAACCGCGGTCGCCATTTTGTCGTTTCTTAAAAACCACAAACTCGTAGAACATTTTATTGTTTCTTTGAAAGCATTCTCTCTTAGTTGTCGTAGAGTGTAATTTGCGTCTAATTCTTCTGTTATTATAAGAAAATCTAAACTAGATTAAAATATTAACCATCTCTCCGAAACCTTCAACACATCTTTCAGCAATTTATTTGCTGTGTTATTTCCGCAGGTACACCCCTTTTTGTACTTTTCCCTCGCCATAAATGCTCTCACCGCTTTAACTGACTATGTCAATGATGATAGTATCGTACTTAATTCCCCTCATAGCTGTTCTGCCTACTTATCTATAATATCTACCTCAGTGATCGAGAAAATAATGTAAAACAAACCTAATCACTGTCACACTTTGACATTTATAGTATCTGTATATGCATAGAATGCTTTCACACATGCATCACAATCTCCAATAAATTGCACCTCACTGAGTAATAATTACACAAATTTAAATTTAAAAAGGAACTATTTGAACGAATACACACAATATATGCGCGATAACACAGGGCATGTCGTGTCGTTGATTTGACCACATTAGTGATTATTTATGGAAACCGTTCAGGATCGCTGCTTGAGTACATGCTAATACTCATGAACTACTTCTATCGGACACCTGATGTAATATACAATTTTAACACGTTTCGTTAATCAGGTTCACCATAAGTTCGACACGCCAGACTTTTGGGAATTTAAGTACATGCGTTCATTACAGTATTTTTGTTGCGCGAAAACAATATCACATATCACATTTTATAATTCACTCGCACGAATGAACCAAATAGTTACAAAATTATTAACTCGTGAATATTCATAATCGGATAATGAACTCAAGGTGCGATTGACCGACATTCAATACATTGGTTTTAGATTGAAGGCCTATTAGTGGGCGCTGTTTATCAGTTGGCAGTACGTTCTTTTTGAAGATTGCTCGGACCCGGTTGTAACAAAAGTAGAATAGTCGTTCTATATATATCCTATGACTATAGAACAAACTACTCAAGAGTATGCTGTGTATCTCAGACATCTAATATTGATTTTGTAATATAGTCCATCTTTGTGTATAGAATAGAGGTATCAATAGAATATTTAAAAACTCATCTTATGTTTTCTTAATATTGGCAGTTGAATATAATCGTCGCTAATGTGGAGGATTGTAAAACAGTGCAAGGTCTGCGGCTGATTGCCGAATAGACAAAATATTCCCAAGCACGTCATGAACAATTGAAAACATGGTCCAAATTCACGTATATGTTGTTGATAAAAAAAAATTTACTCAAATATGATATTTAACTATAGATGGCGCGCTTCCTTAAAAAATAATCTGTGATATCAGATTCACTCTGGATGTTGCAGAGCACATGTTCATGTTGTTTTTGTTTTGTTTTGTTTTGTTTTCCTGTACAGCTTCGGTCACAAATGTCGATAATAAATAATCATACAAATGAAATAAACTTTTGCAATTTGTTATATATTTCATAGATTTCTAAAGATGTACATGAGAGAAGCGAGTGGATTTTTGTGTTGCGCTGTGTCGCATATTTCTGAGTTGTATTATTATATGATTTGATCGAAATCGCATTAAATAAATTCAATAACATAGCTCATTCAGAATCGTGACATTTCTAA
Source organism: Saccoglossus kowalevskii (assembly GCF_978046115.1). NCBI lineage: Eukaryota > Metazoa > Hemichordata > Enteropneusta > Harrimaniidae > Saccoglossus > Saccoglossus kowalevskii. The sequence goes on from NC_140659.1 coordinate 22,181,433, forward strand.
CAAAAATCCTACACAGTCCAGACAATTCTAATCCACGCTGCTAGCGTCTGACTCACTAATGGAAATGTAAGTATGCTGTCACCTTTCTCATTCAATGGCATTGCAATGGTTTCTTTCATCTAATACAGAACACAGTAACTCATTCTTAAAGTAGGGATTTTTGGGGAATTCAATTCGACAATTCTCATACGTAAACGATAAAACAAATGAATATAATCTAGTCATTTTATTTAACCACGTGCGTATCATTGGTTAATATTTGAATCGACATGGTCGTCATAAACTCAATGAATGGCAAGCGCAATGAAGACATCACCTGTATCAGATAAAAGTAATCAACAGTCTTTTTAGGTATAATTGAGTTGCACAAATGGAATTCCTGACCAAGGTTTTATCTTATAGCAAATGCGTTCTTTAACGTTGCAGTAACAGCTGGGGTACTGCCATAATTCCGTGGATAGAACCTTGGTTAAGCTTTGTTAGAGCAGCATGGAAGATGGAATCAAATTCACTGTGTTGATAATTGACCTACGGACCTGTATAAGTGTATATATTAACGAGATGATCTTATGGCATATACTGATGAGAAGTGGAAGCATTTTATTGTTATGAGGTTATCACTCATTATCTGATTGCAACGTCACTAAAACCACACATGTCGATATAGATACTTGTATATAACATATTAATTAATTAATTAATTGCACGTTATTCCCTTTCTCGAGATGCACACTCCAAACACTGATGACGCTATAATTGACCTGGGGGTTATGAGATCTCCAAATATACAAACGTTATTCGTTTTTGTCAACTTCGAGCACAAACGTAAAAAAATAAGCCTTAGGTCATGTATTAGATGTTTCTGTTACTGATATTACAGTTTTCGAACACGAGATCACACATGCGCACGCGCACATACTCAATAATTATAGGGTCATCAGTGTATGAGCCATCTGATGTTATGACGTCACTACTTATTCATGAAATGCTGATCCGGGAACTGGTTGTATACAAATATGTTTATATGTAAGTCTTCATATCTAGCACTTATATATATTTTATACGTGTTATCCTGAGAAACAAAACTCGTTTTAATATCGATATCATAATTAAAGCGCAAATGACAAAAAAAAAGCTCACAAGCTCTTAATATTAAATGTCGACTGGGTTCATTTTAACATTATACACATAAAGTGCGATATTTAGGGCGATTATCGATTAATTGACAGCTTAGACTTCATGTGTAATTAGTTAATAACACAGGCATAGTTCATCAGCTTATCGGTGTAGTAAACAATAACTTTAAAACAAGTAATATCGCACTGTAACCTTATAGTATCTGTGTAAGATAGTAATATTCAATTATACACAGTCATGAAATAGGACAAAAAAATAGAACACAAAAATGTGATTCGACAAACGTGGAAGTGTTTTAAGTATTTGTCTGCGCCTAATAACGTGGCATATACATTTATTTCGAAAAAGTAAAGCCACCTTAATGACATTTTTTATTGTAAAAGATTGGCGTTACGACATAATTCTAGATTTATAGTTTAGTTTTCATGCACGTACATGTATATGTACCAGGGTTGATTCGGGTTACTTTAGCCGTAACACGTAAAGAATGATACTTCAAAAATGGGCGTCGAACGCCGGTCCAACAACAGAAAATTACATCTGATATATTTGAAATACCCAATAAATGTATACTACTTTTGACGCTTTACGGATATCGAAGTTTATAACGTGTCTTATTTATATCCCGAATAGCGACAACGATTTATTTAACACTGCAGTAAATCGGGACGTAGTAATATGTACTCAGCATGATGTTGCATCAGCTGTCGTTACTACATTTCCCGGATATTATGCCTGTATAATGATATGATAAAGTCAATCACACGCACGCAAAATTCTGTAAAATTCATCCACCAAGCTTAATAATCGACGATCATAGAATCATGTAGTATCAAAGAAACGGAGATAAAACAAATGATTTTCTCTTCGAGGAGGGCATAATATCAAAATTGTCTTATTATATCAGGGGGCGACACCTGCACACGCGCGAGCGTTGGGTCCCAAGTGACGTTAATAACGCATGTTAAAACGCAAAGGCTCATGGGTAGACGTTTTTTGTGAACAATGACATGCCATGGCCGTCTGCCCACGTAGGTGACGATTCCTCCCACTCCAATTGTAAGTTTAATCGTTGCTTTAATGTGCAGAATAGACGGTAGAATGATTTTGGGATGTTTAGGACGACGACTAGTTATATGTAAACGTTTCGTTTTCTGTAACCGAAGCATTAGGGTTACTACAGTCTGCTGGTAATAAACATAAACGCTGAAAATATTGTTTTAACTTGAGTTTAAATTTAGGCTGAGTAAACCTCGTGTTGAACAGAAAACATGGCTTTTATATTTTGTTCTATTTTACCTTGACATTGTATAAGGTAACAATAAATATTTATAGGTTAGTCACTACTTTAACTCTACACTACAAGTTCAAGCCATTCTTCAATACCCAGACGTTATTTTAAAACCGTATGTATTTATTATTGATAACAAATGGGGAAGTCTCACAATCATTACCAGAAATTGGACAAGACTATCGGAATAGGTTAGTAGGACCTATGTGTTGAAGTTCGTGCATGCTACATGCCAGTATCAATGCGTGCCTGAAGCGATTTTGTTTAAAGTTGGCTCAAAATACAAGACATAATCTTGTTTTTGTTTGTTTTTTCGTTGACTTTTGACTGTCGCCATGTTTGTTCCAACAAACTTCAACATATTACCAACTGTTATTATGTCACGGCTGGCCGGACTTTATTCAATCTTGTTATTGACTTGCAGTAATTTTTCATCTCATATACCAACAATTCATATTCATAATTATCACCATTTACATTAACAAATACCAACAAACTCCAACATACTATCAACTGTTATTATGGCACGGGTTGCCGACTTTATTCAATCTTGCCATTGACATTACTCATGGCAGATTGTATATGACCGTCATTTGGGGCTTGCAGTCATTTTTCATCTCATATACCAACACTTGTTACCCCTACAACTCATATTCATAATTATCGACATCTACATTAACAAATACCAATACATGCCAGTCATCCGTGATATGAACAACACATATAATAGGTTACTAAGGAATCTTGGTTGGATTTTGTGGTTTAATTCTAAATGGCTGTCTGGCGCTTATTATTTTCAATCGTCACATGCCAAAGTTCGTTAAAAACGAGACATAATTGGTTGTTCTCAAATGTCAATTCAGCTACTAGCTAGTAGCTTTTTTATTATATATTTAAAATTGAATGTTTATGAAGTAGACCTGAGGCAGTTACTCACTCCGAGGTAATAATTATTTTATCGGCTATAGTTTGTTTAATTAGAGATATACATCACATGTATTGTTCTCACACTTTCCTACGCCAAATGTCACTTTTTATGACAGAGCATTGTGGCAATGTAAGAAATCACATTTCCATAAATCAGATAGACCTGATATTTCAAGGTGTAAGTATAACTTTGAACTTGTATAACCCCGACCACTGAAACGTCATGCTTATTTTGAGTAACATTTAGCGCAAGGCGAGTTATAGTTATACAAAGAATCATAAGACGACGCCATAGATATAAAGAATTTGAGAAGTGACTTTATTTTACTCATCGAGACGATTCCAGAAAATAGTTCAATGTACTCCTGTTTCGTTGGCGACTCGTTAGCGTAAATGTCTTGTGCAATAACTGTAGGATGATTTTGCATAAAACTCAGTATGTATTTTAGTTTGACGTAATGATTCACAACATCAATTACAATACATAGAAGTCTTATTCAATGTATTCGTCAAGATGATAGAGCCCATATTCAACCGCCGTTTGAAGAACTCGAGGAAAATCCGGACATTTATGAAACACAGTTGGCTTTTTTCCGAATTCAGAGTAATTTACTGTCAATCAAATTATCTTTTTTAAATTAATCTAAAAAAATAATTTACATGGCAACCCCCAGGGTTTGACTGGACTTTACACAAAGAAGTTCGCTAAATCTGTTATGAACTTTTTGGTTTTTGGCATTGGCACGTAGCACAGCGAAGGTCGATATATACTTCTGCCGTACTGTCCTAGTGAGTACTTTGCGGTATCCTCGTAATGATAACTTCACAATATATCTAGTAGTAACCTGAATGAATGATACAAACATAATACCTTAAAAGGAGGGTCTATGATACAAATGAATGACAACAATTACAATGGAATAGTTAGTTTAACTATTTTAAAATTAAAAATGATATCTGACAACATGTGATTTTTGTGTATATTCTTCTGGAATTTGTAAACACATATATGCTCGTATCAAAAATATCATTAATATGTGTCCAGACACTTATCTTGATACAAAATGTCATTAGAAACAAAACAATGTGAAATAAAGAAATCAGACAGACGTATCTATTATATATTAAAGAAATTCCAAAAATTATTAACATTTGTTAGTTTAAGCTTTCAAATTTAGCAAAACAAAATGTATGGAGTTTCATGCAGTTAATAATTATAACCCAGTCTCAGTATCTCAGCTTGTATACTAGTTTTCGAAAATGAAATCATACATGCATATACTCAATAATTATTAGGTCATCCGATGTGTTGTACGTCACTATATATTTATTCATGACATGCTGATCAAAAAACTGGTTGTATTCAAATATGTTTTTATGTAAGTCTTCATAACGCGCACTTATATATTATATATATATTTTATACGTGTTTGAACAATATCCGGAGAAACAAAGATCGTTTTAATATCGATATCATAATTAAAGCGCAAATGACAAAAAATCTCACAAGCTCTTAATATTAAACAAGTCACCTGTAGGATTCTGTGTGGGTAATATTTTTATATTGATTTTTGTTGCCTTTCCAGCAAATAGTTACCAACAATGATAAATCTATAGGATTGGATTTACATCTTAGCTGGCTTCACAAGCATTGTTCAAGCTTGCGTAACCGGTGCTTATACCAGGATTTAGTTACAGCACCTAGTCAGTCTGTGGTTACAGCTTCATGTTCCGAGTAATCGCAAGCAATTTACATTAAAATAGAAAAAAATAGCATAATGAAATTCCAGGGATTGAAACATAGACTTTAATGTCACTAGTGTAGGCAATGAATAACTTCATAAAGACATAAAGACGAGGTTGTTTATTTAATCAGTGCTGAACTAGAGGCTGGAATTATAAATTATTACGTTTGTTGTTATACAAATTGTTTATTTCAATTTATCCTGAAGTCCAATATAATACACTGGTGAATAGATGTTTTGGGGTCATATAATTTGTTCATTTCTGATAGTATTTCACTTAATTTATTTTCGTTGGAAAGTTTTCAAGCATTACGTGTGGATCTGATTTTCACTGTTCTGTGTCAAGTCTCAATGAAGTATGACGGCAATGGCATTTTCATTGGAATTTATTTTAGGGGAAAAATGTATTCCACATTATTAAATATGTACTTCAGTTTATTTTGATTCGTCCCTGAAATCAAAATCGGTATTTCCATACCCCATATGCAAATGAGGTCTGAGCAAACAAAGTTGTCCGTTCAAGAGTAGCGTTTTTCGAAACATAGCAGAACAATTATTTAGAAGTACGAAAATTTACCCTTGGGATACATGAATATACTTGCCGAGTGAAATGAAATTTGAACAACAGTAATGGTAATTTTAGGCAGTCACTTATTTTGACTAAAACTAATTTGCAAATGTATTCTCCAAATGGCCAAATATATCTCCTATAAATTTAGGATACAACACATCAGACATAGTTCATTCTACTCAGCTCGAGTGTGGGCACAAAATTACTATTTGAATTTTTGATATCTTTTTTTCATTAATGAGAAATTTGAGCCCAAAGTTGGGGTAACTGTTCACCAAGAATGACATTTTAACTCTTCTGCTGGGCCGATTTGGTTCAAACTAGTCAGGCAAAACACCTTCACTCTAGTTAGGTTGTAAAATCTGAAAACAAATTCTGGCCCACCGTTTCCATAGCAACAGCTAAAAACTGATTTTTAGAATACCTTCGCGCTAACTGCATCGCACCCCACATTTCTATGAATAAAAATTACGGACGTAGCTCATTCTACTCGGCTTGAGTGTGAGCAAAAAATTACTGTTTGTCTATTTCCATTATTTCCATTTTTCACCAGCAACTGCTTTTTACTCCTCTGTGATTTTTTTTGCTTGGCTGATTTTGTTCATAATTGACAGACAGGTCGTACCATCACAATCCTGGTCTCCCGCTACCATGGCAACAGCCAAAAACTGTTTTTGAATACTTTCGCCCCAAATGTATTACCTCATACAAGTCTTGTGTTCAAATGATCATGCCTTTTTAATTTGGCTACGTTGCAAACTGGTTTAGATATCACTGGCGCCGTCATTGTTACACTGTATCAAGTAATCTCTTTGCCACTTTGAACTTTGAATGGAATGTAAGTGCTGCCTCCAATCTAGAAAGTACTATAGCAAAGCGGTTGGAAATAATAAATTTAACAGCTGAATACGTCCTAGCAATACAATAAAGTTACATCTAAAGACTGAATGTTTTTGCGAGGTTCGTTTACGGTGCACGGGTTTAGTTATACTAACCGACGTTAGCTTCACGTCCATGTCCTACCATGACAACAGCCGAACACATGTTGCTTGTGTTTGAGCGGAGCGGATCGCAAACCAGCCTACCGGCTTGTTTTATTAGCAACCAAACTATTTTTATTTTGTAAACAAATTTTAGACTGCCATTTTTATCCGATTCAAATAGTTCAGCGATATTTTGAGCATAGTAGGTGTACCTTCACATGGGATACTACGATTGAAAGAACTTGATGCATGTTGTACGCCTGGAAACTGAGTTTTAAAAACCCTAAAAGGCTCTCGATTGCCATGGAGGCGCAACCATCAACATTGAAGTACCATGAGGTTTCTACTGGCGACGTTCCGGCGTTACCAGTTCTAAAATAACGATTACCAACACCAAATTAGCAACATATTAACCTATAATTAAGATTCATTCAATTAATTCATTCAAAGGAAGCAACATCACAAGCGAAATTGTAGCGTGCAGCTCGGCGACGACCTCTATCGACGAAAGTTGTCCCGTCAGTGGAGTACCGCAGTTGCACAACATGCTTGCCAACTTCAACAAAAAATTGAACTACATACTAAAAAAGAACTGTGATATGACTGACGAAACGTTTCACCGAGATCAGACGACGCCCTATCGTGCCAATCCTTCACTCTTGTATTGAAACGAATCACGTGGTGCGTTGTTACATTCTCCTTCAATTATTCCTGTGTAAAATGGAATAGCCCCTATCCATGTTGACATTCTGAGTAAAATCACGTGATATGCTGTTAAAATTGGCTATTATATACTACGGTTACTGTCTGGAAAATGTGATTAATTAGCTCTCATTCAAGCGACAATGCAGATTTCCCAGTGGGAGTGAAACTAGTTCGACTCTTCCATTAAACAATATGGGTGTTTTCAGCAAAAAACGAATAACCCTGGAGTGCACACAATACACTGAATTTCAGAACAAATCTTGCGTTAGTTACAGCAGCAAAATACCACAGAAACATCAGACGCAATACGAAAACAATATATATTGTATTTCGGCCTGAACCCTTTCTATTGCAATTCCAGAAATTACCCTCATATGTGCAATGCTTTACGGCTATCGAAGCTCAAAACGTGTCTTATTTATATCCCGAACAGCGACAACGATGTATTTAACACTACAATAAATCGGGGCGTAGTAATATGTACTCAGCATGATGTTGCATCTGCTGTCGTTACTATCATTTCCCGGATATAGAGGGCATGATATTAAAACTGTCTTATTAAATCAGTGGGCGTCACCCGCACACGCGCGGAATTGGGTTCCAAGCGACTATAATAACACACGTTAAAGCGCAAAGGCTCATGGGTAGACGTTTTTTGTGTACAATGACATGCCATGGCTGTCTGCCCGCGCAGGTTACTATTCCTCCCGCTCCAATTGTCAGATTAGTCTTTGCTTCATTGTGCAGAATAGACGGTAGAATGATTTTGAGATGTTTAGGACGACGACTAGTTGTATGTAAATGTTTCGTTTTCTGCAACCGAAGCATTATATGCTACTACAGTCTGCTTGTAATAAACATAAACGCTGAAAATATTATTTTATCTTGAGTTTAAATTTAATCTGAGTAAACCTCATGTTGAACAGAAAATATTGCTTTTATATCTTGTTCTATTTTACCTTGACATTGTAAAAGGTAACAATAAAAGTTTATAGGTTAGTCAATACTTCAAATCTACACTACAAGTTCAAATTATACTTCAATACACAGACAGTATTCTAAAACCGTATGTATTTATTAACACAAAGGGGGAAGTCTCTCAATTATTATCAGAAATTGGACAAGACTATAGGAATAGGTTAGTAGGACCTATGTGTTGAATTTCGCGCATGCTACAGTATCAATGCGTGCCTGCAGCGATTTTGTTTACAGTTGGCTCAAAATACAAGACATAAACGTAATTTTGTTTTTTGTTTTGTTGACCTTTGACTGGTACCATGTTTGTTCCAACAAACTTCAACATATTACCAACTGTTATTATGTCACGGCTGGCCGACTTTATTCAATCTTGTTACTGACTTGCAGTCATTTTTCATCTCATATACCAACATCTCACATTCATAATTATCACCATTTACATTAACAAATACGATTACATTCCTGTCATCCGTGATATGAACAACACATATAATAGGTTATTAAGGAAAAAATGATACATAATTAGTTGTCTTCAAATGTCAATTCACCTACTAGCTAGTAACTTTCCTTTATTATATATTTAAAATTGAATGTTTATGAAGTAGGCCTGAGGCAGTTACTCACTCCGAGGTAATAATTATTTTATCGGCTATGGTTTGTTTAATTAGAGATATACATCACATGTATTGTTCTCACATTTTCCCACGCCAAATGTCACTTTTTATGACAGAGCATTGTGGTAATGTAAGAAATCACATTCCCATAAATCAGATAGACCTGATATTTCAAGGTGTAACCAGCTTGAAAAAATATAACTTTGTACTTATATACCCCCTTACCACTGAAACGTCATTCCTATTTCGAGTAACATTTAACGCAAGGCGAGTTATAGCTATACAAAGAATAACGAGGAGTGACTTTATTTTACCAATCGAGGCGATTCCAGAAAATAATTCAATGTACACTTATTTCTTTGGCGATTTGTTGGCATAAATGTCTTGTACAATAACTGTATGATGATTTTGCATAAAACTCAGTATCATTAATGTGAGTCTAGACATTTATCTTGAAACATAATGTCATTAAAAACACAAAAATGTGAAATATTTTTATATTAAAGAAATTCCAAAAATTATTAACATTTGTTAATTTATGCTTTTAACAACAAAATGTATGCACTTTTATGCAGTTAATAATTATAACTCAGTCTCAGTATCTCAGATTGTATCATAGTTTTCGAAAATGAAATCATACATGCGCATGCGCACACACTCAATAATGATTGGGTCATCAGTGTGTGAGCCATCTGATGTGATGTACGTCACTATATATTTATTCATGACATGCTGATCAAAGAACTGGTTGTGTACAAATATGTTTTTATGTAAGTCTTCATAACTCGCACTTATATATATTTTATACGTGCTAGAACAATATCCGAAGAAACAAAGATCGTTTTAATATCGATATCATAATTAAAGCGCAAATGACAAAAAATCTCACAAGCTCTTAATATTAAACAAGTAACCTGTAGAATGCTGTGGGGGTAATATTTTTATATTGATTTGTGTTGCCTTTGCAGCAAATAGTTACCAAAAAATGATAAATTTATAGGACTGGATATACCTCAGCTGGCTTCACAAGCATAGATCAAGCCTGCTTAACCGGTGCTTATACTAGGATTTAGTTACAGTACCTAGACGGTTTGTGGTTACAGCTTCATGTTCCGAGTAATCGCAAGAAATTTACATTAAAATAGAAAATAAAAGACTGGCACACCCATGCATTTAATAGCAAGTGAAATTTCAGGGATTGAAACATAGACTTTGAAGTCACTGGTGTAGGCAATGAATAACTTCAAGTTGGCATAAAGACTAGGTAGTGCTGAACTAGAGGCTGGAATTATAATTACGTTTGTTGTTATATAATTTGTTTATTTCAATTTCTCCTGAAGTAAAATAGAATACATTAGAGAAAATGATGTTTTGGGGGGTTTAGTGTATATGGAGGGTTGGGGTGGGTGTCATATAAATTGTTCATTTTCAACTCTCATGAAGTCTCATAGTATTTCACTTAATTTATTTTCCCTGAAAAGTTTTCAAGCATTACGTGTGGATCTGATTTTCACTGTGCTGTATCAAGTCTCAATATGACGGAAATTACATTTTCATTGTAATTTATTTTAGCGGAAATTGTTTTCAGCGAAAATGAAGTATTCCACATTATTGCATATGTACTTCAGTTTATTTTGATTCGTCCCAGAAATCAAAATCGGTATTTCCATACACCATATGCAAATGCGGTCTGAACAAACAAAATAGTCCGTTCAGGAGTAGCGTTTTTCGAAACATAGCAGAAATAAACAATATTTAGAAGTACGATATTTTACCCTTGGGATACATGAATATACTTGCCGAGTGAAATGAAATTTGAGCAACATTAATGGTACTTTTAGGCAGTCACTTATTTTGACTAAAACTAATTTGCAAATGTATTCTCCAAATGGCCAAATATATCTCCTATAAATTTAGGATACAACATATCAGACATAGCTCATTCTACTCAGCTCGAGTGTGGGCACAAAATTACTATTTGAATTTTTGATATCTTTTTTTATTAATGAGAAATTTGAGCCCAAAGTTGGGGTAACTGTTCACCAAGAATGGTATTTTAACTCTTCTGCTGGGCCGATTTGGTTTAAACTTGGTAGGCAAGACACCTTCACTCTAGTTAGGTTGTAAAATTTGAAAACAAATTCTGGCCAACCGTTTCCAGAGCAACAGCCAAAAACTGATTTTTTTAATACCTTCGCGCCAAATTCCTATGATTAAAAAGCACGGACGTAGCTAATTCTACTCAGCTTGAGTGTAGGAAAAAAATTACTGTTTTTTTTTTATGTCTATTTCCATTACTAAGAAAATTGACCCCAAAGTTTTCACCAGCAACGGCTTTTTTTGGATTGGCTGATTTTGTTCATACTTGACGGGCAGGTCGTACCATCACAATCCTGGCCTCCCGCTACCATGGCAACAGCCAAAAACTGTTTTTGAATACTTTCGCCCCAAATATATTACCTCATACAAGTCTTGTGTTCAAATGATCATGCATTTTATTTTGGCTACCTTGCAAACTGGTTTAGAGATCACTGGCACCGTCATTGTTACACTGTATCAAGTAATCTCTTTGCCACTTTGAACTTTAAATGGAATGTAAATGCTGCCTCCAATCTAGAAAATACTATAGCAAAGTGGTTGGAAGTAATACATTTAACAGCGGAATACGTTCTAGCAATACAATAAAGTTACTTCTAAAGACTGTATTTTTTTGCGAGCTTCGTTTATAGTGCACGGGTTTAGTTATACAAACCGACGTTAGCTTCACGTTCATGTCCTACCATGGCAACAGCCGAACACATGTTGCTTGTTTTTAGCGGAGCGGATCGAAAACCAGCCTACCGGCTTGTTTCCATTAGCAACCGAACTATTTTTATTTTGTAAACAAATTTTCGTCTGCTATTTTTATCTGGTTCAAATTGTTCAGCGATATTTTTTAGCAAATTAGCTGTATCTCACATGGAATACTACGATTGAAAGAACTTGATGTATGTTGACCACCTGGAAACTGAGTTTTATAAACCCTAAAGGGCTCTTGGAAGATTCCCCGCAGTAAAATTTATGATTGCCATGGAGGCGCAACCATCAACATCGAAGTACCAGGAGGTTTTTACTGGCGATGTTACGGCATTACCCAGTTCCAAATAAAGATTACCAACACCAAATGAACAACATTTTAACCGATAATTAAGATTCATTCAATCCATGGCTAGGAAGCAACATCACAAGCGAAGTTGTAGCGTGCAGCTCGGCGACGACCTCTATCGACGAAAGTTGTCCCGTCAGTGGAGTACCGCAGTTGCACGGCATGCTTGCCAACTTCAACATAAATTTAAACTATATGTACATAATATTCAATCGAATCACGTGTTGCGTTGTTACATTCTCCTTCAATTATTCCTGCGTAAAATGGAATAGCCTCTTTCCATGTTGACATTCTGAGTAAAATCACGTGATATGCTGTTAAAATTGGCTGTTATATACTACGGCTACGGTCTGGAAAATGTGATTAATTAGCTCTCATTCAAGCAACAATGCAGTTTTCCCAGTGGGAGTGAAACTAGTTCGACCCTTCCATTTAAAAATATGGGTGTTTTCAGCAACAAACGAATAACCCTGGAGTGCACACAATACACTAAATTTCAGAACAAATCTTGCATTAGTTACAGCAGCAAAATACCACAGAAACATCTGACGAAATACGAAAACAATATATATTGTGTTTCGGCCCGAACCCTCTCTATTGCAATTCCAGAAATTACCCCACATGTGCAACCATTTTCCACCTTGGTATCACCTACCCCTGTAAACAAACTCTCAATACCGTTTGGTAATAACGACTGGGTTCATTTTGACAATATACACCTAAAGTGCGATATTTAGGCCGATTATTGATTAATAGACGTAAATTCGCGGTAATTGACAGCTTAGACTTAGCTTAGACATGTGTTTTAGCTCACAACACAGGCATAGTTCAGCTGCTTATCGGTGTGGTAACCAATAACTTTAAAACAAGTAATAGCGCATGATAACCTTATAGTATCTGTGTAAGTTTGAATCATATACAATATTATACACAGTCATGAAATTGAACGAAAAACAGAACATAAAAATGGGATTCGACAAACGAGGAAGTGATTTATTTATTTGTCTGCGCCTAATAACGTGGTATATACAGTTATTTCGATAAAGTAAAGCCACCTGAATTTTCATTGTTATGACATAGTTCTAGATTTATAGTTTAGTTTTCATACACGTACATGTATAAGCACAAAAATTGATTCGGGTAAGGAATGATACTTCAAAAATTACCGTTGGGCTTCGAATGACGGTGTAACAACAGAAACTTACATCTGTTAGATTTGAAAAAAAACCCACAATAAATGTATACTACTGTTGACGCTTTACGGCTATCGAAGTTCAAACGTGTCTTATTTATCTCTCGAATAGCGACAACGAGTTATTTAACACTATAATAAATCGGGGCGTAGTAAAGACTCGTGGGTATACGTTTGTTTGTGAACAATGACATGACGATTAGATGACGATTCTTCTCGCTACAATCGTCAGTTTAATCTCTGCTTTATTGTTCAGAATAATTCGTCATATAATTTTGATATGAAGAACTGTCAAAGATTTCCCCAAGATGTATGTGAGAGAAGCGAGTGTATTTTATTATATGATTCGTTCGAAATCGCAGAAATGCGTTCAGAATGCACGGTTAATTCAGAATCGTGACATTTCTAACACAAATCTCACGCATTCCAGGCAACACTTATCCACGCTGCTGGCATCAGGTACGGTTTGGTCGATAATAATTCATTCATCTGACTGATGGAAATGTAAGTATGCTGTAACTTTTCGCATTCAATGTCATTGCAATGATTTCTTTTACCCAATATAAAACACATTATCTTATTCTGAAAGTAGTGGTGGTCGGGAATTCTATTCGACAATTACCATACGTAAATGACAAAACAAATTAATATAATCTAGTCAGTTTATTTAACAATGCACAAAAATGTGCGTGTCAATGTTTGGTGAGCGCAATGCAGACACCACTTGTAACAGAGAAAAATAATCATCAGCAGCACTGTTCATAGTACTAGATTGATAGTTTAGTTTCTTATACACGTATATTCACCAGGATTGATTCGGGTTACTATAGCCGTAACACGCAAGGAATGATACTTCAAAAAATAACGTTGGGCGTCGAATGCCGGTCCAACAACAGAAACTTATATCTGTTATGTTTGAAAAACCCAATAAATGTATACTACTTTTGACGTGTCTTAATTATATCCCGAATGGCGACAACTAGTTATTTAATACTACAATAAATCGGGGCGTCGTAATATGTACACAGCATGATGTTGCATCTACTGTCGTTACTACCATTTCCCGGACATAATACCTGTATAATGATATGATAAAGCACGCAGAATTCTGTCAAATTCATCCACCAAGGCTAATAATCGACGATCATTGAATCATGTAGTATCAAAGAAACGGAGATAAAACAAATTGTTTCCTCGGGGGTGCATAATATTAAAACTGTCTTATTAAATCAGTAACTTTCTGGTAATATTATTTTAACTTGAGTTTAAATTTAAGCTGAGTAAACCTCGTGTTGAACAGAAAACATGGCTTTTATATATTGTTCTATTTTACTTTTACATTGTATAAGGTAACGATAAAGGTTTATAGGTTAATAACTACATCAAATCTACACTACGAGTTCAAACCATTCTTCAATACCCTGACGTTATTCTAAAACCGTATGTATTGATTATTGATAACACATGGGAGAAGTCTCTCAATCATTACCAGAAATTGGACAAGACTATCGGAATAGATTAGTAGGACATATGTGTTGAATTTCGTGCATGCTACAGTATCAATACGTGCCTGAAGTGATTTTGTTTAAAGTTGGCTAAAAATACAAGATATAATCGTCGATTTTTTTGTTTCGTCGACCTTTGACTGGCGCCATGTTTGTTCCAACAAACTTTAACAGACTACCAACTGTTATTATGGCACGGATTTTATTCAATCTTGTTATTGACATTACTCATGGTCATTTTTCCTCTCATATACACTTTTGAGGTTGTATACCCCTTCATTTGTATTGAGGTTTGACATCGGCCCTCTTCAGCCAACAACTCATATTCATAATTATCGACATATATATCAAAAAATACCAATACATGCCACTCATCCGTGATATGAACAACACATATAATATGTTACTAAGGAATGTTGGTTGGGTTTTGTTGTTTAATTCAAAATGGCTGTCTGGCGCTTATTATTTTCAATCGTCACATGCCAAAGTTCGTTAAAAACGAGACATAATTGGTTGTTTTCAAATGTCAATTTAGCAACTGACTAGTAACTTTTCTTTATTATATATTTAAAATTGAATGTTTATGAAGTAGGCCTGAGGCAGTTACTCACTCCGAGGTAATAATTATTTTATCGGCTATAGTTTGTTTAATTAGAGATATACATCACATGTATTGTTCCCACATTTTCAACAGTTCTCGACGTATATATTACTGTCGATGAAAGCTGTTCCAACGCGTAATGTCTCTTTTTATGACAGAGCAATGAGAGCATTGTGGTTATGTGAGAAATCGCATTTCCATAAACCAACAGGACCTGTTATTCCAAGGTCTAATCAGTAATCAACTTGAAGAAGTATAAGTTTCTACTTATAAACACTCTCCCACGACCACTAAAACATCAACCCTATTTTGAGTAACATTAAACGCAAGGCGAGGTATAGTTATACAAGGAATCACGAGTCGACGCCATAGATATAATGTATTTGGAGAGTGGGTTTATTTTACCCATCGAGACGATTTCAGAAGATAGTTAACAACATTAATTACAATACATAGAAATTTTATTCAATTTATTTGTCAAGTTGATCGAGCCCATATTCAACCGCTGTTTGAAGAACTCTAGGAAAATCCGGAAATTTATGAAAAACAATTGGCTTTTTTTCGATTTCATGTAATTTGCTACCAACCAAATTATCTTTTTTTTAATTAATATACGAAATCGATTTAGAAATTATTAAAATGATATTCAGTAAAACCGTATTTACATTTTTTACTTCGTTACTTCGATAACGTCATTTACTATACATCTGTCACCGTGACGCCATAAATTACAGCGTGTTGTAATGTCGCGGTATTGCACAAGGTATTTTCATCCTGTCATATAAGGAAATGCGAATTCCAAATATAGCGCGATTACGTGCGTGCGCGTCATGAGAAACACGAAAATGTGAAATAAAAATCAGACGTATCTGTTTTTATATTATAGAAATCCCTAAAGTTATTAACATTTGTTAGTTTAAGATTTTATATTTAGCGAAACAAATTGTATGGACTTGCATAAAGTTAATAATTATAATTTAGCCTCAGTTTCTGTTTGTGCATGCGCAGTTGTCTTCATTACAAACAAAGCGAAATGTCAATGTTCATTCGATATAACAAAAAATATATTCTGTTTCAAGTATATTGACTTCCTCTTCGGTAACTATTTGTTACTATTATCACCGGTGATTAACGTAGTCGAGAATATCCTCTAAATCTTTTTTTTACGAGCAAAACATCGCAGTTATTTTTATGATATAGATTGGTGTCACATCACAGATGGTGTTAGCACTGTAATACATTTGACACAGCTTCCTAGTATATTTGTGTGAGAGTTGAAATGCATTTACATGTTCAGATTATTTTAGTCGTATGCTATTGGATTTTCATTCAATTTCCTGAATTAAATGAATTGTATTATATTCATCGTTACCAAACATTTATACAGGCCAATTCAAAAGTGACAATAACATAGTCCGACAACACAAAATGCATAAACGGGATGAAAAAACAGATTCACGTTTTTGCATTCACATTGCATGCGTATATCATGGCTGAAATGCGCTGCAGACTTCTTTTAATGTAATGCTGCATGAATGTAAAGTGCCAAGTAGTTAGATCACTGTAGTAGAGCTAGTGTCTTTGTGACATTAGAAACCTAGCTACGAGATCTTGTTTTTGTTTTTGCGAGGCGTACGTAATATATACAGAATATGCATGTTATACAAATTCCGGCTATATGGTTACATCATTTGAATTCGGGGGCCATTCCCGGCCAAAGACAAGTTGCAGGTATAGTTGAATAAACATTTTACATGAAAGATTTGATATGAGCTGGTGCTTTCTGTATTTGTTGACTAGTGCAAAAACATCACGATATTTCGATAAGTTTAGTTTAAGCAAATTTGCAGAAAATCAAAAAAAGATGGTTACTTTCTAGTTGAACTCAACTAATAATAATAATGTAGTTATGTGTACCTATGTATTTTTAGAATGCCTCGCTCAATGTATACTGGGAATACACGATAACCATCAGCATTAATGTGTGTTTCTATTTTTACAAACTGTCAGTTTCACTTAACGTAATCATTTACATATCGTGGTTTTGTGGACATATATTGGCACTATGGCTTTGATTCGTCTAGTAACGTTCAAACAATAAGCCAAGTACTCGTGTATTGCATAATCACTGTTTACATTAAATCTCCAATGTCTATAAATGCGGTGTGAATTGACAATATAATTACAACGTGAGTCGTACATAGCTCGTATAACCCAGTGAATTGATCACATCAATCAATGACGTGTGTTAATCACACGCTGGTACGGAGGTTCAGACCAAATTAAAGATTACATATAATGTGATACAGTTCGTCATACTTCATAATAAGCCATCGGAATACTGAAAAATAAAATGAGCGCACTGGACATGTTCAAACTGTCATGGAAAATGCCTAGAATTAAAAAAAATACTGGTTAATTTATATGGTGGGACACTTTTTTTTTATCTCATCGGCGATAAACGGTCGTACATTATTGATGATACGAATCTTAATAATGTAAAAATATTTCCATAACATGAAATATGATTTAGTCAGTTTTCAGTATAATATCCTTTATTTACAATGAGAAGTGTTCTTTCTTTACTTTGTGCATTGCACAAAATGTGCAGTGAAAAGTGACATGCGCAGTAAAGCAGCATTTGAACTCTGCCTTAAGTGCCCCAATTCACGGTAGGCAATCAATCGAGTCGTTTCGATGTAAGTCTACCTATTAATAGTTGATCAATTTATCAGCCCTGTCCTTGGTTGGTAACGAATGACAGAGCATACTTATATTTAGATCGTTGGTTTTAAAACAACTGAAAAGCCATGTATTTCAACAATAGCCATGTATTTCTATAGCAAAATAATAATGATAATGACACATTGCTTTATAATGCTTATTTTACCTTTTTTTGTATTGCCTAGGATATGTTATTGATGATGTTTAGAACTTGTTGCTTGTCTCCCACAAGTTCTGTGTACTAGGAATATCAGTAACCACTACTGTATCAGCAATGGTTTTAAATATTTCTACATTCCACGTGCACCTCAGCGGTAAGACAAATCACTACACTGAAACAGTTTGTAACCCTTTCTTAGTTAAACACCATTTTTCATTACTAGTCTAACGTTCGTTGTTTCAATATAATCATTCTAATTAAGATATATTCACATCCCGAATGCACATTAGAGCGAATGCACATTAGCGAAGGGATTGCGTCAAGCATTGTACACATACGACCAATTCCTCCGGCAATTTGATCTAATCTGAGTTGAACACTTGATTTATGAGTAGACCAGTGGCATATTATCCAAAAGCGGTTGCATACCGATTTTTTTAAAAAAACACAACCATTTTTTATGAGTACATATATATCAAAGTCAGAAAAGATGGTTATGGTTTTCAATAGGAATCGAGGTATCCATGACAACTATTAGAAATAGTTTGTGAAATAATGTTTTGGGGTGTTTAACGGCTTGTTTCCATGACTCCATAATTTCAGATTTGGATCCATTATTTTCATTTTACAATTTGTTCATGAAGGCTCAATGTATATTATGTCGTTGCAGTGTTAGTGGATTTGTTATATAAGAGAAATGAATATATTGTGGAAATTATTAAATATGCAAAATAGGTATTGTTGCCCTAGACTTGAAGACGAAATGGCTGTGTCATCCATTTTGAAACTTTTTTCTATGGAAACATGCTAACCGAACCCATAATATTACTGTGAGAGTATTACAAAAATAAGACTGTATTTTATTTTGAAATTGAGTAACCTAAAACATCACGAACAATTGTTTGATGTATACCATGTAACATACTTAAATAAATAACTTTTATTATGTTTGTTTATTTTGTCAAGCTAATTTAATGACTACTTGTGATATGCGCATTTACGTAAGGTGGATTAAATTTCTAGAAATTTACGTGTTTAGCCTTCATTATAACTAATTACATCAAAAAGTTATAGAAGTGTGTAAATTATTCATGACGTGCAGTTCAATTTTTAATATTATTGATGAACTAATTATGACAAAACTCTTTATGAGAAACACAACAAAAAGACATGTCAATTAGAACTCACAATGAGCAATAATGGAGCGAGGTCATTACAGCTTCGCTGGAATAACTCATATAAATAGAAGAATACAAAATAGAATTTATAAATTTATTTTCATATTATCTATTAGACTTTATTCTTTTGATAAACCATTTGTAAAATATTTGACGGCAAATATTGTCAAATAAAATTGGGATATAATGGGCAACATTTAGCTCATTAGCTAGTCCCACGGATGATTAGTAAATTATCAGAGCAAGTATGATCGATCGATCGATCGATAAATGTTGCATCTCGTAAGTTGACCCTTGGGATAGAACGTCCTTGGTAAAGAGTTTAATTTTAATTTTCTGAAATAACAATAAACCAGTAAATGAGTTAATTGGGCTATATTAGGTTCAATATAATTATACAATCGACTCAACTCATTGGGCACTCATTTTGTCAGTACATTTAAAAATAAAATAAAATATACAATTATGCGGTCTGAAAAGTAATTAACTAATTAGCTGTAATATTCTAAAGTAACCAAGCACATAAAAGGAACTTTGCCTGGGGGTAAAAACGAGAAGTGGGTCAACACGCTGCAGCTCAACGGTGTTTAAAAACATATCCACTTGATAATATAACAGTCCTGGCTATAATTAATACATGGTACTTTCATCAAATGCTGACAGATCTCTGTGTGTCATGAAATGTTATCATCATGAGATTGTTCAGTGTCAAATGAGCCGAACACAACTCATATATCGTTATGTATTAGTCTGCTTTTACTTTCATGGTTAGACATTGACACATATTTGATGACAGGTGGATGAGAACGTAATACTAGTGTGTCATCTGTTACAGTCATACAGTTTGTGAATCGACTGTGGCATTCTATGCATTCACAATGTTGGGACAACTAAAAAGCTCGTGATTGATGTCTAGATCAGGACAGTATACAGTCCCTCTATCCCATGTCTGGAAATGATGATTTTATTAGGTGTGAAATGCGGGTATGGGCAAAACATTGCCACGTTATCAGTACACAGTCGATCACTATTTTTGACATCGTCAGTGCCAAGTAACTTAGTTGTTTATTCCATAAGCCAAGCTTTTTCACATAATGTTTTAATCAGAATATCTGTATAAGATCATATTTTAGCCGGCGAGTAGTTCTTTAATTCATCTATTTTACCAGCAGCGACACATTTTCGCAAAAAATGTTCATACCTTTAACAAGAAATTTATCGTGTTTGGTTTTGGGGTTATTGAAATGAATCCTATTTAATGTACTCTACTTCTCGGCGCGAAGCCAATATTTGTCATTTTTTGATCGAAACATATCATTAAAAATTGGTGGGCTGATTTGTTATTTTTCTGGATACTTTTTCGATCGTAAATGCAAATGGCAACATTTTGAAATGAAAATACACGCTATTCAATGCTTGAAAAAATCATTTATATACAAACATTTAAGCAATGTTTTATACTTTTGCATCGAATAAAGTCATTAGTTGTTGTACAGTTGACTTGCACTGTTATGAACCCCCAAGAATCAGAAATATCACAGGTTTTTCAATCACGTTAACATGAACGACGCCATGTTGACAATATTTGTTTAGTGATGTCAGCATGCTGGTACGCGAAGTTTTTTTTTCCTATTAAAACTAGAAGATGAAAATAATTCCCAAAACAACTGCGTAAAGTTCATTTCTAAATCGCAATGTTGATATTGTTTTATTTACACGAGGCATCACACAAATATGTATACATTTTAACAAACTTAACACTAAACACCTTAAAGTAAATGGCGTGCCAATCGTACGAGCTCCTGGGGTATTTCTATAAGAATTCGTGTTAAAGCATCATTTATGAGAACAATAGTATTTTCCAATCAATAATTAGAGACAACCATAAATGCTCATCACATTGCTGTGATAGCGACTTCACGTTCGAACATTCGGTTCACCCGCTGTTGCTCTGTTGTTTAGAATCAACACCTTGCATGTTTAGAGTGTAGATTATAAACGGATATTACAGGAGTTTTATTAATAGATCGTTTACTTATTGTATTTAGTAGTGGCAACTTTGCAAGGTCTTGACCGTGAGACACATCCCAGGTAATCACGTGATCGTGCCAACGACTGCAGCGATTGGCTCGTCGAATGGTTATTCTGTCAGCCTTAGTAGAGATTTTGTAAACTTATGTAAGAGAGATAGAGAACGAGAGAACGGTGCAGCGAGGGGTGACCTCGGCTGACTGCTTGTTTGAATAAAGCTGGACTATCTATAATAAACTTATGTGTATTTATTTGGGTCGAATCTGGTACCTCTACGTGTAAGTGGCATCGGCCAAGCGAGACGAAGTTCCTTGATCCTAACACAACAATATAACTATATATTATAATTATTTGTTCATTACATATACCGAAGCGGTATTTGAACAAATTGCCGATGGCTCAAAAATCGTCATTTTCATTGAACGTATATATATATATATATATATATATATATATATATATATATATATATATATATATATATATATATATATATATATATGTGTGTGTGTGTGTGTGTGTGTGTGTGTGTTTCTCATGCACGTTTACGTGCCGTCTGAACAACTAAACAGTCCAATATATATATGTGTGTGTGTGTGTGTGTGTGTGTGTGTGTGTGTGTGTGTGTGTGTGTGTGTGTTTCTCATGCACGTTTACGTGCCGTCTGAACAACTAAACAATCCAACAATGATTGAAATATGCATAATGGTCATATGCGAATGGTATTTATTTATACTTAATAGTATCATCTTCCAATAAAATCTCTGCATACCAATTTATGCAAACGATCCGTAATATACGTGATGTCTTTGTCTGAATATATATAAACAAAATCAATACAGCGCTGTGCAACTGGAAACAATATTTAACACTGATGCATCAAAATTTGTAAACCTACTCTAGATGATATCTCGAAAAATACTCTTCCTAGTGTACAGAATTGTGTATTGCTATTCGGAGAATACGCGAAAATCGAACAAAGCCGTTACCGGTTACTGCCAAAATATATATTTGACTCCCTAAGCTAGTATTCAGTGTTATCGAGTACGCATGTACATTTGACATTTGAAACAAAGGTGGGCGTCAATGATAATATATTTCCTGTTTATCTGTAATATCAATATTTCAACAATTGATTGTACATTATGGAAATTGAAATCAAAGATGGTCATGAATTGATTCAGCGAGTCTTACAAAAACAAACCCGTATGCAGAGATTTAATCCTACACATTTCTAATGTGTACCATGTGAGTTTACTAATTAATCATGTCATATTAATCATACAAATTAGACGAACTCACTTGTATTCATTTTCCATACAGAATTTCAGAGTAAATTTATTTCAGTATACACGTAGTATTACTATTAGGAGCCCGGTCCAATAAGGATTGTTCTTCCGTTTATTTCGTCAGCATATATCAGCAAGGTGCTGAACTGAATTTTCTATAGCATTGTATACTGATGCGGAAATGTGAACTTGGCACCAATTTCAATTTGGTTTAATGCATTGTAACGAATGTTTTTGTAGAAAAGCATTTTTGTTGGTCAAATGAAAAAATGCGGTGTGATAACATTCCATTACATTCACTGAATGAG
Organism: Saccoglossus kowalevskii; assembly: GCF_978046115.1. Taxonomy (NCBI): domain Eukaryota; kingdom Metazoa; phylum Hemichordata; class Enteropneusta; family Harrimaniidae; genus Saccoglossus; species Saccoglossus kowalevskii. The sequence continues at coordinate 22,204,517 of NC_140659.1, forward strand.
AATGAATAGTTGCTAATCATCCTGCAAAGTGAAAGTGAACATCCGCCGTGCCGTGTTGTGTCATTGTTATTAGTTTACAACTAAACAAGTTGCTTTTTATGCTGCTTTATAATTATATCACCGTTCAGCATCAGTGTGTATGGTTCTGATAATACCGTGTTGTGTATGATTCTGTTAATATAATGCCGTGTTATGTATGGTTATGTTAAGATAATGCCGTGTTGTGTATGGTTATGTCAAGATAATAATGTGTTGTGTGTGGTTAAGTTAGGATGATAATGTGTTGTGTATGATTCGGGTATGATAATGCCATGTTGTGTATGGTTATGTTAAGATAATGCCGTGTTGTGTATGGTTATGTCAAGATAATAACGTGCTGTCTATGGTTATATTAGGATAATAAAATGTTGTGTATGGTTATGCCAAGATCATAATTTATTATGTATGGTTAAGTTAGGATGACAATGTGTGGCGTGCGGATAGGTTATCATAACATTGTATTGTGTGTGGTCAGACTAAGACAATAATGCGTTGTGTATGGTTATGTTAAGACAATAATGTATTGCGTATGGATATGTTAAGATAATAATGTATTGTGTATGGATATGTTAAGATAATAACGTGTTGTGTATGGTTATGTCAAGATAATATTGTGTTGTGTATGGTTATGTTAAGATAATAATATGTTGTGTATGGATATGTCAAGATAATAACGTGTTGTGTATGGTTATGTCAACAAAATATTGTGTTGTGTATGGTTAATAAGATACTAATGTGTTGTGTATGGTTATGTCAAGATAATAACGTGTTGTGTATGATTATGTCAAGATAACATTGTGTTGTGTATGGTTATGTCAAGATAATAACGTGTTGTGTATGGTTATGTCAAGATAATAACGTGTTGTGTATGATTATATCAAGATAACATTGTGTTGTGTATGGTTATGTTAAGATAATAATGTGTTGTGTATGGTTATGTTAAGATAATAACGTGTTGTGTATGGTTATGTCAAGAAAATATTGTGTTTTGTATGGTTATGTTAAGATAATAATGTGTTGAGTATGGTTATGTCAAGATATTAACGTGTTGTGTATGGTTATGTTAAGATAATAATGTGTTGTGTATGGATATGTCAAGATAATAACGTGTTGTGTATGGTTATGTCAACAAAATATTGTGTTGTGTATGGTTAATAAGATACTAATGTGTTGTGTATGGTTATGTCAAGATAATAACGTGTTGTGTATGATTATGTCAAGATAACATTGTGTTGTGTATGGTTATGTCAAGATAATAACGTGTTGTGTATGGTTATGTCAAGATAATAACGTGTTGTGTATGATTATATCAAGATAACATTGTGTTGTGTATGGTTATGTTAAGATAATAAAGTGTTGTGTATGGTTATGTTAAGATAATAACGTGTTGTGTATGGTTATGTCAAGAAAATATTGTGTCGTGTATGGTTATGTTAAGATAATAATGTGTTGAGTATGGTTATGTTAAGATAATAATGTGTTGAGTATGGTTATGTCAAGATATTAACGTGTTGTGTATGATTATGTTAAGATAATAATAACGTGTTGTGTATGGCTATATTAAGATAATAACGTGTTGTGTATGGTTATGTTAAGATAATAACGTGTTGTGTGTGGTTCTGTTAAGATAATAACGTGTTGTGTATGATTATGTCAAGATAACATTGTGTTGTGTATGGTTATGTTAAGATAATAATGTGTTGTGTATGGTTATGTTAAGATAATAACGTGTTGTGTATGGTTATGTCAAGAAAATATTGTGTCGTGTATGGTTATGTTAAGATAATAATGTGTTGAGTATGGTTATGTCAAGATATTAACGTGTTGTGTATGATTATGTTAAGATAATAACGTGTTGTGTATGGCTATATTAAGATAATAACGTGTTGTGTATGGTTATGTTAAGATAATAACGTTTTGTGTGTGGTTCTGTTAAGATAATAAAGTGTTGTGTATGGTTATGTTAAGGTAACGTGTTGTGTATGGCTATATTAAGATATTAACGTGTTGTGTATGAGTATGTTAAGATAATAACGTGTTGTGTATGGCTATATTAAGATAATAACGTGTTGTGTATGGTTATGTTAAGATAATAACGTATTGTGTGTGGTTCTGTTAAGATAATAACGTGTTGTGTATGGTTATGTTAAGATAATAAAGTGTTGTGTATGGTTATGTTAAGATAACGTGTTGTGCATGACTATATTAAGATATTAACGTGTTGTGTATGGTTATGTTAAGATAATAACGTGTTGTGTGTGGTTCTGTTAAGATAATAACGTGTTGTGTATGATTATGTCAAGATAACATTGTGTCGTGTATGGTTATGTTAAGATAATAATGTGTTGAGTATGGTTATGTCAAGATATTAACGTGTTGTGTATGATTATGTTAAGATAATAACGTGTTGTGTATGGCTATATTAAGATAATAACGTGTTGTGTATGGTTATGTTAAGATAATAACGTTTTGTGTGTGGTTCTGTTAAGATAATAAAGTGTTGTGTATGGTTATGTTAAGATAACGTGTTGTGTATGGCTATATTAAGATATTAACGTGTTGTGTATGAGTATGTTAAGATAATAACGTGTTGTGTATGGCTATATTAAGATAATAACGTGTTGTGTATGGTTATGTTAAGATAATAACGTATTGTGTGTGGTTCTGTTAAGATAATAACGTGTTGTGTATGGTTATGTTAAGATAATAAAGTGTTGTGTATGGTTATGTTAAGATAACGTGTTGTGCATGACTATAATAAGATATTAACGTGTTGTGTATGGTTATGTTAAGATAATAACGTGTTGTGTGTGGTTCTGTTAAGATAATAACGTGTTGTGTATGATTATGTCAAGATAACATTGTGTCGTGTATGGTTATGTTAAGATAATAATGTGTTGTGTATGGTTATGTTAAGATAATAACGTGTTGTGTATGGTTATGGCAAGAAAATATTGTGTCGTGTATGGTTATGTTAAGATAATAATGTGTTGAGTATGGTTATGTCAAGATATTAACGTGTTGTGTATGATTATGTTAAGATAATAACGTGTTGTGTATGGCTATATTAAGATAATAACGTACTGTGTATGGTTATGTTAAGATAATAACGTGTTGTGTGTGGTTCTGTTAAGATAATAACGTATTGTGTATGGTTATGTTAAGATAATAAAGTGTTGTGTATGGCTATATTAAGATAATAACGTGTTGTGTATGGTTATGTTAAGATAATAACGTATTGTGTGTGGTTCTGTTAAGATAATAACGTGTTGTGTATGGTTATGTTAAGATAATAAAGTGTTGTGTATGGTTATGCTAAGATAACGTGTTGTGTATGACTATATTAAGATATTAACGTGTTGTGTATGGTTATGTTAAGATAATAACGTGTTGTGTGTGGTTCTGTTAAGATAATAACGTGTTGTGTATGATTATGTCAAGATAACATTGTGTTGTGTATGGTTATGTTAAGATAATAATGTGTTGAGTATGGTTATGTCAAGATATTAACGTGTTGTGTATGATTATGTTAAGATAATAACGTGTTGTGTATGGGTATATTAAGATAATAATGTGTTGTGTATGGTTATGTTAAGATAATAATGTGTTGCGTATGGTTATGTCAAGATAATAATGTGTTGTGTATGGTTACGTCAAGATAATAACGTGTTGTGTATGGTTATGTCAAGATAATAATGTGTTGTGTATGATTATGTTAGGATAACAACGTGTTGTGTATGGTTATGTTAAGATAATAACGTGTTGTGTATGGCTATATTAAGATAAAAACGTGTCGTGTAAGGTTATGTTAAGATAATAACGTGTTGTGTATGGTTATGTCAAGATAATATTGTGTTGTGTATGGTTATGTTAAGATAATAATTTGTTGTGTATGGTTATGTCAAGATAATATTGTGTTGTGTATGATTATGTTAAGATAATAACGTGTTGTGTATGGCTATATTAAGATAAAAACGTGTCGTGTATGGTTATATTAAGATAATAACGTTTGTGTATGGTTTCGTCAAGATAATAATGTGATGTGTATGGTTATGTTAAGATAATAATGTGTTGTGTATGATTATGTTAGGATAACAACGTGTTGTGTATGGTTATGTTAAGATAATAATGTGTTGTGTATGGTTATGTTAAGATAATGTGTTGTGTATGGTTATGTCAAGATAATAATGTGTTGTGTATGGTTATGTCAAGATAATAACGTGTTGTGTACGGTTATGTCAAGATAATAATGTGTTGTGTATGATTATGTTAGGATAACAACGTTTTGTGTATGGTTATGTTAAGATAATAATGTGTTGTGTATGGTTATGTTAAGATAATAATGTGTTGTGTATGATTATGTCAAGATAACATTGTGTTGTGTATGGTTATGTTAAGATAATAATGTGTTGTGTATGGTTATGTCAAGATAATAACGTGTTGTGTATGGTTATGTCAAGATAATAATGTGTTGTGTATGATTATGTTAGGATAATAACGTGTTGTGTATGGTTATGTTAAGATAATAATGTGTTGTGTATGGTTATGTTAAGATAATAATGTGTTGTGTATGGTTATGTCAAGATAATATTGTGTTGTGTATGATTATGTTAAGATAACAACGTGTTGTGTATGGCTATATTAAGATAAAAACGTGTCGAGTATGGTTATATTAAGATAATAACGTTTGTGTATGGTTATGTCAAGATAATAATGTGTTGTGTATGGTTATGTTAAGATAATATTGTGTTGTTTATGGTTATGTTAAGATAATAATTTGTTGTGTATGGTTATGTTAAGGTAATAATGTGTTGCGTATGGTTATGTTAAGATAATAACGTGTTGTGTATGGCTATATTATGATAAAAACGTGTCGTGTATGGTTATATTAAGATAATAACGTTTGTGTATGGTTATGTCAAGATAATAATGTGTTGTGTATGGTTATGTTAAGGTAATAATGTGTTGTGTATGTTTATGTTGAGATAATATTGTGTTGTTTATGGTTATGTTAAGATAATAATTTGTTGTGTATGGTTATGTTAAGGTAATAATGTGTTGTGTATGGTTATTGTTGTAGGAAAATCAGCCTAGTTTTCTGCTATGTAAATGCGAGCTAAATTTATAAATAAAATTGGCCCGACCCTTGGTCGAGCCTAACCAAGCCAAGTGTTGTATTTGCTTTGTACAGCGTATGATGTGGGTATTTGCGTATGAATGGGAATGTAAGGTTGCATGCGTCTTGCAGGTGGCTTTGTTATGTAAATTCATGTGAGTTGTGTGGTGGACATGGCAAGTCAGTACACCACGAGCCGTCGAAGTAAGGAACACCGTATTCAGCTCTGCCTAGCAGCAGTTTGTAAGGGCATTTCAGGCTCTTCGTCACCTTGCTCATGCTGCAGAACCAGACTAATAGTCAACCAGCGGTACGTTTATACCTGTGTACAGACAGGGCGAGTTGTTGGTTTCAGTGGTTCTGTCCTTTGCTGAATGGAACAGGGGGTAGTGACGGCATATTAACCTTGGCTTGGTGATTGTGAACTGGTGTATCGTGGTCGTGTGGACGTGCGTTAATATTGGCAACTGGTGGTGGTGGTGGTGAATGGTTTCTATTATATCTACCCGGATCGGTTACTGGTGGCACAGGCAGTGTTAGAAGCTCTATTGACTTGATGTGGATGGTAGCTGAAGTATCGTCGATGCCAAGATTTGAAGAGCGTAACAGAACGCTGCAGGACTACAATAGGACACTGATACTGTACACTTTATCACAGTTTTGCTTTGCCTTAATTCCCTGACCCGAAGGCCTTGTATGGCCCAACTTAGTTTTACGTAACTATGTATTAAGCATATTGTTGTATTTCGCATAAATGGATAATAGATTGGAGTCGTTGATTTGTCGATTAACGTGATTTATTAGTGATAAGTTCTTGTGCACTAGTTTCATGTTAATTCCATGTTAATTTAAGTATGAATATCTGTTGATGAGGTTTAAAGAATAAAATAGCTTAGTTAACTGTATGCACTTTGTCATCACCATTCATTGTGTGCTCCCGCGTGCTTAGCCAATCCTTGGATCTGTGACATTTTGGCGAGCGTGCCAGGATTGGCTTATAAAAAAAAAATCGAGCACGTGCATCTTAATGGGTGGCCCGCACTGATTAGTGTTGTCTCACGGTGCTGATAATTTTTCCTTTTGCTGCATAAGTAATTTTGTAATTTTCTATTTACTAATATTGTTGTCTGGTTGTATCTTAGTTTATTTCAGATATCCGTTCTCCTGGCTATCCACTCAGCAAGGGACAGTGCCGCCTTTATGTACGCAGGCGTGGGCGATCTGGTTTGGCAGATGCTTCTATCGTGTCTCATTTTAGATTTGCAGGCTGAATCCGGCGCCTAATATGGAGAAGTGGCTAGACTTTGGAAGAGATACAGGACTGACAGGGGCGGATTTGCTTGAGTTTGCTAGAGAGAGGGAGAGAGATGCTAGAGGTGAACGAGCGGAGTTGTTAGAATTGAGGAAGTGTGAGCTGGAGATAAAGAAAGAGGAAAGAATGTTGATGGAGCTACGGGTAAAAAGGGATGAGTTGAGGAAAGGTGAGAGTGATGAAAGTGGCAGTGAGAGTGATCAGGATGAGCAAGAGCACAAGCATAGGCCAGCCTATAATGTAAAAGCCCCCAAACTCCCCATGTTTCAGGATAGTAAGGATGATTTGGATTCATATATACAGCGATTTGAAAGATATGCTGTGTCAGTCAGATGGAAGAAGGTAGATTGGGCTACTAACTTGAGTACATTGCTCACAGGTAAAGCTCTTAATGTTTACTGTCGTCTAGCAGTTACAGGGATAAATGATTATGAAGTAGTGAAAACGGCGTTGTTTAAACAATACAACCTAACAGAGGAAGGGTTTCGTACCAGATTTCGAATGGCTAAACCAGACCGTGTTGAATCAGCAATTCAGTTTGCAGCCAGAATAGAGAATTTGTTTACTCGGTGGGTTGATCTATCAGAGATTGACAAAGATTTTGATAGTCTAAAGAACCTTCTTTTGCAGGAACAGTTTTTGAACAGTTGTGGCCAAGACCTGGCTATTTTTGTGAAGGAGCGATCCCCAAAGACATTGACTGAGATGGCAAGGTTGTCAGAGCAGTTCATTGAGGCAAGAGGTTCATCATTCGGGCGTTCAGCACAAAAGCAGTCGTGGAGTGGTGGAAAGGCACCACAAGCTGCAGTAGGTAAGCCAGACACTCCTACTCCACCATCGCAATCGAGTTCAGCAGCTGGAACTAGGAAGAGCCAGCTTATTAAAGATTTGACCTGTTACGTTTGCAATTGCAAAGGCCACATGGCTAAGGATTGTAACCACAGAGCACCTGCTAGTCTGAAGGCATCCAGCATGGTTTCAAGTAAGTTCAACCAATCTGCACCACAAGGTAATGGTTTCAGACATGTGCCACTAAAGATAGGCGACAAGGTCAAGGGGACTGCTAAGGGCAAACCGATGAAACAGGGCAAACAGCCTGCCAAAGGGCTGGGAAGTGGTAGAGTATCAGGCCCTCTGCAGTCGCCAGCCACAAGTATGTCATCTCATAAGCACACCGCAGGAGCTATGCCAGTGCTAAGTGGGTTTGTTGGTAAGACAAAGGTGTTGGTTCTTAGGGACAGTGGGTGTAGTGGTGTGGTTGTTCGCAGGGATCTGGTATTTGACAGCCAACTTACAGGTGAGCATCAATCATGTGTTCTGATAGATGGAACAATTAGAAGGGCTCCAGTAGCCACAATATACATTAATACACCATTTTACGTTGGGACTGTGGATGCTCTATGTATGGAGAAGCCAGTGTACGACCTAGTATTAGGGAATATTGAAGGAAGTAGAGGCCCTGAAGACCCTGACCCCAAGTGGACTGAAGATGGTGTGGACACTGAGTATGCAAGGAAAGTTAAGGTCACATCTGCAATGCAGACACGGGCACAGAAAGGGGCAGAAGGTAGGCTGACCAAACCATTGAAGGTACGAGATGACTTCGCTGAGGTCATTACATCACAGAAGCTTAGGAAGGAACAAGGAGATGATGAAACCCTTAAAAGATGTAGGTATTTGGCAGATCAGGGGCATGAGAGGCTAGACAGAAACGGGCGCAAGTACAAGTTTACTGTTCTCAAAAATGTGTTGTACAGGGAATTCCAGTCTCCAAAGGTTGGGAGCAGTGACTGCATTCACCAAGTTGTCGTTCCCTGCAGGCTTCGTCCTATGGTTATGAAGATAGCCCATGAGTCACTATTAGGAACTGTGGATAAAGGTACTCACTAGTTTCTTTTGGCCTGGTGTTCAGTCTGATGTGAAGCGTTATGTTCAGTCGTGTGATATTTGTCAGCGAACAAGTCTAAAGGGTAGAGTAGTAAGGGTACCCTTGGGACGCATGCCATGTATTGTCATCCCATTCAGGAGAGTGGCAGTAGATATTGTGGGACCCATCTTCCCGATAACGGTAATAGGTACATACTCACCGTAATAGATTATGCTACAAGATATCCGGAGGCAGTGGCAATGAAGAATATTGAGACTACTACAGTAGCAGAGGCACTGGTGGATGTTTTTTGTAGGGTTGGTGTACCGAGGGAGATCTTGAGTGACCAAGGCTCCCAATTTACATCGGGTATCATGCAGGAGGTGAGCAGATTACTTTCAATAATACAGTTGACTACAACACCCTACCATCCTGCCTGTAACGGACTGGTGGAGCGTTTCAACGGCACACTGAAGCAAATGTTGAAGAGAATGAGTTCCGAGAGACCCAAAGATTGGGATCGCTACCTAGCACCACTTTTATTTGCATATCGTGAGGTGCCACAAGCTAGTCTTGGGTTTTCACCGTTTGATCTGATATATGGGAGGAGTGTTAGAGGTCCAATATCCATACTTAAAGAGCTGTGGACTGGCGAGGTAGAAGAGACAGAGGTAAGGACCACCTACCAGTATGTTATCGATCTGAGGGAAAGATTGGAAATGACGTGTGTACTCGCACATGAGAACCTAAAGAAGGCACAGATGAGACAAGAGAAGTTTTACAATAGAAAGAGTAAACCACGTCAGTTTAAGGTGGGTGATTATGTTCTGCTACTACTTCCCACTGATAGTAACAAGCTGTTGCTGCAGTGGAAGGGCCCATTTCCAGTGGTGGCAAAGCACGGTAATGTGGATTATCAGATTGACATGGGTGGTAAAGTTAAAAACATTCCATTCAAATTTACTAAAGTTGTATGTTTGCAGGAAAGCAGAGGATGTAGTTGGCTCAGCGGCCCCCAAGGAGAAGGTTGATGTGGAGGTGACGGCGTCCTCAGCACTTCTTGACTCAGAACCAGAACCGGAACAAGGGCACAAGGCTGTACAACCACATGGCGACTTGTTGACAGTGCCAGTCTTACAGCAAACGCAGACTGCTAATGATGTGAAGGTGAGTGACAGCCTTAGTTTGGAGCAAGGTGTTGCAGTGAGGCGGCTACTTGCCCAGTACAGTGAAGTACTCGCAGATTTGCCAGGGAGGACATCACTATGGGAACATGAGATAAAGTTGACTACATGTGAGCCAATCAGACAGAGACCCTACCCCATAGCACATGCCTTAAAGGATACAGTGAGAGAGGAAATATCGTCCATGTTGCGTCTGGGAATAATAGAGCCCTCTGAATCCCCTTACTCTTCTCCAATAGTCCTTGTGAAGAAAAAAGACAACAGCATCAGGTTCTGCATAGATTTTCGGTCATTAAATGGTATCACAGTTTTTGATGCTGAACCATTGAATGATCCAGATGCAATTTTTGCTTCACTTTCACATGATAATTATTTCAGCAAGCTAGACCTCACAAAAGGGTATTGGCAAATCCCTTTGAAGAAGGAATCGCGGCCAGTAACTGCATTTAAAGCCCCAAATGGTTTGTTTCATTTCTGCACCCTAGATGAATTTATGGCACGACTTAAAGAAGTGAACCTCACAGCAAAACCAGGTAAATGTGAAATTGGTTTTAAATCTATCAACTTCTTGGGTCATATAGTTGGGGAAGGTCAGCTTAAGCCACAACTTGACAAACTACTGAATATCCGAGAGGCTAAGAGGCCATCAACCAAGAAGCAGCTGTGTTCCTTTCTCGGGCTGGCAAAATACTATCGGAAGTTCATCCCCAACTTTGCAGCGATTGCAGTGCCCTTGACGGATCTGACAAAGAAAGGGGAACCTAATTTGATTGGATGGGGCGAGAGTCAAGAGGGTGCATTCAATGCACTAAAATTCCAGCTAACCTCTTCGCCTATCCTTCATCTGCCAGACTGTACCAAGCTGTTCATGCTGCGCACAGATTCATCCAATCTCGGCTTAGGTGCAGTTCTTCTCCAGGAACATGACTATGAAGTTTTCCCAGTAGCCTATGCTAGCCGGAAGCTCCTGCCAAGGGAAACCAGGTATGTTACTATAGAAAAGGAATGTTTAGCGGTTATTTGGGGAGTTTGACGCATATTTGTATGGCCGTATGTTTACTCTTCAGACAGACCACCAATCCCTTATATACATGCAGAGGGCCAAAATGGTAAATGCAAGGGTGATGCGTTGGGCTTTGGCATTGCAGTCCTACAGGTTTCGTATTGAAGGTATTAAAGGTTCTGAGAATGTTGGGGCCGACTATCTCAGTAGAGTTGAATAGGTACATTTGTGAGGCTCTGATTTCCCTGTGGAAAGTGTATCATGAGTAGATACATTTCTAGAGAGGGGAGTCAATGTTGTAGGAAAATCAGCCTAGTTTTCTGCTATGTAAATGCGAGCTAAATTTATAAATAAAATTGGCCCGACCCTTGGTCGAGCCTAACCAAGCCAAGTGTTGTATTTGCTTTGTACAGCGTATGATGTGGGTATTTGCGTGTGAATGGGAATGTAAGGTTGCATGCGTCTTGCAGGTGGCTTTGTTATGTAAATTCATGTGAGTTGTGTGGTGGACGTGGCAAGTCAGTACACCACGAGCCGTCGAAGTATGAGCACCGTATTCAGCTCTGCCTAGCAGCAGTTTGTAAGGGCATTTCAGGCTCTTCGTCACCTTGCTCATGCTGCAGAACCAGACTAATAGTCAACCAGCGGTACGTTTATACCTGTGTACAGACAGGGCGAGTTGTTGGTTTCAGTGGTTCTGTCCTTTGCTGAATGGAACAGGGGGGAGTGACGGCATATTAACCTTGGCTTGGTGATTGTGAACTGGTGTATCGTGGTCGTGTGGACGTGCGTTAATATTGGCAACTGGTGGTGGTGAATGGTTTCTATTATATCTACCCGGATCGGTTACTGGTGGCACAGGCAGTGTTAGAAGCTCTATTGACTTGATGTGGATGGTAGCTGAAGTATCGTCGATGCCAAGATTTGAAGAGCGTAACAGAACGCTGCAGGACTACAATAGGACACTGATACTGTACACTTTATCACAGTTTTGCTTTGCCTTAATTCCCTGACCCGAAGGCCTTGTATGGCCCAACTTAGTTTTACGTAACTATGTATTAAGCATATTGTTGTATTTCGCATAAATGGATAATAGATTGAAGTCGTTGATTTGTCGATTAACGTGATTTATTAGTGATAAGTTCTTGTGCACTAGTTTCATGTTAATTCCATGTTAATTTAAGTATGAATATCTGTTGATGAGGTTTAAAGAATAAAATAGCTTAGTTAACTGTATGCACTTTGTCATCACCATTCATTGTGTGCTCAAGCGTGCTTAGCCAATCCTTGGATCTGTGACAGTTATGTCAAGATAATAATGTGTTGTGTATGGTTATGTCAAGATAATGTGTTGTGTATGGTTATGTTAAGGTAATAATGTGTTGTGTATGTTTATGTTGAGATACTATTGTGTTGTTTATGGTTAAGTTAATTTGTTGTGTATGGTTATGTTAAGGTAATAATGTGTTGTGTATGGATATGTCAAGATAATAACGTGTTGTGTATGGTTATGTCAAGATAATGATGTGTTGTGTATGGTTATGTCAAGATAACAACGTATTGTGTATGGTTATGTCAAGATAATGATGTGTTGTGTATGGTTATGTTAGGATAACAACGTGTTGTGTATGGCTATATTAAGATAAAAACGTGTCGTGTATGGTTATGTTAAGATAATAATTTGTTGTGTATGGTTATGTCAAGATAATATTGTGTTGTGTATGATTATGTTAAGATAATAATGTTTGTGTATGGTTATGTCAAGATAATAATGTGATGTGTATGGTTATGTTAAGATAATAATGTGTTGTGTATGATTATGTTAGGATAATAACGTGTTGTGTATGGTTATGTCAAGATAATAATGTGTTGTGTATGGTTATGTTGAGATAATATTGTGTTTATGGTTATGTTAAGATAATAATTTGTTGTGTATGGTTATGTCAAGATAATATTATGTTGTGTATGGTTATATTAAGATAATAACGTTTGTGTATGGTTATGTCAAGATAATAATGTGTTGTGTATGGTTATGTTAAGGTAATAATGTGCTGTGTATGGTTATGTTAAGATAATAATGTGTTGTGTATGATTATGTTAGGATAACAACGTGTTGTGTATGGCTATATTAAGATAAAAACGTGTCGTGTATGGTTATGTTAAGATACTAACGTGTTGTGTATGGTTATGTCAAGATAATAATGTGTTGTGTATGATTATGTTAGGATAACAACGTGTTGTGTATGGTTATGTTAAGATAATAATGTGTTGTGTATGATTATGTTAGGATAACAACGTGTTGTGTATGGTTATATTAAGATAAAAACGTGTCGTGTATGGTTATGTTAAGATAATAATTTGTTGTGTATGGTTATGTCAAGATAATATTATGTTGTGTATGGTTATATTAAGATAATAACGTTTGTGTATGGTTATGTCAAGATAATAATGTGTTGTGTATGGTTATGTTAAGGTAATAATGTGCTGTGTATGGTTATGTTAAGATAATAATGTGTTGTGTATGATTATGTTAGGATAACAACGTGTTGTGTATGGCTATATTAAGATAAAAACGTGTCGTGTATGGTTATGTTAAGATACTAACGTGTTGTGTATGGTTATGTCAAGATAATAATGTGTTGTGTATGGTTATGTTAAGATAATAACGTGTTGTGTATTGTTATGTTAAGATAATAAAGTGTTGTGTATGTTTATGTTAAGATAATAAAGTGTTGTGTATGTTTATGTTAAGATAATAAAGTGTTGTGTATGTTTATGTTAAGATAATAAAGTGTTGTGTATGTTTATGTTAAGATAATAAAGTGTTGTGTATGTTTATGTTAAGATAATAAAGTGTTGTGTATGTTTATGTTAAGATAATAAAGTGTTGTGTATGGTTATGTCAAGATAATAAAGTGTTGTGTATGGTTATGTCAAGATAATAACGTGTTGTGTATGGTTATGTCAAGATAATAACGTGTTGTGTATGGTTATGTCAAGATAATAACGTGTTGTGTATGGTTATGTCAAGATAATAACGTGTTGTGTATGGTTATGTCAAGATAATATTGTGTTGTGTATGGTTATGTCAAGATAATAACGTGTTGTGTATGGTTATGTCAAGATAATATTGTGTTGTGTATGGTTATGTTAAGATAATAACGTGTTGTGTATGGCTATGTTAAGATAATAACGTGTTGTGTATGGCTATATTAAGATAATAGCGTGTTGTGTATGGTTATGTCAAGATAATATTGTGTTGTGTATGGTTATGTCAAGATAATATTGTGTTGTGTATGGTTATGTCAAGATAATAACGTGTTGTGTATGGTTATGTTAAGATAATAACGTTTTGTGTATGGCTATGTTAAGATAATAACGTGTTGTGTATGGTTATGTCAAGATAATATTGTGTTGTGTATGGTTATGTTAAGATAATAACGTGTTGTGTATGGCTATGTTAAGATAATAACGTGTTGTGTATGGCTATATTAAGATAATAACGTGTTGTGTATGGTTATGTCAAGATAATATTGTGTTGTGTATGGTTATGTCAAGATAATATTGTGTTGTGTATGGTTATGTCAAGATAATATTGTGTTGTGTATGGTTATGTTAAGATAATAACGTTTTGTGTATGGCTATATTAAGATAATAACGTGTTGTGTATGGTTATGTCAAGATAATATTGTGTTGTGTATGGTTATGTTAAGATAATAACGTGTTGTGTATGGCTATGTTAGGATAATAACGTGTTGTGTATGGCTATATTAAGATAATAACGTGTTGTGTATGGTTATGTCAAGATAATATTGTGTTGTGTATGGTTATGTCAAGATAATATTGTGTTGTGTATGGTTATGTCAAGATAATATTGTGTTGTGTATGGTTATGTTAAGATAATAACGTTTTGTGTATGGCTATATTAAGATAATAACGTGTTGTATGGTTATGTTAAGATAATATTGTGTTGTGTATGGTTATGTCAAGATAATAACGTGTTGTGTATGGTTATGTCAAGATAATAACGTGTTGTGTATGGTTATGTCAAGATAATAACGTGTTGTGTATGGTTATGTCAAGATAATAACGTGTTGTGTATGGTTATGTCAAGATAATAACGTGTTGTGTATGGTTATGTCAAGATAATAACGTGTTGTGTATGGTCATGTCAAGATAATAACGTGTTGTGTATGGTTATGTCAAGATAATAACGTGTTGTGTATGGTTATGTCAAGATAATAACGTGTTGTGTATGTTTATGTCAAGATAATAACGTGTTGTGTATGGTTATGTCAAGATAATAACGTGTTGTGTATGGTTATGTCAAGATAATAACGTGTTGTGTATGGCTATGTCAAGATAATAACGTGTTGTGTATGGTTATGTCAAGATAATAACGTGTTGTGTATGGCTATGTTAGGATAATAACGTGTTGTGTATGGCTATATTAAGATAATAACGTGTTGTGTATGGTTATGTCAAGATAATATTGTGTTGTGTATGGTTATGTCAAGATAATATTGTGTTGTGTATGGTTATGTCAAGATAATATTGTGTTGTGTATGGTTATGTCAAGATAATATTGTGTTGTGTATGGTTATGTTAAGATAATAACGTTTTGTGTATGGCTATATTAAGATAATAACGTGTTGTATGGTTATGTTAAGATAATATTGTGTTGTGTATGGTTATGTTAAGATAATATTGTGTTGTGTATGGTTATGTCAAGATAATAACGTGTTGTGTATGGTTATGTCAAGATAATAACGTGTTGTGTATGGTTATGTCAAGATAATAACGTGTTGTGTATGGTTATGTCAAGATAATAACGTGTTGTGTATGGTTATGTCAAGATAATAACGTGTTGTGTATGGTTATGTCAAGATAATAACGTGTTGTGTATGGTTATGTCAAGATAATAACGTGTTGTGTATGGTTATGTCAAGATAATAACGTGTTGTGTATGGTTATGTCAAGATAATAACGTGTTGTGTATGGTTATGTCAAGATAATAACGTGTTGTGTATGGTTATGTCAAGATAATAACGTGTTGTGTATGGTTATGTCAAGATAATAACGTGTTGTGTATGGTTATGTCAAGATAATAACGTGTTGTGTATGGTTATGTCAAGATAATAACGTGTTGTGTATGGTTATGTCAAGATAATAACGTGTTGTGTATGGTTATGTCAAGATAATAACGTGTTGTGTATGGTTATGTCAAGATAATAACGTGTTGTGTATGGTTATGTCAAGATAATAACGTGTTGTGTATGGTTATGTCAAGATAATAACGTGTTGTGTATGGTTATGTCAAGATAATAACGTGTTGTGTATGGTTATGTCAAGATAATAACGTGTTGTGTATGGTTATGTCAAGATAATAACGTGTTGTGTATGGTTATGTCAAGATAATAACGTGTTGTGTATGGTTATGTCAAGATAATAACGTGTTGTGTATGGCTATGTCAAGATAATAACGTGTTGTGTATGGCTATGTCAAGATAATAACGTGTTGTGTATGGCTATGTCAAGATAATAACGTGTTGTGTATGGCTATGTCAAGATAATAACGTGTTGTGTATGGCTATGTCAAGATAATAACGTGTTGTGTATGGCTATGTCAAGATAATAACGTGTTGTGTATGGTTATGTCAAGATAATAACGTGTTGTGTATGGTTATGTCAAGATAATAACGTGTTGTGTATGGTTATGTCAAGATAATAACGTGTTGTGTATGGTTATGTCAAGATAATAACGTGTTGTGTATGGTTATGTCAAGATAATAACGTGTTGTGTATGGTTATGTCAAGATAATAACGTGTTGTGTATGGTTATGTCAAGATAATAACGTGTTGTGTATGGTTATGTCAAGATAATAACGTGTTGTGTATGGTTATGTCAAGATAATAACGTGTTGTGTATGGTTATGTCAAGATAATAACGTGTTGTGTATGGTTATGTCAAGATAATAACGTGTTGTGTATGGTTATGTCAAGATAATAACGTGTTGTGTATGGTTATGTCAAGATAATAACGTGTTGTGTATGGTTATGTCAAGATAATATTGTGTTGTGTATGGTTATGTCAAGATAATATTGTGTTGTGTATGGTTATGTCAAGATAATATTGTGTTGTGTATGGTTATGTCAAGATAATATTGTGTTGTGTATGGTTATGTCAAGATAATATTGTGTTGTGTATGGTTATGTTAAGATAATATTGTGTTGTGTATGGTTATGTTAAGATAATATTGTGTTGTGTATGGTTATGTTAAGATAATATTGTGTTGTGTATGGTTATGTTAAGATAATAACGTGTTGTGTATGGTTATGTTAAGATAATATTGTGTTGTGTATATGGTTATGTTATGATAATATTGTGTTGTGTATATGGTTATGTTATGATAATATTGTGTTGTGTATATGGTTATGTTATGATAATATTGTGTTGTGTATATGGTTATGTTATGATAATATTGTGTTGTGTATATGGTTATGTTATGATAATATTGTGTTGTGTATATGGTTATGTTATGATAATAATGTGTTGTGTATGGTTATGTTATGATAATAATGTGTTGTGTATGGTTATGTTAAAATAATAACGTGTCGTGTATGGTCTTGTTAAGATAATAATGTATTACACTATGCTTGGACGTATGACACGGTTCACATATACACAACAGACACACTATCATTTTTGCATATATGGTTCAATCTCTGTAAATTGCACAAAAGAGTTTATGATCTTGACGATGTTCTTAGGAAAATGTATTGGGTTCCATGGCAATAAAACGCCCATCAAATGCTGGAAATGTAGCCAGTTGTCCATGCAATTTATCAGTGTACGTATTCGTGTGTGAATGAGATTTATTAGTCAAATTCAACAACGTTTCTCATGGGAATATGTAAAGTGACTTTCAACGTTAGCCAGTGCAATTTGTTTAGTTAGTTTTAGTGTAAAGAGGCAATAAAGCCATGATGTTAGAAAGGAACTATAAATAGAAATAATTCACGCAATATCCATGTTACAAGCTGAAAGAAACAGGGCCAACTAAAACAAAATTGTACAAGAAATGAATCGAAATAATTTATCTGAAACCAGATCATCCAATGACTATATGCCGATTACATCATTGGGAGTATTTGTTTCATAATAATAATAATTTATTATTTTATATAAAATCTATAAACAAATATTCATATACTAAAGTGTCACCAAATAACCACATGCAAGTTATACGTGGGTTGTAAGGAAAAAACAAAACTCGTGTACGTATAGGGAAGCCAGAATATTTATGTATTATAGGCAACAAATTAAACTCTATCTTTTTCTTCTCCGGCAGCTAAGGCGGATTTCTAAGATGTTATATTACATTGCCAAACTGGCGGCTATGAAAAATCAATCTTGCTGCAGAATTTTGCAATTTATTTAATTGGTTAGGCCAATGTGTAAACTATCACAATACTCGCAAGTTTTGCTGTAACAATGTTTATACTAATGTCTTACTTGATTATAAAGACCTAGTTTAGGAAATTCGAAGCAGATGATGTAAAACAAAATTTACTAGGTAAATTTACATTAATTGATAACTTGCTATGAAAAGTGACACCAAGATTTGTGGTACAACCCTGGGAAAAATTATGTGTATCTGAGTAGGTAAGTTACACGTGTTGTAGCTGAAGTGGCTCACCCAGTAAAATAATCCCTGTTTTTCGGTGTTCAATGATAAATATATCATGAAATAAAATTGAATCGGCAATCTGTTTCATTGCCAGTGCACAGCACCAAACGTGTGTTTTACTTGATATAAATAAAGTTTTATAATTTGCTCACGAATAATTCAATGAATACCCTTTTAATACCTGATTTCCTCAGCACCTACATTGCATTTTGCAGCAGTTTAGTCGTTAGAGATTCAATCTACTTTCTGTGGTTGATGTGATGTTATGGGTTTGAACCTCTTTCTTGCTTAGCTTAAATAGTTATGAATGAACTTTTTCTGTATATATATATGTGTAGCAATTAGAATTAGCATATGAATTTGAGCTTGGTCCGATGCGTATGTATGGGATGTTGGATGTTGAATGAGAGTTGTTTCTCAACAATTGAAAAAGTTGGCAAAAATTTGGGTCGTATTTGGGTGTGGAATTCCACTTGTATGTACTCTAAATTGGCTGACATAGCAGTATTTCAATTTACTTACTATGTTTCTTATGTCTTTATATTACAGATTCCTAATTAGTTTTGCAGGCAACACATTAATGTTAGTGGATACTGTAGTCCTAAATAAATAATCTGTATGGTAAGTTCTTCTTTAATCTTTCCAGATTTCGCAATGGAGAAGCAACATCATATTGTGGAGTTATTTTAAATGAAGTAGAATACGGAGTGACACGTTTATGAGAGGTTCATGTGTGAATTACTGAAGTGTTCATAGCATTGACATTTATTGCAGTATAGTTATTGTCATCATGTCTTCATAAAAAAACATCTAGGAAGTGTTGACAATATTTAAATAAACAGAATCGTGTCTGGTCTAATCATGACGTATATGGGTTGTTTATTACGCAAGTAATGTTGGTCAATGCCTTATGCTCAGGCATAACACATGTGTAGTGTATTAGGCTTCATTTGAGTAATGAGATAATACTGTAGAGGTAGATTAGTTGCAGAAGGAGGAACTCTTGACACAAGCATTATCGCTTTATAGGATAAGGTGTTATTATTTCTGTTCGACTACCCGTCTCAATAGTGTATGAATTGTTGACGTACACCCTTGTTGCGTATTTTTTACACGAATACATATCGATTCAAGCCTTACTTAACGTGTGTCAACCGTATGTTTTATCTGCTCAGTGTGAAGGTAATCTTATTAGTTCATTCCTTGCCATGTGATCAATTTATTTTGAAACGAAACGTTCATTAATACCGATAACACTTTAATGGTCTGCCACATGTGCCTCAGGGTGAAGCCCAGTGTTGGAATGAATTGGACTATGAGAAAACAGAAATTGAATTGAAAATCAAAGAAAGCTTAGAAAGAACTCCAGTTTGAGAGTAGTGGAGGCATATCAAATTAATTCTAAATTTAAGATTATCCTTTCAAACAAGAAGCTTGGCAACTAACATACATGAAACAGAAAATACATTTGAGTTTACAGTTTTAGTTTTCAGTGTGTGAAAAATTCAGTTTAAATCCGATTTTATGAGATATGAGTAATGGGCTAATAATAATAATTAGATTATCAATGTGTATGTTTTCCAACATTAAACTAATTAGGTCAATGAACCACATGAATTATTATGCAAATTAATCAATTTCTATGCATAAATTTAAGTACCAAATTTTATTAATGTAAAACTAATAAGGTCTGTGTAATGTCACAGACCATCTATGCACCAAGTTTGAACAAATATGAATTATTATGCAAATTAGGTTAAATTAAAATGCACGATTTTAATCAAAAACTAATCAGATCTGTGCATTGTTCTAAAGCATTTATGTTCATTGCAATGTGATAATTAGTATTGAAGATATCAGTTGAAAAGCTGTAAAATGAGTAATTATGTAAATTAGGTAATCAATATGCAAATATTATCAACCAAAAACCAATTAGGTCTGTGTATTGTCCCATGACATCTATGTACCAAGTTTTATTGAAGGTACTTGACATATCGGTGGAAAAGCCAACAATTTTCAAATGGTTATCGTTACCCAAAACTAGTTAAATGTATGCATTAGTCCAGAGAATCTGTTTAACAAGTTTCATCAAAATCCAATGAGTGGTTCATGGAACAGCGTTTAGCACTATGTACGTTAGTGGGTGACATTTAATGAAATAGAAAGTGGGAAAATCATTGATGTTGAAAGAAGTGAATATCTGAAAAGATATTTACCAACGAAATTAAATAACAGATTAGTCGTGTAACCCATCTATCTTAAGGGACCTCAAAAGTGAGCGGTCATTATTATTATTATGGACGGAACAATAAAGACTAGTAAGGAGCGGAGGCTACTGGCCTGTGGTGTATGTCAAACAGTTTTTTTATGAAATTATGAATGTAGTGTTGTTTTTTGAGTACCAATTATTATACCTAGAATGTTAAAATGACCTCATACATATAATATGATAAATTTCTCAAAAAGTCTTATTTCAAATTTATCATTTCCAGTTTTACTAACGATTGTGATTCACAATAATTGTATTGAATAAAGTAATACGTTGCTAGTCTAAAGTGGAAGTAACATATCACACCGTAGATTTGTTAACAAAAGTGCTATAGGGACATTTAAAAGTTCAATAAAATAACATAACACAAACGCGTGACAAAAATCGATACACAATCCACAGGAACAACTGACACTGCACACAACATAGTCAAATCAGAAAGTGAAACATATTTAAACCTTATGGTACACATGACGGGATAGCTGGAAACTATTCGCTGAATTAGAATACATACTCGTCCCTATTTGTTTTACGCAAGTGACAGCTTCCTGAAAGAGTTTGCCCCGGTTAGCCTTCAAAAGTGGAAAAATAAAATTGATTAGTCACATGCTCGACCCTGTTATACAATTCTAATTCTTAGGAAATGCTTTTTTGATTAATGGAATTACTTCTTGTGACCTTGACATCTGTCTTCTTCTTTGATTCATTGAAGATATACCAACTGTACTTCTTGCACTACAGGTGAGTTCCCTCTGTATATTGTGTTTACTGCTTCCCATGTACAACACAATACTCTCAGTGTAACATTAAAAAGATTTAAAACTCTTGCCGCAATTTGTACTACTGAACTACGTTCGTACGTAAGCATCCCCCGAGAGTGAATTACTTCACTAATCCTTGTGGTGTGTGCAACGTGTTAATCACCGTCTTATTTAACAACTATACATTTAAATAATTATATAGCAGTATAAGTTTGCATAGGAGCGATTTTGCTCATCAGTGCAATTATAAGTCTTACTTAGTAGGTTAATGGCTTAATAATTGAACTTGAGTCTAACTTATGTAATCATATGTGTTTTAACCGAAAGTCACGTATGACAGTTTATGTTTGTCAACAGCAAAAATAGAGATCAGACATTATAAAAGAGCTATGAATATGAATAATTATTTGCTTGTGTGCATCGTCAATAAAACGGATTCCCACATAAGTGGGATTCTCAATGAATGGATTACGCTCCAGAAAGCACAACTGTTTAAACTGATTTCACACAACCTGCTTATACAAACCACAAAACAACAACTATCAATACTCCGCAATAACAAAACGGAAATTTACATGGTCATTTGTAATAATTATTGTTTTAATTGAAACTCGTTTTTCAGACACCAGTTTTAATTTATGCCATTAATTCTAATACGTTATCTGCTCATTCGCCAATTGATATAATATCTGTGTTGGGAATAGTCAAATCAGATTTACACTACGAAGTTATTGTAAATTTTCATTGGGTTATAATGTATAATTATCAAGATGACAATTGTATGTATGACATACTTACACTGGAGGTGGTGATACTGCAGGCAGGAAATTACTATCATTATTAATGTGCCGCAGACAAGTATTTGTTCTATTTGTTAATACTTGCATTGTGCCATGGGTATTTAATGTGGTAGACGCACTCGACAGAACACGGCTGTGTTTATCAGCTCAAGGTCAAATACATAAATGACACCGCCATAACTCGCAATTAACTTGAGAGGGCAGCAGTGCAATTGCCTGCCAAAATGTAAAGTTGGTGATCTATTGTTAGGCAGATTCATCCTATATAACACATGGCGCTTGTTAAAGCGTCAGTCGAATAGAAGTGACTTAAGAAGCCTTGTCTCGTGGCGACATTTGTGATGACTCATCAGTGTAACACTGTACTTGATTGATGGGAATTGCCAGTGGAGAAAATGCCCGACGTTGCTTTGTGTCTCCAGTGAACTGTAAATAACGTCACCGCAAAAATATATCCTATATTTTAAGGTAATGTGCTTGATTACGTTTATTTAATTTTAGAACCAGTGATTCAGGTTTATTGTATAATCTATGAAATTATATAATAGTTAATATGCATTCACGGCAGAATGTTTAGATACTACTGCCCATGTACACATCGCTACCTAGACTTGTTTTTCTTCAAAAGTCCACCTACGAAATTGCTTGATCTATTTACAAATGAAATGTCCTGTCAACTACAAGCCTTTTTGCAGTCTTTTTTCGAAACAATGAATTAACAAATTCTTATATTTATATCATAGTATCCTACTTCTTATACCTTGTTGCGTAAGCATGTTTTTGTTTCGACAATTAACCTTTCTTGGAATATTAGAAAGTAACCGTTGAACGTGTTATTTCAAAGTGACTTTACACCAAATAAAAAAGACCGAAGTTGCCCGTCCCAGTATTCTCTAGTGTATAAAAGAATCTATTCATGGGGATGTTGTCACACACCAATGAACAAACTAGAAAACGGTAATTGAAAATTGAGTCCGCAATATATTCAGCTTGTCAAGACTAGACTGGGAATTGTGAAGTAGAGAGTGTAAATATTACATGATTTGGAGTGTAGTTAATGATTGTCTCATACTGCCCGATTTTATACTGACGATGCATTCCATCTGAGTATGCACAACATCAATATTCAGTTGCAATGCAAATGAGTTCACTTACTTATTACGACTGGAATATATCCACTGTGTGCCGTATACTGCTCACGGTTTGAATAGTAATGTCGGGAAATTGACTTGTGGGACAGCTATACAATTGGATCTATAAAGCTAGGCAATATAATGACAAGACTGTCTGAAAGTAAGTTCCCATGACCTTGAATATATACCTTAATTAATGCTTAGATGTTTGTTTGTTCATGGATTAACGTGTAAATGCATTTTAGATAAATTAGAAAAAACTTTGCTGTCTATTGTATTTTATATTTTCATTGCAAAACACTTTGAGTGTTTCTTTTCTACTACAACGCGCGTTGACAACACACTGAAGTAAGACCATGGGTTGAGCGTTTGTCGGAAGTCTCACTTAATGTTTCACTACAGTGGCAATGCGACGTTGAACGTGTTTTTTCGCGTCACTATATATTCGTATATACTTTGGCGCTACATTTCTATAAACATGAACAGTTTGAAGTCTCACACCATAAGGCTGCTACTTCCCGTAACTAGGCACATTCACAGATTAATATTGGTTTAAGTACATGGTCAAAAATGATGATCCAAATTGTTATAAAATATTTCTTTTGTTGCTTTTTTGTATAAATATCAAACTTTCCACTACGTTTAAAAGCAAATTCTAAATATTACTATATCTATTCCTTCATTTTGTAATCAAAGCTGTATGTATGATTTGATAATCTATAGTAGGTGTCTTTGCGGTTGCAGCACAAGGGAGTTTTTTCTAAGCTTTCTTTGATTCAATTAATATTATTGCTGTGTTTTTGATGAGTTTACTACTAGGTTTGACACAGTATGATAATTTAAGCAACTATGTAATACTACCTCCAATTCTGATTCTAACACTAGATTAGTTGAAGATAGTAAACTATTAATTGATTGTTTGTAAAATTTTACTGATTCATAACTTATTTAAAATGTTATTGAAAAAGATTGAACATTGGGCTTATGTTACATCCTTGCCTTACCTTGTGATATAATCCACAGCGGCATTATTTTGTTTAACTTTTCTTTGTATTTTTTCTGTTATTACTGATATATTATATAGTAATGTTTAGGATTTAAATAGTTTCAACTGAACATATATTAGCATTGATGATTTTATGAATTTCTTTATTGATTTACTAATTTCATCTTATGTAATTTTTTTTATTTAACTGCGCATTACTCTATTCACCATTCCCCTGATTTCTGTATCAAATGATGAATCCTTACATTGCTTGTTTAAAATAGGAGAAGTGTTTATCAGTGTCTTTACGTAATGAACTGCCTGATTTTAAATTGTATACAATTGTATTCCAGAATTTTGCTCGAACCTATTTTTCTAAGTTCTTTATATTATTCAAAAGTGTTTCCTCGTATATTTTCATTTCCCCGTTTATATATACTCTTTTCTCTTCTTATATTAATGTTGTATATGAATATTGTCTGTGACATTATATTTCCGGCTTTGGCGTACTGAGATGTGCGTAAGTTTATACTAGTATAGCGTTCTGTCGTGGGCGAGTTTAAATCTTGTATATACTTATAATATATGCCCGTACTTGTAGTGTTACAACTTACAAGTTAGTGAATACC
This sequence comes from Saccoglossus kowalevskii, assembly GCF_978046115.1. Classification (NCBI taxonomy): domain Eukaryota; kingdom Metazoa; phylum Hemichordata; class Enteropneusta; family Harrimaniidae; genus Saccoglossus; species Saccoglossus kowalevskii. The sequence goes on from NC_140659.1 coordinate 22,229,306, forward strand.
GGACATTTATTTTATCTTACCTCTAAATCTTGCCTGTAGAGTGATTTATATCTAGAAGAAGCAATCAACACCCATATCATTAGTAGAAAGATTATTCGTGCTGTTGGCAAGGGCAGTTTTGTGTATTAGTGTTTATTTTTTGAAATAGTTTCCTGAATGTATTAGTCTATCGGATTTCAAACTAAAAATACGATGGGTCAGTATGTAACAACGCATAAATAGTAACTTTAATATGTAACAGGCAATTACATTTTATATGGCAGATTCTGTTTCAATTTCATATTGCCATATTGCTAGCTGAGAGACAGTAATTTAATACAAATTCGTCATTCGAGATTGAAGAAAATGAATTACATTTGTTTTTCAAATCTCGTCTTGATACATGTTTGCACACTTGAAGCATAATTGAAGTTGACTTGTAGTGCATACACACTCATATTTGTCATTTTTTGTGATCTGATTCAGCATTACAAATGTTTGGTTTCATATATGATATCATGGTTGTGTCATGACTGCACCATATTAATCAAAAACAGATTAAATATAACAAGGTGTAAAGTTGTAATGTTACACATGGAAAAACATGAAAGGATGAAGTGCGTCTTGTGCGAGCACAATTACACTACCATCATGCAATGTGTGATCAAAAGTTAATTTGCGTTTATACAATTATTCAAATGAAGGGGATACTTTCCAGAGTCGATGTACGTTCTAATTGGTAAAAGCCGTAACTGTAATATGTGATGTTACATTCCTAACCATAATGCATTTCATCAATTTCTGAGCTGAATTATACCTCCGCATGTAGGCGTATAATACAGATTGTTACTATGCATATTACATAGTAAGATATAAAAAAATTAAAAAAGACACGATTAACACATAGATGAGACTATATAACAGAGAATTTGATATGAAGAGAATATACCATGAGAACAGGGCTATATAAAATAATGATTTACATCTTAACAAATAAAAATAATATACTGACTAATGTAACAGCGTTTTAATCTTCAAAGGAACATTTGAATGAGATCAGTTAACCTGATGTATTTTTAGCATTTTGATCGCATGTACTGTACAATCCTTAATCAATACTTACTATTGGTTTATTTGCCTCATATTCCTTGCCTCATTTCCAAACCACAACGACTCGGTCGTTTCACCGGACATTTACTATTATTTACCATTAAAATGCCTCATATCAGTTTAGGCAAGTAATGTTGGTTTATTTCATAATAGTTGAAACGTTTATTAAAACTACTGGTACTCAGCAATTACATTCATTTATAATACGCAGTCAGTGTGTCAAGCAACTACAGGAGCAGCTACAATAAATAACATAATTTTGTCAGCTAGAAATACAATGAAAATAGGAAACTTGAATATAAAGCTGTTTTATCTGTCCGGTCTCACTCTGACTTGGAAGTTTATGTTAATGAAAAGAAGGTGTTTTTTGCTAGTACCTTCGCTTTATTCATTATGCTGCTGTTCAACAGAATTGTCTCAAAACAATCGTGACTCGGTTAGTTAACATGGAAAGCTAAATTGCATATACGTTATTTATTTTAAACACTTATTCTTATGATTGTTTTAGGATGGGATAAGATTCTGATCAGTTTCCATGGAAAAAGAAATAGATCATCTATATTTCATGATTTTTTGTGTGTAGACGCTGCTCTTCTCAAACAGGGATCACGCTATTAGATTGGATAAGAGATCCGTCTACAGTTGCAATTGATTCTCTCTTGTCCGCCATACAAAGACCAGTCAATTACATTTTGAAGATGCGGTTGGAGACCAAAAATTTTGATTCATTGACATTGTCAGATACCTTTATTGTTTGATTTTTGTGTGAATATACTAATCAAAGACTATTTTGTGGGGGAAAAATAGTGTTAGTATAGAAGTAGATCTGAGTACTTTCTTATACTTTCGACCTAATTCATGTCATACTGATGTTAACTGTGATTTTGTTTTATTACTCACAAAGATGTGTTTATCCATATGTATGTAAATACACATGACCGGGCATGTTTTCTCTGGTCGCTGTTACTTTACCTTACAAGTAAAACGGTTTCGCAAATTTTAATGAACATTACACAAATATACTAAATACAATATTCAGATCAATGTGTCCAGTGCTTCTGGAAAAAAAAAGATATTCAAAGGTTCTTTTGTCATTTCCGGGATGAAACTGAATGGTCACGTGACTGCTAATGTTTCTATGTACAATAAGCGCACAATTTCATAATGTTTCAGAAGTTCATGACTTGCTGCGTTCAAGTTCAAGAGCAACAGAAAAACTGCAGACGAAGAAAGGGGGAAACACTTTAACAAAAACAATACGGTTCAAATAAATGAATCATTATATATATATATATATATATATATATATTATCCTTGATATGTTAATATGGGTATTGAAATTGTAACTATGACTATTTCCGACCATTTCTTAAAAGATTGATCTTGACGTTGCATTACTGTACAGTATTCCCTAATTTGACGCAGTAGTGGTAATAATTCTTGGCAATTAGGTGCAAGTAATTATCATACAGAGGATTAAAATTAAGAAGGAAGCTTAGCTCTGCCATTGTTGAAAAAACAATATTGAGAAAACATTCAAACGTGGAATTTGAAGATCACGGCAAGCGTTTTGCCATTGTAGGCAGACGTACTTCTCATCACTTTGAAGTCACTATCCTAAAACAAACAACGCCAAATAACGTGCAATTCACAAGGTTCCAGAGTTGCTAATTGCAGAGCCAAATATTGGACATGTTTGTACGACATATCATAGATAACTACACAAACATATATAAGCTTAGTAACCATGGTTACATAGAGAGGATTGTCTTGTAAAAATAACCACTGTGTGAAATTAGAAGCAATTGCAGACAAGTCAAGATACATAACTTACAACACTGTACACCGAATTTGTACTTATGATTACGGAAAGTGCCGTGCCACTGCATGCAGATGCGCTCTTATTTATGCCACATTCAGCCATCCTAAAACTAACCTCTCCAAATGGTGTGTAATGAGCACGGATCCATAGTGATTAGTTGTTGAACGATATATATTATATGACTACACACATATATAGTATTGATGGACCAACAAAACTTACACAAGGAGAATAGTAAATTATGACTGCCAGCAGAGAAAATCACTATGTGGAATTAATTTTCGGGCAAACGAAAGGCATGTATCCCCAAAGAAGTGGGCCATACCATCTAATTCTAAATTCAGACATAGCATTGAGAACATCTTCGTGGTCTGGCTACTTTTGTACAATAAATAATAACGTCCTAACAGAACCCTTCAGATTGCTCTTCTCATAAAGTAGCAGTACCCCCCCCCTAAAAAAACACACAAACTAAAGCCAGTTATAAAATATACAATTGTATATGTTACTGCCCCCATGAACGTTCGTGAAAGTATTAAATCCAGTATACGAGTTTTTCTCAAATAAGCCCGTTGGTTTATTCCTGTAAACCTGTTTGTATATTTTAAAAAAGGGTCATTTATATGCAGAATATAGTTTTATTCATACGCTACAGGTTGTATGTTGGAACGGTGTATGTATGTTTCGTAACTCCTTTTGTATGGGTGTCAATTACAGTGTCCAATTGTTGGGCTAATGACCTTTACTAATCACACCTGATTCATGAACATATCAAAGTAAACTACATGTTGCTTTCAACCACAATCCATCTTAGCTCCTTCAATAGACTGAAAATCGTTTGAATTCACGGTGTTCCTGCTAAAACTAGTAAGGGTGAAACATTGTACTATCCACTTGAATCACGAAAGAACAACCCAGTTCGGAAAAACAGTTCCGTCATTGTATATGGCTATCAAAGGAGAGTAAAAGTACTTTTCCAGTAAACAGTCATTGTTGAGAACAAAAAAACTAGAAACTAGTAGAAACTACTTTCCAAGTAATTGCTGAACGAAAACCGTCTGCTATCGAAGGTTAGCAGACTATTGGAACATTAAAGATGAGTCAAAAAGTAGTTACTGTTCATAACTTATCCTTCAAACGACAATGTTTTAGACACATATATCTGTAACATATTTTGTTGTAAATCAGACCTTGCATCTTGCCTGTGCAACTTTAGTCAAGATGCAACGTCTGTTGAAAAACTATTGAAAAGAGAAGCCATGGAAAAAAATCGAACACAAAATGTCAAGCACAACAGGCAGAGCCTCTACCGACTGATCATGAGCTATTTCAATTACCGAAGGAGATGAGGAGAAACAGGAATTAGCACGCTAATTTCTTGTCAAAGCTTCAATATTACACTGGTTACATATCCCTATCTACAACAGTCCTTAGTTTATTACACTTATGCATGATAATGAAGTCACTTGACCATATAAAGCCATCTGATATGTTAGCCACATCTTTTGTTGAATGGCTTCCATACTGCACTGGTTGGCTATTCCTATTTGTAACAGTGCTATGCATAATAAAGTCATATGACCATATATGGTCATATGAATTGTGAGTCATTTCTCTGATCAGACACCATCATTACTGCATTAGTTGCATATCCCTATCTGTAACAGTGCTGGAGATAGAACAGTTATGCATATTAATGAGGTTACATATATGATTATTTGATATGTTAGGCACATCCCTTATGCAATTGCTTCAATATTGAACTGGTTGCACTTTACTATATTTAACAGTACTTGAGATGGAACAGTTATGAATATATATGAGGTCGCATGACCATATATGGTCATCTAGTGTGTAAATCACATCTCTTGTCCAATAGTTTCAATACTGTAGAGGTTACATGTCCCTTTCTGCAACAGTGCTTGAGATATTTCAGACGGAACATACTGCTACATTTCCCATGATGCTTTGCAGAATAAGATAAAAAAATGTGAAAATGAATTTCAGAGTGAGTGGGTTAGTAAAATATTATGCAAATGAGATGCAAAACAAAATTTCAAAAAACTCTAGCGGCTAGGCCATGTGACTTATTTGGCTGGACTTAGGATATGAACCACATCTCATCAACTTGCATCAATTGTGTATGTGATCCATCTAGTATTTGTTTGTTTTTTGTTTTACCTATTAACGCTTAATGTCCCGTGCCCAATGGCACATAGAAAAAGAGTTATATGCACAGTCAGCATCTTGACTATTGTATGTATTCTCCCATTTCTTTTTAATTAAATCGTTTCTAAAGCTCTGTATATAAATAATTGTTTTCTTGATAGCAACGTGAATATCATAATGTTCAAAGATTGAACAAAATAGAAATTTAACTACATTAATAGTTATATAAATGTGGTCAATATTTGTACTCGAAGATTCAGTAACAGGAGTCATTAAGAAGACTACATCGTTTGTATTGTCAAGTTCAATTTTAAAAGATATTCAATTCAATTCAAAGATATTTGTATCAGGTTTTCTGTAAATGACTGCTATTGTAACTTACTGTTCTTTTTGTCGATGTTTTCAATAGTACACGCTTAGCCCCTTCCAAAGCTGTATTTATGTTGTCATCCAACTATTGTGAATGGCATTGGATTGTTTAGGCGGTAATAATATTAAAGTGTTGTTGCAATTACTTTCAGCCTTTACAACTGTAATTGAAATGAGTTGATGAACACATCTAAGCATGTCCCGGATTAAACAGTTTCCCTGATAAGCCAGACTTGTTTGCACAGTCACACGTTACGCTATGACTAAATAATTGTGCTGCCAGAAGGTCATCTGTTTTGTTCAATTTAAGTGAAATATGATGAAATCCCAAGGTATTACGGCCTTGTAATGACTGTAAAATTTCACACGGTATGCTTAATCGCCCGTATAAAATATTTATAAAACACTAAATATTCATGAGTACGACAGGAAACTCAATATATAATACTGTAACAATACCCTAGTATTTTAGCATTACATACATTTGCGTAAAATCTGCTCATGTTGTGCTTCGATTCGGACACATATCTCGAAGACTCGTACATGTAATTCCATGTTCATATTTTCTGCGGCGTTGTCGAACAACTGTATCCGGTAAGTGTTAGATTCTAAGTATAGTGAGTCGGGCTACACGTATTTAACCTAACATTGAACTTCTTCTATTCCATAGATCAAACGCTATATGTCGAATATCTGAAGACTACAAAGCTTTGCGTGTCTCAGATAAAAAAAAAACGATCAACTAGACATGGATAACAACATCACCGACTATACAACTGATTATTACAACTCGCTGTGTGTTGTTTGTTCGTTACCGTACTATGCCAGTTACGCAGATAGCATTACAAACGAAATCTGTTATAATTATACCTATACATATGATGAACTCATCAATTACACGTACTCATATGATTGTCCACAGTTATATATACCCAACAACATTTTCAGTACAGCTTCGAGGATCGCTACATCATTTGTATTCATACTAACCGTCGTGTTGACTATTGTCGGCAATAGTGTTGCTATCTGTATTCTGTCTTTCGGAAATCGTGTTAGAACCAATTTCAATACTTTTCTCATCAACCTCGCTGTCTCGGATCTGGCTATGGGAGCGCTATGTATGCCGTTTACTACAATTCAAATGGTGATTGAAAAATGGCCGTTTGGTGATTTTATGTGTCCGTTTGTCTCTTTCATCCAACAGGTAAGAACTTTAATTTTCTTGTATATTGCCTTTGACATGACCAAAATTTGCTGTGTGTATTGTGATTGTGTTTTACCAGCAGTCACTAAATTAACAGCTCGGTCGTCGGGGCTCGGCTGTGACATACCTCATACCGGTAAAGTCAAATTTTCAATTTCATCGTGAACTCTTACGACCTAAATAGCATGAAATATTTTGTTTAAAAAGCACATAAACATAAGCTAAACATTAATTTCATTTTTGTATTAGCATTAGTTAAAAATTCGTCATCCATGATGTATCGTTTTTTTGTGGGGGACAGTCAGTGTGGCGTCGTGGGGTTCGCGTCCCCTTACAATTGTCGTCCGCCCCAATTACGAGTGTATATGTCTGTTAAGCAAGTAATCATCACCGAATACATGGCAGGACAAATACTATATTGATCAAAGTAAACCTGTGCATTGTGTGTGACGCACGTATACTGATTGGAATTACCGAGCTACACATCACGCCGCGTCGTTCCTTAGGCCACCCGACAGATGCTTGAAAAAGCCGGGCTTATTATATACAATGACCCATCCCATTCCACGTCACACATGGGCTAGAATTGATGCAAGGGATCCGTACTGGCTGCGTATATGACATCCCGGGTAACAGTTTGGAAAAACAATAGTAAGTAGCTACTAACATTAAAAGTAGGGAACATAAATAACACATGATATACAAATATAAAATAGACGTTCTTGTAACCTTACTATAATTGTAATATCGCAAATATGCAGTGATAAAAACCGTTTGATAATAATATTTTGAAAACAATTTTATACAAAAACAGGGAATGACTTCGTGTTCATCAAAACAGTGTTCAAGAGAATACTCTCAGCAAAAGCCACATAGCTGGGCACAGCTGCACGCACCTTTTTATTATTGTTGTAAATCAACATGTTTGGTTACGCTTTAAAGTAACCATGTTTTTGTCTGTATTTTCATAAACATGTGATTGGGAGTATCCTACTCTATATTGAATTTAGTGTCATTTGCAATTACTCTAAGTGGTGTCTAAGCAATAAAATTAGTATCAATTGGGGAATACTTTTTAATTAATTAATTATTAATTTATCAACCGTTTCATTCCATTCTGATTAACCAAAGCGTGCGCACACTAGTCTGTCAGATATTAGATGCAGTATTAAAACGTGTGAGTACCGGAGTATGTAGTAAATTACTTTCGCATCAAATGAATGGAAAGCGTGTCCAAGGGACGATAGTGTACAGTTAATAATACTCGTGCGGAGCATGGTTTACAGTGCTTGTGAGTTACATATCTTATGGCGAAAGTCATTGAAATGTAATTTGCTTGGCAGACTACAGTTGCACAGTAGAGGTACTGAATGAAACTACCTTAGAAGCAACAGCTGTAATCTGTCTGTATTTTTTTGTCATAAACATATAATCAATTGGGAATGTCATACTTTACATTGACACTTGTCATTTAATTACTCTAAGTGGTGTCCAATCAAGTTATAGCCCGATGATTTTATGAACAGAAAGCCATAAATTTTGTATCAATTGGGAATACTTCATTTCTCAAATTTATTAACCGTTTTCATCCAATTTTGTCTTACCAACTGCTTGCACAGGCATCTATACAATTACTTAATTCCTTCTGTAACAAATAACAGGAAATCGTGTCCAGTGACGATAGTTTATAGTTAACAATACTCAAATGGAGCAAGATTTTCAGTGCTTGTGAGTTACGTGCCCTAATACATTACATGCGGTCGTGGCTGGTGAGCTATATAAAAAAAATCCATTAATAATAATATTCACCTTCTCATCATCACTCGACTCTATAAACAAAATAATAGGCAACAGTTTGATAGCACGCGTCGATGTTTTACCTTCATAAATGACAATATGTACTGAGATATCGTCGGTCACGCGTTCGTTATATGATACCACATACTATGTCATCAAATTACTGCATACATTGAAACGCTCACATAATGTTATCATCACTTTGAACTGCAAAGTGAAAAACAGCAGCGAATAACGTCATTACCTAATCATTGGATTACCGGTACTCGGCATCCAAACACTGCGCACACACATACAAATAATAAATTAGTGCAATATTTTGTATATTTTCAGATTAATATAAAAGACAACAACTATTTTTTCTTTGTCAACCAGAAACATATCAAAATATGTGTTCAATGAGTACAATTGTCCTGCATCTTTTCTAGTGTCGGTCACTTTGTAAGAGCGTCGATGATTATTTTCGAATTTCATGTTCAAATTGCAATATAATACTCGTTTAACCGAGTAAAAATAAAATACAGTCCATAAGATGATATTTAATTTGCTTTAGGGAGTGATGTAGTGTTTACGCACGAATGCCGTGTGGTAAAGTGACAATTAATTTCCTTGGCAGGCTACACTCGCACTGCGGAGTTAGTGGATGAATCTACGTAGACATGCACACAAAAGGTTCCTTAATTTCCGAACACAGCTTGATCGATTTTATTACGGGGCAACCTTCCGATTTATGAATGCAATATCAAGTACATCCTTCACTCATCTATCATGTATACGATTATTATGGCGGTGGAGAAAGACATCAACAACCAATATCTGCAAGCCATTCACGACAATATCCTGTTACCACTGGGTCTAAGTGGACATCAAATATTACGTACCCCCTAGGTTAGTTGTGTTTAACGCGAAGTCGAGAAGGAATTTAAGCGGCGTTGCATTATTATGGCGAAGTCAGAAACTTACTTGATACGCGACACAATATGTCTGATTTAGATCAGTGTATCTCGCGAACTTTAAGATTTGACTTTTTGTTTTCCAAAGTTACTCAGAATTAAAACGGCTTTCGACTAAGTTTGCCGACAATACAACTCAGCGAATTTGATTATATTCTACGACCACGTATAAGGGAGAAGTGCCTTGGAGCTTATGTTTGATCGAGTAGTGATACCAGCGTACCTAGGGCAGAAAGGCACATGCTTATCTTGGCTGATAATCACTTTTAACTGCTTGAGGGTTTGAAAGCCACAGGTCGGCAACTATTTGTTTCCAGGCTGTATTGACACTGCCGCTTACCAGTCGTAACACATTACGTCTTCTTGATTGAAATTGAGAAATTGTATCAAATAAATAGTTTCACTGGTGGAATGCCCTTATAATCTTAGTTATAATGAGAAATTTTAACTAATTACACAAAAAACTACAATCTGAAATCAATTGCCACAAATATATTTTTAAACGATATGTGAAATCGCATAGTGCGAGATTCGAACACAGATGCCTTAGTGCGCATGACTTATACATACTAGCAAAGTGCACACCTCTGGCAATGGGGAATATTGTGATGTCAGGGGAGACAATTCACGAGAATCTTGTAATAAACTGAGTGTACCATCTTTCAAGTATATACATAGCTTCAGGATTTTGGCAACATTCTGAATGACAATTTTTTTCAATTTCCCTAAATTCGGTAGCTCACACGATGTTTGTATAACGACTGTTGTGACCAAAATGACAAAAAACAGCGACACCAGTGTTTATAATACTTTCAAGTTCTCATACATTGATCTCAGAGCAGAAACAAACGCAATTCCTTTGACTTACCAGACCACGCTGTAACACAAATAAGATTTATAATATCAGTTTTGCAAGACATCAAATACATCTTTTCATATATACTGACAAAAATAAATAATGGGAGAATAAAGGTCACTGCCAGTTGCTGTTTATTTTGTCATTATAGGTTTCTGTGACTGTCAGTATATGTACCCTAACAGTGATCGGCATCGACAGATATCTAGCAGTAGTACAACCTATGCGAAACAGGAAACCATCCTCGAAGCCAATTCTTGTAATATCATTAATATGGCTGGTATCATGTCTACTCGGCATATTCCAACTTGTCACTGCCAGAACCAAGGCATACCCCATGAATACAGGCGAGATTATATATGATTGCGACGAACGATGGAATGACCCTGTGCAACAGAGTGCCTATGAAGTATTCGTTATTGTTTCAACTTACGTCATTCCACTTATAATATTATCTGCAACATATTCAGCTGTGGTGAAGGTTCTTTGGGCGAGGCAAATACCCGGAAATGGCGACAAACTACGTGACCATCGACATTCCCAGTCAAAACTAAAAGTAAGTACGAATCCATAGTGCATTGACTCGGTATAGCAAATTAATAATCGGTAGGACACAAGTTATTAGGAATTTAATAATAACGTATTTGCTATATACTACGTACTGTGGAATACTTTATTTTCCCGTGGAATTAATTTTCGCTCATCAGATATACCTTTTTCTATATTTACAGTAGTTTACACGAACAAACATAATTATGAAAAAAAAATTCCATTGATAGTGGGGAAAAGATCTGAAAGAAATTTATTCATGTATCATCATCATCTGATATGTTTTTACCCATCCAATGTTGATACAACATTTTTTTCTGTTTTTTCTGTATTTTTTCTATTTTTTTTTTTTTGGTAATTTTTGCTTAAATACGCATAATTGTTTAATGTCAAAAGGTCTTGATAATTTCTGAACTAATATGTGGGTTTCATTTGTGAATGATAATAACAGTTAAAATGGTTCTTATAAATATGTTTTTTTTCATATTGTTTGTTCAGGTTACAAAGATGTTAATGGCGATCGTAATATTATTTGCATTATGCTGGTTACCACTGCATTGTTTTATTCTGACTACTATGTTCCATAATACAATTCTAGAAGATCCTAGCGTCCGTTCTATCGCCATCGGTGTTTATCTGTTCTCACATTGGCTTGCGATGGCGAACAGCTTTATCAACCCTTTCATTTATACCATTTGTCATGAAGGATTTCGAGTAAGTATGATTGAATTCTGTTTTCTTTAGAAGCTTTATAATTCCAATATGAATGTATTTTGTTGGTTATATTACTGATATATGTTTGACTTTATTATGTTGCTTATGGAAATACTTTAATTTTTCAAAAAAATTAAATAAAATAAAATCTAAAACGTAGATCATTATAAAGTCGCGTGGGAAATGTATACAAGTTCATAAAAGCAAAAGAACTACGAACAGAATACGTAGTCAATAAATCACAAAAATAAATATAAACAAAAAGATAAAGCAGTTATGAGAAGTGTGAAATAACATTAAAGTTATGTAATGCCATATTGTAGTTGAGCGCTTGAAATGAAATTGTTCTTGTTTATTTGTAAGACAGAATAAAAAGTGTCTGGTTATTAAAATATAAAGATATTTTTTTAATTTAGCCTTGTATTATTAGAAATATTAGCATATGTGTATGTTCCAAGATTCTGATTGAACAGTCAACTAATCAAACCAGCAAAAATACTAAATAATCTTCATTTCGCTGTTTTTGACTATAATCCAAATACAAATTGCTAATGTGTTTACAACGGAATTCAATCAAGTTACCTTACCCCACGTAGCTGTGACATTACGTTATTATATTGTAACAACCTTAATGTAAATACATTAATGTAGTTACAGCTAAGTAGCCATCGAAGTTGATACAAATAATGTAGAATTCTCTGTCCATAGAATCGTTGATCATAAAAATGTATAAGTTAAATCATAGAAGTAATTACTTTGCATCGAATATTTCAAATAAAAATATTTTAGTGTATAAACTTATACACACATACAAATTAACATACTTCTAACAAAAAAGAGTTTAGATAGTTTGAGTTGCAAAGCTGCGTTAATTTGAAAATCTTTAAAATAAGATTCATATTTATGTAGCCAGATGCATTAAAGAATTCGTAAGTATCATGTGGTGTTATTTTAGAAAGTGCGTCATATACAACAGGTAAGTTTTCGTGCAATAATTCCCCAAAGTAGTCACGCTTAAAGTGTGATGTTCAAGTTGTTAAAGCAGTTTTTAGCAGGATTAAAATCGAGATAATAAGTTGGAAGGTGAACTAATTCAATGCCAAAATATTCTAGTAAATTAAAAAGCAACTTTTCTGCCTCGGGGTGGTGAATCGGGACATTGTTCACAACAACTGTATATCCTTGTGTTAACAATAGTTTGCAATCGACAGTGACGTCGCTTCAGAGAAAAATTAACAAATTGGTTTGCATTTGATGGACCAGGAATTACGGATGCATACATAGAGGTATTCAGACCAACTATAAAATTGCGAGCGGAATTCGGTCCCACAATATAACGACCGATTTCAACGCACCGGACTTCTCCTTTTAATGTCCATAAATGGACTGCCCGTGTTAATTTTCACTCCATACTCACCTATGAACTTCAATGCAGCAGGATTGTTCGTATGTAAATATAAACGCCTGCGTATATTGCATATTATAATCTTTAAATCTCGCTGAATGAGAATTGTCATCTTTTTGTTTGCCCACGGCCCTCCATCAAGTTTTTCACAAACGGCACAACCAAAGCTACCGACATGAATATCATCTATCTGGAAATAACTGACCTATGATTTCTTGATACGTCATCGATGGATTCCAGATTCGACGAACAGTAGATTTGTCATTCCTAAACTTGTCAGCTATTTTTTTTCAAAGAGCCTACCGGGTAATTCAAAGAATGCTCGTCTCCTCCCGAAAACATCATCTCCGTCACAATTAAACCATGCAATCTTTGCATGAGGGCTTTGTGAGGGCGACTCTTTGCATTATTATATAATATGTATCGTGGCATTCATAGTACATTATACTTGTTGACATATATACACTTCGACGTAATAGCCATGTTTTTCACGTAAAATGATTTAGACGTTCATTATAGTTTTTAATTATTCAATTTTATTGAGTTTTTAATTGTGTATGCAAGTATTAGTGTGTATGCCTAGATGTAATGGTGTGTGATTGTCCACCTACGTGTGTGCCATGGTACTACAGTAGTATATTAACAATCGTGGCCTAGTACTGTTGTGAAAAAAGAAACCATAATAATGTTTCACCTTTTATAAAAACATATGATTGATAAACTATATACGTAACCATTCTTTTCGGAAAACTAATCTAAAACCAACGCGAACATGTATATGACGTTTTTATAAGTACGTAATGTTACCAGCTACCGATTATTTCACTGGATGAATATTTGCTTAACTCGTACGATAAGGGAAAGTATCAAACTGACAGGACGGCATATTTTAATATGTCGCACAACTTTGCGAAAGGCTTGCGCAATACACCTCAAACCACGGCTTGATTTGCACTACTGCTTTACGTTGAAAACGTTGCGGTGTGTTGATATAAAACTAATCGTGAGAAATTAGAACACATATAGCTACTAATTATTATTATTAAGAGTATGTTTTCAGAAGGGGCAGCGCTCATGCGGTGTAGTTAATAACATTTCCCACTAATTTGTAAATCTTTATTCGATGTCGTAAATGCAACCAATACAATATAGTCATTACTGAAGTAATATCGATGACAGATACCTAAAACATAGAAGAGTTATAAAACAACACAAATGCGACATTTTCGTTGTGTTTTTTCCGAAATGTAATAAATTTTAGTAAGTGACAGATCGATTTAGGATGTGCAATTGATCATCAATTATACTATATCTTTACGAGTAGTAATATTTCAGAAAATTATTCAGGGTGTATATTGTAATCGGATCAGGTCGTCTGTTGATGAGTAGAACTCGTTAAAACTAATAAGGCGGCATTTGATGGATGTTTCACAAATTTCAGTACGCCCATGAAACTTTCATGACGCATGTCAGCTAGCATTTCATGTTCTCTCAACTCACTCGTGATAACAGTAATCCTTTCAGCACAAATTAGCCTTGACAAGACAGCAATTTTAAAATTAAAAATTACGCTGATTTTCTTTTTCTCCAGGCAGACCTGAGAAACTTCTGTACACTCTGTCGGCGTGGTGGCATGGACTGTGTCTCGCATCTGACATCACCAAGAAATGCAATTCCATCATGGAGATCGTCATCTAGAAAAACGCCAACAGCAAGTAGCAGCTGCAGAACCATAAAAACCTTAGCGATTTGAGTCTAGTGCATGGAAACGCCTGATATACACGTTTTAAGGTATTAACGATAGCACTGTTTCGTAAGGTACAAGTACCTCACTCATCAGGGGCTTTATATTTATTAATTCACTGCACAAAGAGCATACATTATATTAAGCTTCGCAAATTAACATATTAAATTAAAATTAAATAGAAAGTTTAATTGTTACATATTAGAGCTTTTGATCTGTGTCGGCATGATGACACGAGTTCATTTCTTTTGTTTAGTGTGGAGTGGTGGGGTCTAAAAATTGGACTTACTGGTAATGAATTCAAAACCAGGTACAGAAACCACACGCCCTCATCTCGCAATCAGGCCTCCAGAAATGCGACAGAACTACGCAAACACGTCTGGACACTCAAAGAAATAGATATTGAATATGAAATACATTGGGAAATTCTTGCTCGCGGTAGCACGTATAACAGCTCCAGCAAACGATACATTCTATGTTTGAAGGAAAAATGTATCATAATTTTTCGACACAGATCAAAAGCTCTAATATGTAACAATTAAACTTTCTATTTAATTTTAATTAATATGTAAATTTGCGAAGCTTATAATGTATGTTGAGCAGTGTATATATTTGTTTTCTATTATTTAGTGAGAGAATAATGCTTCGGCTCTGTGGAATCCAGTTCAGAAAATAATTATATTCGTTATGTGCCTTTGACAATTACATGTCAATAAATATCATGTATGTGATATTGGACTGAAATTATAAGTTTACTTTTTAAAGAAATATATTTGGGGTGTTTTGTCAACTTGTAAAACTCTACTTTTGACTGTCAGTTTTAGCAATACCTGAAATTGTAATTTAATGTTGTTTTGCGCTGTTTTATTTTGTTGATATAATCTTTCTTATTTATAGATAAAACGAGAGTTAGTAGTTCATCTCGGAAATTGAGTGTGTTTTCTTGTTTTCAAATTTGTTGTTCATTTTGTTTATTCTGTAATTTATATGTTATCGTGGACAGGTTATTATAAATGATGTTGATATTAGCGAATAATATACGGATTTACTGAGTAAAAGATTTTAAACGGCTTTATTTTTTAATTCATTATATACAATTCGTGTAAATCCGACACTTTTTTTGGTTTTCCACTTAGTGTGAGACCACTTGCTTTGTTCATTGTTCTACTTTTTTCTCTGGATTAGATTTTTTGAAGTCAAATGTCAAGATGATTCAAATATTTGGTACGAGCACTATGTATGAAACCTTGCTGTGATTATTTTTTTTGAGCTTAGGTGCGAGATGGATACCTAACAATCAGTTGACTCAACGAGGGGTTATGAATTCGTGATATCTTTCCAAAAGTTGAAAGATTTTTTTTTACGTAAATCATATTATCATGTTCAATCTAAAATTTATATTTAAATATACATAAATATATTTTTCCTGCTAGTTGAAACATCACAAAAAGTATATAATCTATGTTAACAGTACTTTCATAAGTATAGCAATGGTGTTCGGTATGTAATATTTCACACAGGATTGAATTGTGACTAGTCATTCAACTAGCTATATATACTTCGATAGTGAAAGGTAGATATTCTTAACTAAAATATGACAAACTCCTTAGTGTATGCTGTAAGTTGATAATATAAACAAATCTTTACTTGTGTTACTAGATGTGTCATATAATGAATTATCATGTTTATGTTTTCGGGTGCAAATACACGATGATCAAAATAATCATTATATGAAAGCGCTGACAGACCCCCCCCCCAAAAAAAAAAACAAACAAATACGCATGTGCTAATTACATAGCAAAACCTGATCATGTGCTACAATAACGGCTACAATGTAGGAATACCCAAATATTAGTTTATTACAGATACTCAGCTTCATTCACATGTATATGAAACGACTGATTGCTTCTCAAACTTAGAAACTGTTTTGTTGAAGATTGTTATCATATAATCCAATATAATACCTTGCTACTCGTATTAAATTCTGTATTAAGTTGATTTTGATGTGGTCAATCCATTGTTGCGTGTTGTTGTTCTTTGATTTTTATGAATTTAAATATTGTGTACTATAGAACTTCTCTTTTGTTTCAGTTTTATGAATTGACTGTTGTGTATGTAAACATATTGAATCAGGGTTGAATTCTCATAAGTATTGTTCAGTACTTGTTATTATTATACATATGTTATCATAACGCCATAAGCTACAGCGTGCCGTAATTGTTTGGTACTTAACGGGTATTTTCATCCCACCATATTAGGAAAATTATTAATGTGAATTCCAAGTATGGAATGATTACGCGCCTAAGGGTCCTCGAATAATAAAAACAAACATGGCTGCAACAAGGGTTTGACCGGACTCCACACAAGCAATTTCGCTGATTCTGTTGTAAACGTTTTGAATGTCGGCTTTTCCATTATGTATTATTCGGAGTACAAGATGTATAATAACAAGACAGTACGCCGCCGCATCGACCTCTGTTGCGCGTCGGTCGATACTCCCGCTGTACTGTCTTCGTGTATACTGTTCGGTATCCTTGTAATAACCTCATATCATTACCTAGCATAGCTTTCAGCCTTCTATGATTATTTGTTATATACTTTATATTGGTTTGAATATTACATTTTTAAATGTTTAGTATCCATGTTGTTAACAATTATCATGCGAATTTCTTTGAGACAAGAACCAATCTATTATATATTGAAAGGTATCTGTGTCGGTTGTCATGAAAACCGTAAGTATGTTCCCTATTCCCAGACATACTCATATACGGTCTTATCTGAGATAATTTATAAACTCGACGTCCCAATCACAATACCAATTTATGAACTTCTTTGTATTTATGTTATATATTTTTAGAAAGCATGTATAATGGATGTAATAAGTTCACTGAACACGGTGCACGATTACATTTCTATTGTTGATTTTTCTATTATTATTATAAGTGTATTGGCTGATGGTCGAGAGTGAGAGCATATACTGTAAATGTGATGAACGTTACGAACGTGTTCGAACCACGTGGATTTGTTAAATTAAATGTTGAATTGTCATACGGTAAATGCGTCTCTTGTATCATCAATTATGTGTACTTGGTTATATGTGTACTAACTATATAATATACATTGTACTTGGTTGGGCAGTGTCCCCACTGAGTTGGAATGTGCACGAAAAGCATGTAGTAGAAATCTTTGAGGATACCCAACTTGCATACATACCACTACCACAGAAATACAATCAAAGTTTTAAGTTAGTAATACAATCTTCTCAATTAGCCGATATTGGCTTTCTGATTAAAAGTTATAAGTTATAACGAATGTACCTGGCACCAATCGTGCAAATAAACTACTATTCGATACTTCACCGGTGGAATAAAGGCATCCGCTAACTGTGAAATAAATTTCAAAACACTCGCGATGTGTACATACACATAATGTGTTTCATTTGCAAACGAGAACTTTTGTTTAGAAAAAATTATGCAAGGTTTTAGTCAGCATCCCGATCATCAGATAAAGTCCTTTGACGAAATTTATATCGGGCAAAACATATCGCAGAAGATCCTGCATAGTGATTCATCCTATACCATGTCGTGTATTTAATGTTATTTCTGTGATTTGCTTTCTATGTTAGCAGTAGTTGTAAATTGAAAATAACAATTGGGGACAGATGTATTATATTTATTGTGTACTGTATACGTGATTGTATTGATGTCCCCGTATTACGTGGTAAGTGTGAAATCCGTTACTGATTCAGCTGCTGGTGGCGCACATTATGTAATTTATAGTAATCCAGCGAGAAGGCTTATTAAGTGAGAAAACATACTCAACCGTAGAATTGTATACGCACATCATATAGTACGACACTAAACGACTGACTGTGAAATAAATAACACTACTCAGTCATACCAGTAGAACAGTGTATGCATGATATATGCAATTGGATGCAACACAATATATCTGTATTATTTTCTTTTGCTTTATAATATTCATAATACATCTGGCCATAGCGTGTTATTGTTTATAAACAAGCGTCTAGCCATGAGCTTTTGCGTTTTACCGTGTGCTGTTATCGTCGCTTGGACTCAATTCCCGCGCGTGCGCAGGTGACGACCCTCCCGCTTTAACATAATGTCAAAACGTAATGTTAGCGCATCTTCTTAAGTCGTGGAGAATTATTACCAACATGTAGCTCTGACATTGAATATTGGGGAAAAAATGTTGAATACATTTTGTTTAATAACTATTATGCGAAGTAGCCCTTAAAACCACAAACAGTATTTAAATGCACTACACGCAAGTCGCGAGTTTGTGTTTTGCTCGCTGTTTTTGACGAATCGATATACAACATTTGAAGCGCTACAGTCATGTGCCAGAATTTCAAGTGAACAATTCAAAAACTTAAAAATATAGCTTAAAATATTCAAATAAAATATCAAGTGCGGTTGAGTGTAATACATTTATAAATACTCATTAAATAGTCTGACGAATTATGCAATATCTGTAAAAGAATACTATATTGCCACATATGTGCTGTGTGACAATGACAAACTGGAAACAGTAACTTACGAGTGTAGGTCATCATCTAAATCGTAATTCGTTCATACCATTATTTTGATATGCAGAGCAGAATGTGATCACTCGTTTCTCACCTGACACCATCCATATAATATTCTTCTTCAATCTACTTTGACTGTTTAGTGCAGTGTACTTGTCAGCTGATTTGGTTTGTTCTTGTGGATTGTTTCGACCGGGATATAAAAAGATGACTAGCAGAAAATCTTGGCCACATATCTCGTATAATCAGGTCACCTTCGTTTGAGATGGTACATTGTCAATAGCAGGACATTGTAGATCATCATGATATACGCCATCCATCTTTTAAAAAAAAATTATCCAGTGTATTGGCAAGCCGCTGTATTTCCTAATAGAGATTTAGCAACGGAAATATAACAAAAACTATCTAGATTTTTCAGTATCAATACATGTCACATCATTATACTTGAACCGGTTACATTGTTATGCGCACCTGTGGTCTCATGAAAATACGTACAATCTGTACAAATTGTTTTGTTTTTGCAAATAACATTGGTGTATTTATTCCAGCTATTTTTATAACGGTTATATGACAGTCTGTGATTTGGCATTGCTTCCTATGTGAACCCGTTATCATATCATTTAAACATTGCATGTATGGTACACTTACGGCTGATCCGATTGAAAGTCTATGTGAGGTTTCATCTGATGAAACATAGAGTTTTTTCCTCTTATACAATGTGTGAAACTCTGTGAAAACGTTCGGTACTGAGAATTGTCCCGGGATTGCCACTAATAAGGTATATTGTACAGCATTGTAGTTTGAAAAAAGTAGATCACTTGGGGTTGTGTGTTGCATAAATGCGACCATTTCAATAATATGGATATATAAAAAGTTCACTCCGCTTGGAAATGTAATTCCACATTCTGCATGTCACAGCTATTTTCCGGTTTTCTCCAAAAACAAAAGAATTTCAAAAAACTGAAATATTTATTGTAAAGATGATTGCACTGATGAAACTATATATACCTTGCATATTTGTAATGCAACACGACCACACACTCGATAAATGAATCAAGCTTTTATGAGTCATTGCATGCCGTGAAACACCGTACATAGTATACATATTCCGTTGTTCATATTAAAAAATGTATAATAGTTGTCACTAATTACTGTTCTCTGTGGTTTAGTTTAATGAAAACAACATTATTTTTTAAAATTGAAAATGCACATGCTATGTTACCGACATGCAACACAAAGAATCTTGTTTGTGAAACACATCACATATGTGCTCTATAATTAGCATTGTGTTGAATAATGTTGAACTTTGACAAAAATACTTCACTATCGTCACGTTCAATTTGAATATTTGAATCTGTTCTTGATGAAGTGAAAGAAGTAGACTGGTAATGTCGGACTTATTTCCTGCTTTGTGGAAAAATGGTGAATTTTCAATGTTTTCTGCGTGATCGCGAAACCTCTGTGATCGCGAAAAAAAAAATTGATTGAACGTTTTTGCAAGGGCCCTAGGTGATAGCAATATAATCTGAGCAAAATCGCTCTGATGATTAATCTAATCAAAATCTATAGATGCCGTACTTGCAATGTACTAGTTATAAGAAAATATAATATGTATATTCCTGCAAGTACTCAATAAGATGAAAAACATATGTGCGACCAATTATGGAATTATGTTACAATAGGGGATTAAAACTAATTATATGGTTACATAAAATGGATACGCACAGTTGAATGCAACGAACTTTTTGTTGCGTAACGTAAATTGTTCATGAGCTAAATGAGCTAACAAACATGGACCGCATTATTCAAAGACGCCAGTATTTTTTTATGTGTTTCTTGATCGCCTTATTATTTATGCGTGGGTCCGACACTGTTATGCTTTGTTAGAAAACTAAGTGTGAAACTTGCACTACCATCATAGTACAGTACTGATGTTGCTGGGATTACTGTATTTGTTTACAACAAGCTGTAGGTTTGAAAGCACCTTATCTCGCATCGAGTGATGTGTCTGAAGTTAGTGAAGGAGCTAGAAGCGGCGATTTCAACTGGATATTAACAAGCCCAGAATCTAACACGCCAACGAATTGAAAAACGTAAACAATTAGTTTGTTTCAAGATTGCGGTATTCAGTATTCGACCAGTATTCGACTTCAATTAAGTCATGAATTTTTCATAGCAGTAGGGTCATCTGCAGAAACGTCCAGTCTGATTTTATGTGTTCACAGAGCTTTCACGATCACTCTCAACATTGTGTATTTTTTCACAATAAAAAGTCACAGGGGCTTTGTGAGCATACTAAAATCATTATGTTCATCACTTTGTCAGTAAATTAAAGCGACTTTTCGTATGATTATGTTTACTTTGTGAAAGTCATAAAATTATTCGAAATATAGAGGTTACTATGAGCTTAATGGCTTCCATCATTAAACACCCTCAAGCAAGAAACTAGGTAATTGATCATTGAAACGTAAATAACTGACTGAGAAAACTGCACCTGTACTAACATTGTTCAATTATAAATTGGGAAAAGATATGTTATTGCGGTGTTATTGTAATTTGCATTTGAGATTGATTTGAGATAATAACAACAGCAATGTAAATAAATAATATTAAATAATAATATTAATATGCAACTGTATGATTTTTCCCACAATTTGGCCCTGGCTTCCTGACTAATTCCTTACACATTGTGTATTCAGTACATGTGTACCAGACTTGTTATCAATACTGAGTCTATATTCAATACCTTCATATTGTTTAATTGATGATCGTTTCTTCTTGACCCAGCAGATATTGACCATAGTACTTTTTAATGTCATGTGTGTTAATCCATAAATGTATTTCTGACATTAAATGTGTTCTCCTGAAAAATGCAATGAGAAACTGTTGAGAATGTATATTTTAAGCAGTATATCACACAATCTCGTCGTCAACACTTAATCAGTCATTTGATTTAATTATTAACTTCTTTTCCATAGTTTCATTTGATTTTTACTTTTTTGGGCATCTTGTTCAAAGAATCACTTTCAATCAGAGGACACACATCGACCCACAATCCTTTGGGCGAAGTGTGAAATACATCATGTTTTAATATCCTTGTAAACTTTTCGCGATGTCCTGATTGACCCAGGGTCCATCGCTCACTCGCTCCAAAGTTAAAGCGACAATGAACAAGTTACGTTTCATATTTTCATGCAGATTCGAAAATTACCCAAATCGTAACTTACGCGGTAGATGGATATAACAGTAGCGTTCACTGATATTTTTTTTATGATTTTTTTATTATACGAATAAAGTAATTACATACATAAAAACAAACTTACAAAAGGAAATACAAAAACAAAAGATGATCTGGTGTACGAATACAGTGTTTAATTACTAAGCTAGTTTTCAGCTTTCTCCCATTTTTCAAAATGTAAGTTGAACTTATTATTTCTTTTTGCAATTTCATATTCAACTTGTCTATTGGAAAGAACAAACATCTTAAACGCATAATATGACAACATTTTGTTTTTTGTTCTACAGAAATAAATAAACCATTTGAATAAAATTATGGTATGATTAAACATTTTGTTTTTTGGCGAGTTGTATATTCCAAAAATGATGATTTTGTAGTTACAACTTATATGTCTAATTACTTCAAACTGTTCTTGCACCAATTCCCATAATTCTTGCACAAAATGACAACCTACAAACAAGTGATGTAAGGTTTCGTCATTAACATGACAAAAAGAGCATGCAGATGATGTAACTAATTTCCATTTATACAATTTACTGTTTGTAACAAGGTAATTGTGAAGAATTTGGTACTGAAATGCTCTCAGAGCACTTGATATAGTAGTTATGAATGGCAATTTAAAGATAACAGAAATATGTTCTGCTGAGATATCATAAGAGTTCCTAAATGTTTGCACTATCGAAGGTGGCTCAATTATTTGTTTACATATTTTTTTGTAAATAATTTTTGTTGTTAAGGATTTAATATTAATGTACTCTCCTTCCCAAAAAATACTATTATAATCAGATTCAAACCAGGTATGTCTTGAATTAAAAATAATTTGCTTGCAATCTTTAGGTATAGCTGCTATAAGACCTTTTATTTGAATGAATTCAATCTGTGTAATACCCTTCATATTCCAGTACTGCCAATTATGAAAACTCCCATTCTGATCAATTAAGTCAACAATGCGACCAATGTCTCGATTTGCCAGAGATTTAAAATAAACTGGTTTGTTTGCAATTTTTATAAAGCAGTTGTTCCACAACGCTTGATTGTATTCCATACACAGAATTGGGGGAATGGTGCATTAAATCGGACCACTCTCTAATAATGTCAACATAAATGGTGGTAAATTATCTACCAAACTTTCTACATCAAAATTACAAGATAATACATGTCTACCCCCTTTAATAATTAGTAGTGGTTCTATAATGTTCCTCCAACCAGCTGGTTCTGACGAAAACAGTCATAGAACCCGTTTCATTTTTGTGCTATTAGAAAAGATTCAATTTCTACCATGTTCAGGCCTCCATCCTCTATACCCGCAATTAGAGAGGTTCTTTTAACCCGGTCACAACCTTTCCAAATGAAATTAAATGAATTTTTTTAATTGCCTTTATAATTCCTTTAGGGGTTGAGATTATTGTCGAAACATACACAAATTTTGGGATACCAAGTATTTTTGAAATCTGAATTTTGCCAATAACTGATAACCCCCTCAGAGACCACAAGCCACATAACTGTTTTAATTTTGTCAATATTAAATTGAAATTCTCAGAAATGAATAACTTCTCATTATAAGTTACAAATATACCCAGAATCCTTAACCCATCTGACGTTTTAATATCCTTTTTATCTTTCGGTTTGTGGCAATAACCCATCAAAAGTGCTTCTGTTTTCTCCCTATTTAACCTTAACCCAGAGCATTTACCAAAATTATTGACCATGAAAAAAATACTTTGTATTGAGGATGGATGAACTAAACATGATATATCGTCTGCGTACATTACAAATTTAAGGTAGAGATGCAGTTTATTTGGCTTGCTTTTTAATTGAGTAATTAGACAATGAAGATGGTATTATATATCCAGCATGTTGTATATTTTCTGAAAGCTTATTATACAAACTTTGTAAAACTTGTCTTTATTTTAAATATCCAGAATGCGTTTTTGATTTTGGGTCAAAAATATGCTTTTTTGGACAAAAGTGGTTTAAAAAAAATTAGCTCAAAAACTTCAAGTCCGTTTGTGGGTAAAATTACATCACTGGATACCTTGGTATACTACTAATTCAAATGCGTCCACTCATCTCTCTAACGGCTTTCAAAGTCGCACAGCATGACCTCAAAGTTCACTCTTTTCTATTTTTGCATAATTTATATATCCATGTTAATTGCGGACTTGTTATTTTTGTTCCACTCGTCGTAATAAACTGTCCGGACGCATTTTGAAGGGGAAACACCTTGTCAATAAAGTGTGAAAATTTCGAGGCAAATGGCCAAAGCGTCTATCAGCTATTTTAATTTAAAACCCAAGAATTCACTAAAAATAGAAGACGAGAAAAAGGCTAATTTGCATATTTGCGCGTTAAACCGGGAATTACTGCTTTGTCATACTTTGTCATACTTTCTAGACTATTGAAATTGAAAGTTAACGTATAGACATAGACATTTTATGTAAAATTGTTGGACCAGAACAACTGCTCTTGAATATATCAATCAGAAACACGTCATTCATACCAGTGTTTTGATGGGGTCGGTAAAAACACGTGTCAATGCCCAGTAAACATGACGTCATCTCATGAATAATTAAACAGGGGGCGGTCCTAGGAAGGACTTTTTATCACGATCAAAACATTATGGCTTCTCTTCGATGTATTTTCAATAAAAAATCTACGAGTATTTCAGAGCCTATGGTTTACCGTGAAGAGTACAAAGTGGGATATTAAATTAATTACCCTTGATGATTTTTATGTAGTATTTAGAACCAACTCCAGGAAGCGAACGCACAATAATGAATAATCGCGTAATCCTAGAATCGAAACGCGAGGCACAGAAGTTTTGTTCAGCGTTTCCAATCCCATTTTCCCACTGCAACATATTTGTTAAAAGAAATATTTGAATTCTGTTCGTTTTTTAAGGAGGGAATTTTTTTATTTTTTCCGATTTTGGTAACGCCTTATTCAGAGATTTTCTAAGACAGTCGCAGACAATCAGCGCACGGATGTACGTACTAGTACAAAACATGCTGTTGTACTACCGGCGACGGTCGCTGCAAGGAGAGAGCTCCAGCTCCTAACGTAAAAGTTTTAAAATTTGAACCGGTTTTAAATAATTTGTGTTGGAAATCTGACATGACATGAGTGCAAAATTAAGGTGCATTTTCGAGCGGTCGAATTTTTTTGAATAGAAATCAGCAAATGAAAAAATAGGAGTGCTAAACAGTGTGCTCGTTAGTTTAAAAAATGGAATGTCCGTCAAATTGACGTAAACTTCCCCATTTTTCACGGAAAAAGCAAAGGTCGTGGCCGAGTTGCAGGCTAAAGAACTCAAAAATCAAAACAAAATCATCAATCAGTAAGTATTATGACAAGGAAAACAAAACATCAGACGCGGAGAAGCGGTCAGCGCGTCAAAAGAGTTGTTAATGTATCAAGTTACCTCTCTCTGTGATTTATTTTTCATTGACATTATTTGCTTGTTTTCAATTAATTTTAGCGTACCTCTGCAATTTATTTTAGCATTGTCAGTTGTTTGCTTCATTGAATTAAACGGAGTTTGTCCGGTTGCAAACAAAGCTGTCTCGCACCACCTAGCACCTAGCATTGGACAAAAGATACACGAAAGTTTGTATCTCCCCGACCCAGTGCAATATATCCGCTGCTGATCTGCACTATATCCGGTTAGAATCAAAGCTCACGTGTCCCTTATTTGAGGGACCAGATTCTGCCGTAAATTCGGGATGGGATTTAAAAAAAAATAGGACTTTTAAGGTTTATTTTGGCGTCATTTTCGGACATTTCAATCATTCCTGATGCCTAATATAGAGTCTAAGTTTTACCGTAGTCATTGACGCCTATTCAAGAGTATGATGTTTATTGTGACTAGCGTGAATGGGTAAGCTTCGTTTCGACAATGAGCTGTTATCACTGTGAACAATGTTAAGTTATTCTTCACATGCTCAGTTTATTTTTTGAGAACAATTATTTAAAAATAAAATCTCTCAGTCAATCAGAAACTCGGATTCACGCCTTCAGGGAAAGTCACGTTTGGACGCTCACATCGATTTTGTTTTTCGTTCGGCGGACTGATGCCTTCAGTGTAGCTTTTGCCTCTTCCGACATAGAAATCATCTGAATCTTCTTTCTACCTCTCTTTCTTTTCACACCACGCATAATGTAATGATAAAAATTAGGAAAAAACGCTGAGGAAATATAATGTTTGATTTGCTAGCGAGCGATAACTGATTCGAGAATAATTGCACATGCGCGTGAATTGAATGAACTATGACCCGTACAATCCCGATATGCATATTGTCAATCAAAGGTCCTGTTATTTGCTTACTCATGCAAATTAGGCAATTGGACATAAACATTGCCACGTGTGAGTGTTTCTTATTTTTAACCAGAAAATAAACAGCAATTTTAATGGTGTTCCAATAAGAATTCATTGGTCAAATTTTCACAGAATGTTCTTTAGATAAAAATCTATATAAAAAACGAAAAAACTATTTTTGATTGAAATTCCCAAATAAACTGCATCTCTACCTTAAATGTCTTTAAAAAAGATACCTTCTATAGTTGGGCTTTCTCTAATTGCTATGGCTAAGAACTCAATAACAGTGACAAATAAATAAGGTGATAAGTGGTCACCTTGGCGAACCTCTCTAGCCACTGGGAAGTAGCCAGTTGACCTACCATGGTTCATAACACAATACGTGATATTTTTGTAAAATACTGATACCCAATTAATAAAATCATTACCAAAATTGAATGCTTTTAACGTTGCTATGATAAAACTGTGGTTAACAGAGTCAAATGCCTTTTGAAAGTCTAGTGGAAACAAGATTCCTGGTTTATTTTGGTGTCTTGTTAACCACATTATATCTACCACTGTATGCACTGCATCTCCAATGTAACGACCCTTCACATATGCACACTGATCTGGATTTATTAGTTTTGGCAGGATATTTGAAATTCGTTTTGCAATTGCCTTGGATGCGATTTTAACGTCGACATTTATTAAGGAAATAGGTTGAATCAAAGTTTTCTTTTTGCCTTTTTTTAGCAATCAACGTTATCACACCTTGTTTTTGAGAAGCGGATAACTGGTCTTTTTGAAATGAAGAATTAAAACTGTTTAATAGAGGTGTACCAATGAAAGGCCGTCGTTACCTGGAGTTTTATTGGCAGGGAGTGACTGAAGTACAATAAAACATTCATTAATAGTCAAATGTCCTTCACATGATTTCTTTTGATTATCACTCAGTTTTGGGATGTTTTTATCTAAAAAACTCTTTGCATTTTCACTATTTAAATCTATCTTGTTAGCAGCATACAATTTTGAATAAAAGTGTTTAATTTCAGTCTGTATCTGATGAGGATTGGTTATTTCTTTTCCATTGTTGATTAAACGCTTTACTGTTGTATTAGCTTTGTGAGCTTTCTCTAAACCTAGAAAATAATTTGTATTTTTTTCTCCCAACTCATACCAATCACACCTTGAGCGAATAATTATTCCACATGTTTTTTTCATCCCAAAAACTTTCCAATTGTGATTTTGCTTGTAAATATGTTTCATTCTGGAGATCCCCATTGGGGTTTAACTCAAAATCTGGAATTTGTTTCTCTAATTGGATAATTTTTCCATGTTTTGTATGGGCTTTATTTTTTGAGTAGAACCTTGTAAAATTTCTTATTTTGTATTTCAGTAACTCCCACAACTCTCTTGCATCTATTTCTTTAAATTCGTGTAGCCATTCATTTATATGTTGAGTTAACTGGGTAGTGTAATCCTGGTCAGTACATAAGGTATTGTTAAATTTCCAATAGGATCTACCATGCTTTCCCCGCACATCACAATCAAAATATATACAAATTGCTGAATGATCCGTGCAAATTGATGTCAAAATTGAGACAGATTCAACATTGTCCTGGAGGGAATTTAAAACTAACCAATAGTCCAAACGACTTTGAATCAGTGGGTTTCTTTGACGCCAAGTAAAGTGTTTTTTGAAGGGGTTTCTCACCTACCAAATATCAATTAGCTCGTGTGATTCTAACAAGTCTGTTACAGTATTTAGTAAATGTTGACTGTGTCTCAAATTTCTACCCTGACGGTCAACTAATGGATCCATATATATATATTAAGATCCCCTCCACAGATCACCTGTTTGTCCCTCTCTGAATTAAATTCAAAACATTATCAAATGAGTGTATTTGGTCTGAGATGTGAAAAACTGTTGGGGCATAACTATTGCATAAAATAATATCAACCCCCTGAATAGTGAGGTCTAAACAGATGAAACATGCCGCAAACACAAACAAAGACAAAAAAAAGACAAAAAGTCTTTTCAAATAATTGAACGTCGTTGGTGGAATTTCAAAAATGATAACTCTAGACATTGGCACAATCTTCTTTTCAGGATCTTGTATGTAGTTCAAACTTGTTAAACCTGTGAGATCTATGGAGTCTTCGGAAAGTCCAGTGTCTTAACTATCGCCCATGGGCAATCTCGCGGAACATGCTTTCGGTTTACTAAATACCGGTTTGAAAATGAACGTGTTGGATGTGGTTCGAGCAGGGGGGGGGATACCCATAAAGGTTGTTTCTATGTTGGTGTGCGTTAGATTGAAAATCAATCCTAACTTCGAATTGAAATTACGGTCCATCGCCCATATTCGTCGGTTTTGCACATAACTTCGAATTGAAAATACTCTCAATCGCCCATATTTGTAACGAAAATATTCCCCTTTGTCAATATGTGTATTCTATTTTTAGTCCATATTTGTATTGACTATACTATCACCAAGGTAGCAGTATGACTTTCAGGTTGGGCATGAGGTAGTGGCAGGGTATATTATGAAGGTAGTGTAAGAAGTAAGAGTTCACAATTATACGATTTCACAGTTTTTCTGCCAATTCAGTAAAGTTTAAATAGAACACATTGAGAGGAAATAAAAGGACAGTTAAACTACATATTCAAAAGCAAATTAATGTTTAAAAAAATATGTCTAAAAAACATGTCTACAAGTAAACCTTCCATTACAACATTTGGCACAGAAACACCCTACAATAGTCACTGGTGCTGGTTGTTTGTACATTAGCCTCGTCATCAGAAAACCAGTCACTCCCATTATGCGATGATAGCATGCTTCTAAATGTGGCACTGGCACATTTGGTATGTTGTATGGCTGCATCATATGTTAGATTCTTCTTCGTAAACTGTATCTTAGCTAATTTAAATTTGACGACTTCTCACAATAACTCACTCATCATGAATATGACATAGATGTGGATTGTGCAACAAGTCGACATTGGCTTTCAGGGCAATCAGTGTTTTTTGTTTTGTTTTCCCCGTGCCCGCTATACTAAATGTGCAGTCACATCCCAATAATGCATGTAGCACTGGCAGTATATATCGCATAATATAGCACCATATATGCCACCACGTCTGTCTATAAACACTTTTATGGGACAATTTACCAAGAAATTGTGTCAACATAAATCTGCAACATATGAGAGAATAGATTATTATGTACAAACTGTGTAAAATGTACAATAATTCTACTGTCAGCCTCTTCGTGGTCAGAATGCTTTTCCATCATGGTACCAAGATATAATATTGTAGCATCTGTTAGGTGATCTAGAAATATTTCATACTATCTACCACTATCTAGCCAAGACTGTCTGGATCAGAAAAAAGAAAAAAAAATCTCCAAGTGCCCACGAACCAAACATAAATCTTATTATGCAATTCTTAAAACTATAAGCCTACGTAATGTTTTTTTTCAGTTAACTTCTAAGCCCTAGTCTGTACTACCTGTACAACAACAACACTATCTTCCTGACTGTAATCAATAGAAGGTTCACAACCACTCCCACTAAATGAAGGTTGTCTTATTTCAACAGCTGGAGGACAACAATCAACAATATAGGGCACACTAGCCTGACTACTAGTTGATGTACAACCTTCACCTAAGGGAACACTAGTCTTAATACCTGAAAGACAATAACCTTCACCACCAGAGGGCATACTAGTCCCATCACTCGAAGGAGTACTGTGTTCACCACCCGAGGGTGAAATAACCTCACCATGCCTTACCTCATGAGCTAAACTTGCTTCCAAACAAAATCAGGATCTTTGGGCTCCCTAGCTCCACTAATATCACCAATAATAAGGTCATACATTGGGGTCCTCATACACAGTGCCTAAACCACAACATAAAAGGGTATATAATACCAATAAGCCTTGAACAACAGTTATACCACTCACCATTCAGCGACACTGGCAACATTAATACTTGGCAGCTCATGGCCACATTTCAACTCAACTCTATCCCATCCCTGTAAAGTGGATACCTACTTGCATCTGTGACTTTAGAACTACATATGTAGCACTGATTCCCTGTGAGTCATTACTATTCTGATCACATGTCAACATAGCAACTGACTTAATTGCCTGAAGTTTGAAACTTGTATAATGCTTGGGACAATTGACAGCAGACTGATTTGTATCACTGCAACAATAACATCCAAATCGACCCTGTCCTTTACCTTTCTGATTAGTGCTCCAGAACTGACCCTTCTGACTTTGAAACCACTTTGAAACTGGCATAATTTCAGATTGTTACTACTCGTCTGTATACGTGCATCTCTAAATTTATCAGCTAAGTCAGCCATTTCTTTAACTGACTTGGGTGACCATTCATCTATGGAAATGGACAACTCATTACCAAAAGTACTCATCAACTGATCTCTCATCACTAAGTCCTTAGCCCCTTCAAAACTCCTGTCAACTTCAGACAGCTCTACCCATCGGTCAAAATAAATGCTTCCTCCAATTTCTGCTCTACTAGTTCGAAATCTCTTTCTATAACCTTCTTCATTCATATCATAAAGCTGCCTTTACGACATTGTAATTGATGGACTCTGCTGTAGACAATGCAGAAAACACATACGAAGCTGTGCCTGTCAATAATGCACTAAGATTCATAACCCAACTATCATGCGGCCATTTTTTGAGTTACAGCAAATTGCTCGAACCTTGAAATAAATTCGTCCATCTCGTTCAAACAATGGTAGCTTTGGACCCTTAGAACTAACAATGGAATGTGCCAACTGTTCTAAGCCTCCATTTTGAACATTAGCAACCTCAACACTTCAAGTTCATGCTGTTCTTTTTTTTCTTCTCTTCACGGTCTCATTATTTGTCTCTCACTGTAGCCTCAATTTTCAACCTTTCAGCCTCACATTCATTTTTCAACTTTCAGCCTCACTTTTGGCTGCTCTCTCATCTATCTCCCTTCTTACGCGCTGTCCTCATAAATTGAGTCAGTTCTCCCCCTTCATACCCCAATCCTCTACCTAACTCTTTAAGTTCTTTAACAATATCCATGTTGAAAAGGTGTAAATCAAGTTCCAGTAGTATTATATAAAGCAATTTAATGTCTACCTAGCAGTCCAAGCTGGTCTGACAACACCATGTTCTTAAGCAGTTACGAAACAGTCAATGACAATAGATTCCAAAATTGATTGTAAATCAAAATCAGAATCAATACCGAATCAGAATCACAATCCGAATCATAATCATAATCCCACTTCTGTCACCAAAATGTAACAGTGTAGGCCTGCTTATTGCAATTGAGAGGGACACCCACAGGACACTGGACAGGGGGTTCTTTCACTGCTTGAATTGGATAGACAAGACAATAGTACTGGAAACAAAATACACATACACCAAAATATCAAGTTAAAGCTTCTGGCTTTAATACCTCTCAAAAGAAAGCACAGAAAAATACAATGAATAAATAAATAAATAAATAAGGGATTGCCTAGGGAAGTGAGCATTGGTGATAACTCACAGTTCCAGGATGTGGAAATGGATGACAGTCAATTGCATCTGCAACACAACAACGATGAAACACAGGAGTCTTGTTTGCAGAGGGGTGCCGGTATTCTGGAGGGCAAAGCTGAAAGCAGGAGATCACAGAGCAGTTCATACAAATCTCACAGAATGGTGATTGAAGCCTATATTACAGTTGAAATAATGGTCCCCAACTGTCCTCAGTATGTCCAATTTATAGAATAAAGGATGCTGACAGGGACAAACTTTATTTTGACCTTTATTGCTGAGCCAGCAATCCGTATCACGTATCACGGTGCTACAATAGACTTGACAGATAAATATGAACAGCAGTCATCTCATTGACATGATCAGAAGACCCACCACTGTCAGTTACGTGTGTGGACTCATAGCCCACACTGGTCTATTTGCTTCACTAGTGTAGTGATATATGTCACAAATTGGAGGAACCAAAACCTCCCATACTAACCTAGCTGGATATTGCTCATTGTACATGAAGCTAGAAGCCCATAGGCTGAGGTACAGTGCAAACAATGCAATTCTAGGTCTACTCACATGCACACAACTTTGGTCTCCTACATTTATTCTGTACTAGATAAAGTACTGGTCAGGGAAGCTAGACCATGGTGTCCACTCCTCTCGTCCTTCAAGTCCGGCACTGTACCAGTTACATTTTTGGGGGCTTTCAATTAATTGTCAGCAAAGACAAGATTGCAGATGTAGACGTTTATGTGATCATTGTAATCGTGGGCAGAAGGATTCATTGCCCACCTCGTACTAGTAGCGGAATTGTTGTTCATTTTGTTCATACTAATGTTCTTTCTGCTAGTTCCCAGAGCAGTTAAAGGTAGGGGTTTGGTAGTACATGCGTACACCAGTACGAATTGAGAATCAATCCCACAAATAGTGTCTTTGTTCCTTTTATATTCAAAGCAGAATCTCAAAGAACTGTCCAAAGGACCGCCCAGTACCATACAATCCACGGAAGTTGGTGGCTGGAACATTTAATACTCAAGATAGGGTTCCTGCTTGTCTTAGCCTTGGGTGGATGTGAAGCCAGAGAGTAGCACTTATTTTATAATCGTCATTGTGAAGTAACCATGATATTTCCTTGAAGACTAGAGGATTCGTAGGAACTTATTATGTCTAGTCAGAGCCTTGCAGTCATTACTGCAGAACATTTACCATTAGAGAAAATACTGAACAGATCAGTGGTCTGGCTAAATTACTGGTCTTCCAAACATCCAAACAGGGTACAATCAACCAAGTTTTAGCTGCAGGACTGCCTAAACCTGTCGGTTACTGGTCAACAAGACTATGGTCATCCGCATGAGAAAGAGGGTTGGGAAATTGTCTTCTAGGTGTATTTTCGGTGTTAAAGAGCTTGTTTTTAGTACATTTCTTATTTTCAATTTCCCCTTTTTAATGTTTATTGTTGTGAAAAAGCTATCTTCTCGCTACTGAAAAGGTATTCCCACAGTAATTTACCTAGTAAATTCAGACTTACCTTACTACTGTTCGGATACAGTCTCCCATGGATTCATCAGTGATGTAAACAAGAACTGGAGAAGGGGACTGGGTGTTGAGTGGACTAATCATGTGGCCGATTTTATTGTCAGCTGGGGGTGTTTTCCTTACTCAAGACAATTTGCCCAAATTTATATCCAATGCTTACATTAGATGTAATGCTTACATTATAGGTAAGAACGGCTATCAACAATTTACATCTACAATTATCCACAGTGAAAATTGTGTAAGTAATCAAACAATATCAGACTCGTTCTGTTGCTTTTGATTGAAGCGCAAACTATGTTTTACATGCAATTCTCTCACAATACAGTGTCTTTACCTAGTTTTGAGTATACTTTTAGGTATCAATTAACTTTTTTCAAATGGTCGATTTAATGTTGAAATCTTCTTAAATATCCGTCTTTCTACCATTTTCCTGAAATGCCTGAACTAGAAAAGAATGTGTGATTATTCCTTCTTTGTTAAATATGTTCATCAGTGAACAAGTAATAAAATCATGTGTTGGACAGATGGTTGAACTGATAAAATCATTAATATTTGGTAAATTATTTTCTGTGATTATATACAGGTATTAAAATACAGATTATATACAGGTTCTAGTGATGCCAATACATGTATTCCCATTAAATACAGGTATTTGCAATGACAATAAATATGTTACGATATATAGATTATATACAGGTCCTACATCACAGTAAACATTATTATTAAAATCATGTCCGAGCTAGGAAAGTTGCCACAGTGAATGTACACACAGTAATTACATAGTTTAAATAAATATGTTTGCACCATTGAATATTTCACACATTCCTGCAAATAGTAATTTTCTTTTTCATTTCTTTTCTGTTGTTTGTGCATGTTCTTTATTCATGTGTGATCAACGTATTCACCATCAACGGTTGATAATCATAAGATCATGCGTTAAATAATATGTGTTTTTGATCAAGTATTTTGTATTTCCTGTATAAGGTTTTTCTTAAGGTTTCATATTTTCATTTGTTACACATCACCTGATGAAACCTTATTTGAGAGAGAAATTACAATTTCCTGGAATTATCACGCATGTCTCTTCATCACAAGCTGTGTAAAATATACAAAGTTTCTACTGTCTACCTCTTCGTGAACGCTTTTCTATCATGTGTACCAAGATATAATATTGTAGCATTTGAAATATTCATACTGTCACAGTGTAGGGCCTGTTTACCAGGCCAATAAAACTGCGAAATAGTGCTCCGGAATTTTAACACTATCTAGCCAAGGCTGGAAATATTTCATGCCAATCTTCGAATAGGAGGTTTAGGATGGTTATGTTATTCTTGCTACTGGAAAGAAAGCTCTTCAAATTAGGTGGCAGCTTGGTTTTTCACCCCCTGATCTCAGCTACAGATTTAGATTGACTTTGTTTGTCCCTATAACTAGTCTTTATTCTTTACATTATCATATCTATTGTATAGAATAATTCCTGTTTCTGGAAGTGAATCAGTTGACTTACATTCCAGCTTATTTGTAAGGGTGGCCTTGGTGGTCTTCCACAATGTGCCAAGGAGAGAGGAATGAATTGTCCTGTCAATATTAACAGTTTTCCTTGGTTTTTTCTGCACCTTCGCCTTGAAGAGTAATGATGATACATTATTGGGAGCATCACTTTATGTGGCAATATTAATGTGTGGCAATCTGTCGCCATCAAAGTTAAAATTGGATTTATCATCTTCTCAGAGATGGACTGCTGGATCTTGCATACATCTTCTCCATCTGTCTTAATACATGATGTACAAAGAACTTTATGAGTATGTTCTGTTGATTTAATACCACTAGTAGTGTGGACTTGCATCTGGCAGCATTCAGTGATGTGATGCTACAGTCAATCATCTGAATTATTTCAAGTGAGGGCTACCACATTTATTCTGTACTAGATAAAGTACTGGCCAGGTAAGCTAGACCATGGTGTCCACTCCTCCTGTCATTCAAGTCCGGCACTGTCCCATTTGCATTCTTGGAGGCTTTCCATCAATTGTCAGCAAAGACAAGATTTCAGATGTAGACGTTTATGTGATTAGTGTAAATGTGGGCATAAAGATTCATTGCCCACCTCGTACTAGTAGCGGATGTTTTGTTCATCTGTTTTATACTAAAGTTCTTTCTCCCAGTGCAGTTAAAGGTTACAAGGCTTGCTGGGGTTTGGTAGTACATGCGTACACCAGTGTGGACTTTGAATCAAACCCGCAAATATTGTCTTTGTTTTGTTTTTATTCAAAGCAGAATCTCAGTGAACTGACCAAAGGACCACCTAGTTCCATACAAGCCGCGGATATTAAATACTCAAGATAGTATTC
Source organism: Saccoglossus kowalevskii (assembly GCF_978046115.1). Taxonomy (NCBI): domain Eukaryota; kingdom Metazoa; phylum Hemichordata; class Enteropneusta; family Harrimaniidae; genus Saccoglossus; species Saccoglossus kowalevskii. The sequence goes on from NC_140659.1 coordinate 22,265,472, forward strand.
TTGCTTGTATTAGTTTTGGGTTAGATATGAAGCCAGATTGTAGCACTTATTTCATGATTATCATTGTGAAGTAACCATGATATTTCCTTAAAGACCAGAGGATTCGTTGGAACTTATTATCCTATCATTATGGGAGATCCTCGGTAGTGGAAATTGCTATTTAGGTGTTTTTACGGTGTTAAAGAACTTGTTTTAGTTCATTTCTTATTTGGGAGACTTAATTCAGAGTTTATTTTATGTGAAAAAGCTATTTCCCCGCTAGTGAAAAAGTATTTTCTACAAATCCCGAGAACAATTTGAAATGTTACATAGTGAATTCATACTTACCTGACTAATGTTCGGGTACAGTCTTCCATGGATTCATCAGTGTTGTAAACAAGGACCGGAGATGGGGACTGGGTGTTGGATGGACTAATTAGGTGACCAATTTTATTGGCCCGTGGGATGCTTTTCTAACTTCAGACAATTTGCCCAAATGTATATCCAATGCTTACATTAGACGTAATGCTTACATTATACTTAAGTTTGGCTATCTACAATTTTAAATTATCCCAGTGGAATTTATATATTTAGTCACACAATATCACACAATTTATTCATGTGTAACATTTTAACCCTTCTGCTGCTTTTGACTAAAGTACAAACTATGTTTTACATATAAATCTCCCAAAATAAATGTCTTTACCTAGTTGTGGTTACATTTTTCAGTATCAATTGACATGTTTAAATGGAGCGATTTAATGTTCAAAATCTTATTAAATATCCGTCTTTCTACCATTTTGCTGAAATGCCTGTAGGAGGGAAAATGTGTGGTTATTCCTTCTTTATTGGAAATGTTTATCTTTGAACTAGTAATAAAATAGTGTATTGGACAGATGGTTGAACAGATGAAAACATTAATATTTGTCGAATTATATTCTGTGATTATATACAGGTCCTAGTGATGACAATACGTTTATCCCCATTATATAATATACATTATATACCTGTATATACAGGTACTGACAATGACATTAAGTATGTCACGAAATATAGATTATTTACAGGTCCTACATCACAGTAAACATTGGTATTATAATCATGTCCGAACTATGAAAGTTGTCATAGTGAATGTTACACGCAGTGATTACATCGTTTAAATAAATAAGTTTGCACTGTTGAATAATTCGTACGTTCCCGCAAATAGTATTTTTGTTTGACATTTCATTTCTGTTTATTCATGTGTGACCAACGCATTCGCCGACAACGGTTGACAACGTCCTTGCAAGTAAATTATCATAAACTCAGTACTGTGTTAATTACCATGGGTTTTTGATTACGAAATTTTATTTCCCGCATAAGAGGTTTTGTTAAGGTTTCATATTTTCATGTTTTATCACATCATCTGATGAAACCTTATGTAAGAGGGCAATTCCAATTTCCTGTAATGAAAAAGTGACTAACCACTAGAAATAAAACAGGTACATGTAACGTGACATATATTGTCTTATCCGTCACTTATTTATTGGAGTACTAATGTACATACAGATATAATATACATGTACAATTAGAGTTTTATCACAATTTTATTTATGTCAGTCAAACATTCCTATTTACTTTTGCACCAGTTTTAATACATAATATCATAATCTCACTAAACTATGTAAGCATCATATTTTGAACAATGTTTCCATTGTTGGCATTCAATTCCGTCAACGGTATTGTGTATAAAAAGGTATCACATTGATGACTTTGTGTTCAGTGAAGTGTCAACATATGCAGACGTACTTATTGTAATGTTTTACAATATAAGACTTTTATGACACCGAAACGTGATGTAACATATGGACACTTAAGTATAAAAGTGTTTTTCTACCATACATTAATAAGGAATGGCCAATTATTTTGACTACTCATTTCTACCTAACCAGTGTATCAAAGATTAGTCGCATCATCTCTCCAATAATGTCTACACACACATTATGTGGTTCTACCAACTTGTCCAAATCGTTCGCACCTCCTTAAGTTTTGCCTTGTATAACGATTGTATTGTATTTTATTGACAGTTCTACCCACCGACCGGCACATATATCCTGACAGAATAGGTGGTCATTTGGCCAATTTAAATTACGTGATTCGTAAAGGTGTAACTCATGGTCGGCTGTTATTCAGTGTTTAGCATTTCACTTTGGAAAACACGATTTGGTTGTGTGTTATAAGTGTTAAGATTCCCACAATAGCTCAAATCCACGTACATTTATACTTAACTGTAGGGGTGTGTTAATTCATAGATTTTGAAAATACCGAAGCCTTTCACTATTTTCATATGATTTGCCAGTTTCCTAATTTTTAATTAGTTTGTTGACAAATTATCTCAGATATTTAGTCTTACAGATTCCTCGAGTTAGGCGCACACCGTGTTTAATATGTCCACACGCTGGGATTGATTAAAACGTGTCTTTGTGGCAGGTTTCTACGTGGAAGTAAGTAGCCACGAGCTACTCTAAATATCAAACACAGCTCAGTCAATTTCCTTCTTAGTCGACTAGATTGTAATAAGACTGGCCTCCAGGTGTAGTATTCTTCAAGACGTAATGAACTTTACCTTAATACTAGCGTGAACACGTATGAGATGGTATTAAACCGACTAGATATTCGTATAATCGCGCTACTCCCTAGATTGAATTGATTCAGTGAGCAGATGCAAGTAAAAATTGTCTCCCACATACCCCGCCATAAGTGGTAAATTGCCACGATGTTGTTATATTTTAACTGTTCAACTCTCACCATACCCTAATCCCTGGCTACAGTCAATTATATAAGAACTTTTCCCAACCACAAGGCACAATTATAGGTACTTATCTACAAACGGCCCCGCTCCTTAGATATTTTCTAAACAATTTTCCCACAAAGCCACTCCGCAAAAAGCACTCATTATAGTGCAGCGTATTTTCTGTGCAAATTGTCTGTATTCAAAATGCGTTTATTAAAGACGTTCAAGGGTCTATGCTACATATATATCGGCACTGGTGTCAAGTGTTTAAGCAGCGGTGAAACTTTAAAATGGAAAGTGTAGAAAGTACACTGTCAATAAACATGGCGGTCCGCATATAGCGTTACATTTAGTAATACATGCATCATAAACTAATGCGTGTTTAGGGCATAGGGGGTCACAACGCATGTGGTGAAGAGTAGTTTCCAAGTTCAAGTGACCAAAACTTGGCGACGTCCTTTAAAAAACGAGTTGACATATTCGCGACTTGAATATAATCCAAATATAATCAGAGAACTAGTAATGGTTTTGAACCACTGCTTCAGCACAACGACTGTTGTGTAATACAAGGTAATGTAAAGGAAAATGTATTGTAGAGTTACCTCTGTGTAATTTACAATATATCTGCATTAACCTTCACTGTTAACGTCAATATGAGAGTAGAAGCAAGGCTGGGCAAATTTTAGTTTGAATTACAAGACATTGTGGGATATCGAAAACAGCAAGTGATATTTCCAGAGATATAGTTGGAATTGAAGCAATAGAGTGTCATTAACCCATGAAACATACTCGCACATATCCATACATATCACCCTGACTTATTGTGTGTGAGGCAAAACTGTCATGTACACAGTCGTAATAACTGGAATGATTTCAGAACGTAAAACTGTTATTATTACTGTAAATAATTATGAACAATAAAAACTGAAATTTACAAAAACTATGAACAATAAATAATGAAATTCTGTGATTTGCTGTACAGTTTGCAGAAAATTATTAACCGAACCATAACATTTATGAAAAGCACAGTGCTGAGATTCAAATCGAGTATACCTGAAATATAATCTCACAATCGCATACGAGTCGTCAAAACGTACAGTTTTGTGACATACGTCACTTTTTTTATAGTTTCAATACGCATATGAGCACCCGTATATATTTTGACAATAAAGCCCCCCTTTCACATTGTGCAAATACAAACAAGAATTTAAACCTTCTTGGCAGTAACATATAAGTGTTGTATAAACCCGAATGAAAAGTCACGGCGAATACTTCTATTGAGTCACCCATTTAAAAACCTCTTCAAATAGCCAAGGCCAATCACTAATGTGTGGGGTCATTAATAAAATAGCAATTTTATTAACACATACATATTCTCCGGAGGTTGGCAATGGTTACAAATGTTTAAGAAAGAATAAAAGGTTTAAAAAATACAATAAAATACAAAAAATACAAAAAAGCTAATACATTATAGATACGCTTATGAGGCAGACTAAATTATTATACTATAAAAGGATAGAAAACAAAATACAAAACTTAACTGGAAAAAAATGGTTTGACTGGCTCATTTCAAAACACTTTTTTAGGTACATTGCTACACAGAGTGTTAGACCACTGTTGTTTAGCAAGACTTCGGTGACAAATTTAAAAAAATTTGAATTTTGGTTTTTGCCATTTCAAATAAGTCATTTCTATCGGGGGTATAACTTTTGCATTACATCATTAGGTGATACTCATCTTCAACTTGATTCTGATCACAAAGGTTGTATAATCTATTGGCAAAAAGTATTCTTTTGTGTCTGCCTGTCTCAACAACTGTCCCAGGGGATTTTCTTCTTCTCAATTTCTCAAGATAAACGTCCCACTGTTGTTTTGTTTACTAGAAGGAAAAGTCCTTTGGCGGTATTTCTTGTATTAATTTCCGTTGCACAAAAAGCAGCACAGAAGCACTGAACTGTACTGAAGCACAGAATTTGAATTTGTTTTCAGAAAAAATGCATATTTTTTCCCCGGCCAATCAAGTCCTTTACCGCATTCATAGTTATTGACAGCCGCCATGATTGATGTATTGTGACGTATTCTGACCTTGTATTCTTGACCCATCACTGCCTTTTCACACCCGTTCAATTTCATTATTTAATCCAGATTCCATGATATTTTATATTTAAAACCAACCTTTATTTCACATTCACTCTAGTTTTCACTTTTCTAAAATTATTTTAACGATCAAAAGACTTTCCACTCCCATCACGCAATCTCTCATAGTACTTCCGCAGACACAGCGGCGATCGCCAACATAACTACAAATAACCTGGCTCTCAGGAGCTGGGAAATAATCAAGTATATAAAATCAAAACGCTATGGTTTAATTGATCAAAACTCAAACATTGTAAGTAAAATACGAAAAAAACGAAATCAGTAGCCTGTTCAATCATAAACAACTGATGCACTTGGCCTTGTGTAGAATGACAAGATATTAAGTACTACAAAATGAAACAATTTATTTGTCATCTCCTCATTAGATGATATCATACATGATTTGCAGCTGTTGATACGACGTTCACAAAATAAAAACTTGCGGAACACGCAAGTGACGCTTGGTTGTTTTTATCATTGGTAAGTTTTCAACAACCTCAGTACTACATGAAAATGGTTTTTACTGAGGTTATTGGAAGTGATTAACAAATACTCCGTGCCATGGAAGGTAACATGAGTCTTAAATTTGACCAGCTGACAAACAATAACATTAATTTGTGAATAAGATAAAAGCTGGGCCCAAACATAACAAACCATATTATCCAAATATTGTTTGATCATAGGCGAACGAGGGATACAGATACACTGCGTAATCTATACGACTGCCTATAAAAGTTTCAAATTGTCCGGTTGATCACGAAAGTGGTTCGATGGGTTTTCCAGGGTAGACGTTCCGGCGGCAGTAACAGACGTAAGTCATACCGTAATTTCAGGATACCAATGGTGGGAAATATGTTCCTCATTTTCACCTGCATAATATATCGAAAACTACTCACTATATATATTTATAATTTATGATACAATCTGGCTAATTACTGTAAATCATTTTAGTTTCAACTGAATCTAAACATAGATAGATATACATAGATATGTATAGAATGTTAAAGTACTGGTATTGCTTATAATAATAATATTAATATGAGTTAATTTTCGTGATATACCTATGTTTTATTTTATTAGAAATATTTGCCTAATATTTTCCCAACACTTGCTAAGTGTTTATGCACTACACTCAAAGTCCTGATGTTTTAGATTATTCTAAAATTGGCGAGGTTGGGGTTATCTTCTATATTCTCGCCAAACACTCAGTATACACAGTCACTGAAGGCTTGAAACCCTAAATAATTAGATCAGTACTAGGTTTTGATTTTCCGATCTAAGAGATTTTCAGCACAACATTGCCTGCTCTCAGTAATTAATAAACAGTTATATACATCGTCACACTAAATATACATCTCGAATAAACACAGATTATCTTCGACATGTCTAATAAACAATTATGTATTATCCGCTGCTACACAGAAAAGATTTTCCTGGGTGTGGGCTTCAGGGTGGCTTATATACAATCATATGACCAACACCGTGTACAATTGTACATCAGTAGCGTTCACGCATAGCTCCTTACTACGTGGTAAGTGTTTGAATACTTTAGCCCGTGCTAAGAAAACGTGAGTGAACGCTCAGCACAGGTCAAGAAACGTAGTGCGGATTAATTTGTATGACCTGGTCCTGATCGTTGGCACAGGCTAACTTAGCTCAATGTTCACTTAGACGATATACTATTTTATTCATAACTATTCATTTCTATATGCCATTTTAAATTTCGAAAGGACAATCAACACGAACACACATAGAGAGATTTTTCTAGAGAAAAAGAAATAGCGATGAGACTACTAAATAGCTACTTGCTGATATTCTACAATCTAAATTTTGTTTTAGTATTGTTTTATAACCATAGAAGTAACATGTATACCTTCCTAGTTACTATCCTGAGTAATGAGAGTGGGCAAGGGGGGTAGCTGGTATAGGTTACAGAAAATAAAGAAGGCATGTTACGTTTTTACAAGAAACAAAATTAAACTTCAATTTAGAGTAACAAATGGACTTCACACACAAATTCCTAATTACATCTTACAGTTTTTCAATATATTTGAGGATTTGTGTTTGAGAATCAAGAATCAAACAATATAACATCTTTGCGGTTTGTGCGACGAACATGCGCAAATCAGGCCAGCAAATGTAACATACGATATTATTTGCGGTGTGATATACTTCTCGGTGTTTTCCTAAAAAACAATGTTTGCCGGGGAAACTAGAAGAGACAAATTTTCACATTTTATTCTAGTTAAAACAATAGAATGGTTGAATTACAAACGAATGCGACACATATTATGTACAACGTCGGGCAAAATAATGTCAATCCTTTTCAATACTTGCATGTTTGCATCTTGAACTTCCACGTACACTCGCCAAAATACACACAAACATAGCTGCTAATGATATTGCTAGGATGTTGTATTTTGTTCATAAATGTACTATTTGTATCTACTGGTAGTTTCTGCAATAGTACCTTTGGTATTAGTATTTCAGAGAATCCCCAACAGATAATTTCAAAAAAACAATTGTAATATGTATGACATATACGATGGGTGGGAGTTTGCCACCATTTGCCACCCGGAAATAGTTTCGACCACACAAACGTTTTTATATCTTATCCATTGAGTCCTTGCAGTTATATACATATATTTAGATCTAATTATTAATGTTAATTATTATACATCTATCACCGTAACTCCATAAGTTACATCGAGCTGTAATTTTGCAGTATTTAAGGGGTATTTTCATCCTACCATATTAGGAAATGCGAATTCCAATATGGAATGATTAGGCGCGTAAGCGTCCTCAAATAATAAAAACAAGCATGACTGGTGCCAGAGTTTAACTGGATTCAACACAAAGAAGTTCTCTGATTCTGTTCTAAACATTTTGGATTTCAGCATTCCCATGGTGTATCCTTTGAAGAAAAAGATGTATAATAATAAGGTTATTATGAGAATACCTCAAAGTATGCACTCAGACAGTACGCCGCGCAGCGACCTCCGCTGCACGTCGGTCGATACTCAAGCTCTACTGTCTTCGTGCATACTTTGAGATATTTTCGTAATAACCTCATATTATAGTCACTAATATAATAGCGTTTTTTACCAATAACTCGCACCTTACAGGTACAGCGTATTTACACAATCTAATAATATCTCATTGCGCACGTTGTAATTATAAGTATGAACAACTGATACGATTACGAAATGTAATGTTGATGTGTTTAACAATTCTACATACATAACCAATAAAAATGTAAACTTGTTAATTTACAAAAATGCGTCTATATAAATCTTTAAACATGTCTATTTTTAAAAAATCAATATCAACATTCAAACTGCAAAATAAACTTTTTCTGGAAAAGCACATTTATTTATTTATTTATTTATTTATTTATTTATTTATTTATTTATTTATTTATTTATTTATTTATTTATTTATTTATTTATTTATTTATTTATTGCTACCCTTTTACATCAGGGGCTCACTAGTAAGTAATTAGGAGCTGCAATAAAATTATTGGAAAAAGCACATACTATATAAATGAAAAAGAAACAGAAAATTTAAAACTTAAAGGAAGTATAACAAATGAAACTTTTAAAACTTAAAGAAAATACAAAACAATGAAATTTTTAAACATAAAGTGAATACAGGAAATAAATCTAATCTACATAATCTTTTCTATAATTCATGGCATCAATAAGAAATCTTTTCACAACTCTATCAATTTCATCACATATATTTTATAATTGTAATGCTGAGTGCTATCGCCTAAAAGGAAACATAATAATGCTTTACCCTTCGTAATATCTTCCTAAAGACTTGCTTCACCATTTTTACATAGAATATGACTAATATTTTTCATCATAATATCCTTAAGTTTTTTGAAGCTTTCACACTCTAGAACAAAGTGTTCTAGAGTTTCATCACCTTTTTTGTAGCATGGACATGTACAATCACTATTGACATTTGCCCACTTTCTACGCAAGACCTAGTATGACCTTGCTTTGAATTTAAGCTGGGCACCTTCATAATTTCAAGTGATTTTAAATATTTTTCACAATGCTTGATCCCAGTTTTAAATTTCATGTAGTGGATCAGACTTGATTTGTTTGCCATGTTTTTTCTTTACTTATATTCATTATTTTTTTTCCAGAGCTTTTTTAATTTTCTGCTGACTAAAGTGTACAACTTGATGTTCCTCTAGATCTACACTTTTTATGATAACATGAATAAATTTTGCCCAGGTCCAGGACATTCTGAAAGTTGTGTTGATTTTGTTATTTTCATCATTTTGAACATTCAAAACATTAAAAATATCTTTCAGCCATCTGGAATCTGACATATCACGCAATCTTTGGTAATATTTTAGTTTCATGATATCTAGTCTACATCTCATTGTGAACAACCCCAAATCACCAAGTACAGCCTTATTTGTAGTATTTCTGCATGCACCCAGAATGAATTTTTCTGCCGTATGGTGCATTTTTTCTAAACTCTCTAAATTCTATCAATATTACCATGACCACAAAGTATTGCTTTCATAACTGGAAATAAGGCATTACATTTTTCTATTATTTTTGTACAGTGGGTGTGGTCGGAAAGGTTACGTGTAAAACAATAGCCTAAATAATTGGACTCAGCAGCTTCTTTTATTTTTGATTTTCCAATAGACCACTCTCTATGTTTGTCAACTCTTTTGTTTGTGATTAGGACATTAGACTTGTCGTCATTAACTGCCATTTCCATAAATTACAAAATTTGTTGTTAATTCTTAGCATTGCCACTAGTTGACTTTCATTAGGTGAAATAAGTAGTATATCATCAGCAAAAATATGCCATTAATTAGTAGTAATTTATCATTTGTCAATATATAGTGAATAACAGACTGTTGGGTATGTCTTGACCATGCCCACTTTCTAATACTTATATCATTGTTGTTAGGTGAAGCTAGATCAAAATTATTTATCATTGAAATTATTTTTTCCCCGTTTCTATTTAAGATCGTATCTCCTGTCTTATCTCCAATCTGCCATTAAAATCACCTAACAATAAAAACTGCTCATTTGAATCTAATAAATTATTAATGTTACTGTATAATTCATGATATAATTCATCTGTCCCATCTATGTTAGTATTTTTTGGTGGGACGTATACTACTTCTAAACATAATGATTGGCCCCCTCCAACTTATAATTTCGAAATACAAGATAGTAAATAAACGTTTCTGAACTGACCATCTCAGCAAATTTAATTCAAATACACTGTACTTCTGACGTACGACTTATTGGCAAATAAATATAAATACGCCGTTCTTACAATGTACAATTTATTAGTATAAATACAATGAATAATATTAATATAAATATGTAGAATTGCAAGTATTCAATCAATAAAATATAAAACAATATTTGTGTCTTCAACACTTCCGTTGCCGACATTTCCTACATTAGAGGTATATGTAACAATTTAGCCCTGTGCAGTCGATTCACGAGAATCCACTAAACCACGAACAAAATTCAATAAATTCACAGCGCACGTGCAACGATCCCATCCGGAATTTTAGCATGCGGAAGGTTTTTTGCATTACACCGGGCTTCAAAAGAGCAATTACAAGTTTATAATTTCGTACATTTAATGTGACAAATGCTTTATACACTTACGATAAATAAGATCTTTGTACGAATTACGGAAGAATAAAATAGCTGATTACGTTTTACGTTTTTTTATCTATTTAAATTACATTATTACGAAAATAAAAAAATGTTTACAGCTTACGAAAATTCCCCTTGCCGATCCTGAGTTAACAAAGTCAAAAGTTACGTTCTCACACGTCTACAAAATGCCGGTGTTAACACTGTTTTTTGTTGTGCAAATATTAGATAGTCTGCAAAATTGTCTGCTTGCATTCTCACCGGTGTTTTGCGCCCTCAACAAACCATGTCGCGGAAAGGTCAATAAACAAATTGCAAGGTCAGTCGACAAAATGGCGTCCCCTCTGGTAAATACGTGTGCCTTGTTCCTGTTTTTCTGTGTGTTTTTGCGCTCGAGAAGAAGACGACGACGAACGATTCATCGAGATTTTTGAAGAGCAAAAAATCGGTTCATGTTCACGCTATTCGCGTGTATGAATGCGCAACACAAGACCCAGCAACCCAAGCGATTTGGACTCGACAACGCGGAAATAACTGGTGGGAAGAATTAGTGTTACGAACGTGGGATAACAGAAATAAATAAATTGGCATGAATAAGTCGGCGATAAAGGGCCTTTGGCCGTCGTATTGTGTTCACACGGCACATTGCGTTGTGCAAGAGCCGGTGTGAAAACGGCGTTTAGAATCAGGTCCACCCCTTTCACAATGGTGTCAAAAACGCCGACGCCACAACGGCGCATTCTGTTCACATACACATTTTAACAACGTTCTCAAATAAAATGCGTCGTGACAACGGCTTATTTCGTCAAGTGAGAATACCACTGTGTCATATGCAAACGTAGAAGATTAGTCCGTACTTCGCGTAGCGTGAATGTGTCCCATAAGTTCGTTTACCTTATTGTTCAGGCATTTACCCCCACTATTCTCACATCCGACACTACCTGGTCAGCTAGCTGGCGTATAGTTGTCCATCTGGATCATGTGTGTGGGCATAAAATGTTCAGAATATATTAGTATGTCTCACTAGCTTGAGAGACATGACCACACTACGGGCAAAGTCAAATCTGGACATCACAGACTTTCTCAGCTCTGTGCCCAAGCCGTTGTCTTTCGTAGTGCAGGAAAACTTGTGAGCAGGTTGCCACATCTTTGGGGAGGACTGTACGATGGGTTTTGAAGTGAACCAATCGTCACAAGCAAGGTACAGGCCTTGAAGATAAGCCCCGATCTGGACGTCCTCGTTTGCTCACTTTCAGAGCCAGGGACATCATCAGGAAGGTCAAGGACAGAAGGCGACAGTCATGCAGGCGGTCGAGTCGCAGACTAAAACACATTCACGAGAAAGGCTCTAAAAGCACTGTTCATCGCAATTTGACCCAGAAAATTGGTTTGATGGCATACAAGAGGCTCAAAATACCACGACTGACAGAGATCCAGAAAGGAAAGAGACTATCTTACGCAAGAAAGTATGCCAGTTTGACCCCAGAAGACTGGGAGAACTGGATTTTCTCCAATGAGTGCCTCTTGTATTTATTCCCGACGCCCAATAGTCAGAATGATCGCGTCTACACCGATAGGCCTGAGAAAGTGCCTCCTTCTGAGCAGGTGAAGTTGAGTGGCCCTACCATGGTAGCTTCTAGGCTGTATGAGCTTCACATAATGTCACAGGGAACCACAGTAAACGCTCAATACTATCCACAGAAAATGCTTGAACCAACACTGGTGCCCATCTTGAGCAGAAAGGATGAGTGGATTGGGCACGGAGCTGGGACTCCAGATGTCTGTGATGTCCAGATTTAACTTTTCCCATGGTGTTGAGGTCATGTGGGTATCTCTAAATCCAGTGAGACATACTGATATATTCTGACCATTTTATGCAATCAGCTCACACATTTGGCCCAGATCGACAACCAGACGCCAGCTAGCTGACCAGATGTCTGAATAATGGGGTAAATGGATGAACAATAAGGTAAACGAACACGATGTAGGTGATGCGGATGCCCGTTGACAAGATTGTTCATGACACCCTATCGTGAGAATGGTCATTTAGACGAACACCAGATATTGTTTAACAGAGCAGTTGTTGAAAGGGCATTTGGGATGTTGATAAACACATTAGGGAAACGTACATTTGCAAGCTTGTGTATAAAAACTTCTATTTGAACATGGTACACCTACACTAGATTAAAAAACTCGGTTTTGTGATTGAAGTACGGTGAATTTTGTACAAATACTAATACATGATAGTTGACTGCTTGCCTCCACTAAATATTTAATCTGTTTCACTGTTCATGTGAGAGTATTCAGTATCAACGATGGAAGGATATGCGAGTACCAAAAAACCATGTATTGTATTCTATAGATCACGTGATATGACAGCCAATACGAAATATATGATGCAGAAATGAATGATGATGGTTAGGCTAGACTTTTTTTATTCCTTGTTTCTCGGGTTTTTATGACCCAATTAAGGGCGGGAAAGAAATAAAATTAATTCTTTTTTTCCGTTAGATTTGTGTGATTCTCAAAGAACTGTAAGTGAGATCATTGATCGGAGAGAAGAAATGAAATAAAATGTTATTATATGTATATCCTTGTTTCTCATCTGCGCGAGACCTCGGTATTTTGATCATGATACTCTTGGATTTGCAACTTGGATTTGTTATGCGGCGGGCGGTAAAAAAATGAAGATAAAAAATAATATTGTTTAGCAATTTTTTGCGCTTACAAGTCGGCGGGCGCGGGAAATTACGCTGAAATAACATTTTATTTTCATTTTCGGCTATTGTTCATTCGGCGGGTTCGCGAAACAAGGGATAATAAACGTATGGCCTTAGCATGATCACCAATAAAATCTATAAGTCATGCACACGAAGATTTCAACTGGTATCTATTGCATGTATACTGACCTTAGCTTTACTATGTATACTTGCTAGATACTATGACGAATTACTAATTGCAGAGATGGCACAGATATTGAAAATGAAAACCATACTTGAAGCACATATAAAAGTATATGAAAACAGTTAAAGAAATTGAACGACTTTTCATTCAATACAGTCAGACCAAAGTTACCAATATTTATAAATAACAAAAAAACGGAATATGCATTAAAGAAGGCTTAGGAAAAATAACCCTCGTGCTGAGAGTACTGTAAATGCATTAATAATTCGCTGGTTTTTAATTTCACAATTTTCGTTGATAAGCGAAGTTCGCTAAATTAAATCTATGTGAACGTGTAGAATTACAACGGTTTCATGTCAAGCTCATGAACGTGAATCCCAGTGAAATTATTTAAACATAGAAATAGTTTTACAGTATTATTGACAGAAATATAAAGTATATGTACAAATTAACCACTCACAGCAGACAAACAGCTATACAGAAAGCAGACAATAATACTAATAACAAACAAGACTTGCAAAATAAAATAAGCAGAAAAAGCAACTCTGCTCATACAATGAAAAAATATGGAGAATGGGTGGTGTATTCAAAGACAGAAACGCATTCAATGTTAGACACATGTGTCGACCTGCCCCAAAACAATGTGAACAATTTTACCAATTTAAAAACAAATAAAAAATTAGGAAGGAACACATTTACAAATATGGCAAAGAAAGATGAGTAGATTTCAGATCGTACTTGATGAGCGACATCCAAAATCTCAACTATCTGAATGCATAGTTATTTATATGGGGGCGTACATATTTGTAAATGTGTTCCTTATGGCTCTATCATGGGGGAGTTTCGACACAGATGAGGCAATAAGATGGGACTTAGGTGTACATTATGTGGTCGTTCAGAGGACGGTGGTTTAACAATGTTCACGTGTTGTTGTAAGTGTAATACTTAGTTAATACAATTGAAGACAAGCTGAAAGACAAGTGGCTTGACTTGTGGCTTTGACAATCAATCGATTCAATCGAGAAACCACAAATTCCACTATTAAGAAGATATACTGCATGTTCAACTGGACCATACTTCGCTTCCACGTCCAAAACTAGTACTTGTAGTGAAAGTGATTCAAAACTAACTAAAACAGTATTTAAAATAAAAAATAATTCCGAACTGAATGTCAGTTAAAATCAGCTGTTCAAACTTGTTTTGACACGCGAGGGCGGCGCATTTTGACATAGTGAAATGTTACCAGCTTAGGTAGTTTATGATCATGCATGACCACCAATGATAGTTCTTGATTACCATAGATCATTTTGATCGTTGTGATAGTATTTAATTGCCAAACATGATGGTTTTATTTCCTGCTGACCATAGCCAGCCATTCACTCACTATTCGTCTTGTATGGACGATGCCTGATGTTACTTTGGTGTTCTAAGTAGTTAACAAAATTATTGTTCAAGATTTCGAGACCTCGCCATAAGTGCGTTTTCATTTTTATATTTACAATTGCTGGAATAGTATATACTAATGATTTTACAATGACACTAAATTCAGTTATAAATATCAATCAAACTAAATTGTTCTCATGAGGTGGAAAACAATGCAAATGTGTTCCATAGTGACTGAGGTTTATTAGTTCCCGTTCGGACGCAGACCGAAAACAGGGACTCATGTTTCGACCTTTGTGCGTCCGGACCTGTATTTTAGACATGCGTGGACCACTCACAATCAAACTTCCCACATACATCATACATATTATTATACATATGCACATCAATTTGTTCCACGATTAGATTAAAGATGGCTGAATGGTAGCCTTGTTTGTGCTACAAAATCATCAAAATAAAGCATTTATGAATAGATTTTGTTTAAACCGCGGGTCCGGATATATAAAAGAAAATATGGCAGCCAGTTTTTAGTTTGCAAATGACACTCAAGCATGAAACATCGCTGTGGGGAGCTCGGCAAAATCACTCTTTTCGGCAATTTTAACGCCTGTGGTGTTTTATTTTCATGTCGTACACAAACATGAATATATCCGCCATTCACGTTCGATGTTAATTTACAAGTTCGGAGCGATGTCAGTGTGATTTCCACGTAAAAGCTACGGGAAAATATTATTCAGACAGTCGTTTTGACTGCTCAAAATGACTGTCAGTCATGGGTTTATGCAAATGCAAGGTGTTAATCCTGATTTGTTTGTTCAATATCTGGGTATGTTTATCAAATTACGGAGTTGATGATGTAAGTGATGTCATGGAGCCAATACGAAAGAATATGCTGTGAGCTGTTCGTCTGGTCAATTCAGGGGCGTCGTCGGCGCTCCACGAAGTGGCCCGACCCGAGCGAATGTGCATGGCATGAGCTGAGATGTGCACGAAAGGGGAGGGACTGTGCGTAAACATTCCAATACTTTATTAGTGTATGCGCGCAAAAAAAGACGTTCGCGGTGACAGGGCTTGTAAACCTGCTCGATTCTTATTGTTTCAAGGAAAAATGGATGGTTTTTACTCCATTCTCGATGACAAGACGAACCAAGCCGTGCGTACTCCCCTGGATTAGTTTATTGGCGGATGTGACGGGCCTGGCTGGTCAAGATAATAGCGGGGTTCGTTCGAGGGGCTCGTCAACAAATAATTTCCAGACACTATGCTTCGAATATGCGAATGCTTCTCGAATTTAATATATGACGTTCTTGACAATTTTAAAAGTACAAATATGTCTCGAAATGAAAAAAATTCAAAGATCCCGCAAAAAAATGTTATGTTCCCTGAACTATACCCCCGCAATGAAATGATTGTTGACCGACAACATTGCGTAAACAAATGTATGCCAGTCCGTGTTTTGTAACGTATAAATCACAAATATATTCATGTATGCCCGTGTTTTTTTTGTAATTTGTTGGAGCCTTTTTATTCACGTTGCATAACGTCATAATTACCTAGCCGACAAGACACATTATGGCACACGTTGTACTATGCGATACTGTATATTGTTTATGTCATTCAAATAAACCACAGTGTTCGTTGCAAGCACGGAACTAAATAAGAAGCTCTATGATGCGAGTAAGAAAACTGGTTTATTGTAGGGATCCCATGAGCGTTGAACGTGATTCAAATAGAATAATAGCGTAATGCATGATGTTAGCTTACGGAATTAACACCTTCGGTTGAAGTGATAGCAGCTGTGTACCAAGTTAACAATTGTCGGACCATGCAAATGTTATTTCCCATGACGTACTGGTGCAATTCCTGGGATTGTGGAGCCGCGCTTCAAGCCGGGTACAAACGTTGGACATTATGGGACCTTGATGCATATCAATTTATTTTTCAGATTCAAATTAAAATGGCCATTTTGTTTTAATGAATGCAGTTCTAGTGCCATATCTCTGCCATGCTTTGACTAATTATGATTAAATTTTATATATTCATTATACATCATGACATAGATATATTGATATTGGTTTGACTATCTGAATCAAAATGAACAAATGGCAGCCATTTGTGTGCTAAAAAATCAGCAAAATTCAAGCATATCTGGCATTCCTGAACTGGATCTTCGATTTTGTTCAAACTTGGTTATGGGTTAGATTATGGGTTCATGATGCACGTCATTTCATTTTACAGATCGGATTCAAAATGGCTGACTGGCGGTCATTTTGTTTAAATGAATGTGCTTCTAGAGCCATATCTCTCATATACTTTGACTGATTATGTTCAAATGTTATATATTTGTTTTCCATCATGTTATAGATATATAAATGTATTTAAAATAGCCGACTGGTGGCCATTTTGTTTTAATTAATGCTGTTTCAGGACTCATTAGACGATCAGATAAAAGATGTCATTTTAATCTTAAACAATCATCATAATCAAGCATCATCTTCTGAATCCATGGTGTAATCTTGTTAAAACAAACTAATTGAGGACATACAATAAGTTTGTTATCAGCAGAAAACACGCAATGTGTTCGTTATAAAAGTATTCATATTAACAAAGCTCCAGTGCCAAATACATCTTAACATGGGCCTTCTGGGTTTTTTTCTTCTAATAATAATTTGCTTGATTTTCTTGGATGATCACATTAGATGTAAATGAGCATCGAGATCTTGTTGAGAGCTGAAGTGCAACAAGACTAGCATTTGTCTCTCAAATAGTGTTCAACTCTATCGCATCTTTGCATCCCACATTCTAAATAACATGGTTACATTAATTAGGAGTGGATGTGATGGTGGGCGGCTGTCGCGGCTCTCTGGCTCATTTTACAGGATTTATTACGTCTAAAGTTGATTGTATACATAGGCCAGTGAATCACATGAACACAGTAATAGTCAGCACAGTGGACTATAAATTGACAATGACCTATTACAGAATTCTTACAATTTAAGCTGTTGCACTGTTTATGTTACTTTGTCAAAATCTAGAAATATAAACTGCATCAGTAGTAAATACACAAACACAGTTGTACCTTTAATTATCTACGTTAAATATGTCTTGAAAATATTTAAATACCAATTTCCCCTCGAGCAACATCCAAAACCAAACTAAATTAAATGCAATTAAGTATAAGACAGTATGGTTATAACTACATTAAAATGAAAT
This sequence comes from Saccoglossus kowalevskii, assembly GCF_978046115.1. Taxonomy (NCBI): domain Eukaryota; kingdom Metazoa; phylum Hemichordata; class Enteropneusta; family Harrimaniidae; genus Saccoglossus; species Saccoglossus kowalevskii. The sequence continues at coordinate 22,283,514 of NC_140659.1, forward strand.
GTTGTACAGTTGTTGCCTTGTCAGCTTCTTATATATAAAGATAGTGTTAGTCGCATCTAAAACAAAGATAAAACAACATTTGAATTATAATGACTAGACTTAACCTAGTGATTTGAGTAAATCATTAACATAATTGACATATATACTGACATATTTGTAAACACTGTGTAACCTTATTGAGCTTATCGTATTCATGGAATACATCATAAAATTTGATAATATCAAGTAATCCTACAATTTTCTAGATCGTACACTGATGAGATAATAACCGGCGTGGTGTTTTTTCTGTTTGTTTTAAGATTGGTCAACTAACTTACTTTTCCCCCTCTATTTTCCAGCTTTTTCCAAACTTTGTAGCATCATGGACAACAACACCATCAGGTGTTAAAAAGTCATTTCGAGTTTTACCATTATCATTACCAAGAAGACCACAGAGATGACCACGGTAATCAGATCCAGAGATAGATACTCTTCAGCTGTGCTTTTTCAATGTCTAGTACAAAGTAAAAGTGGTATCCTTGGAGGCGAAGGTCAGTGTTATTGTCTTATCGTCTTTTTGGTCTTGCTTCAGTCATATGCCCGTCAGTTCTACCCTAAAATATAAATATATTTCATCAAGTACCTGCAATATTCCAGAATCTTTCAAACATTGAAGTTGCACTATGGTTTTATATGATCTTTGGACAACCATCATTGGAGAATGCAGCTTTAGTGCTCCAATATTTCTTGATTAGTTATCAAACCAATCAATTTGACCATCTTACACTATTTCATGAGTAAATTAATTACGGTAATAACATCCAATCCATTAATGATAACAAAGTCGCCTCCAACAGTTACGTTAACAGAAACAGTTCGGGTTCTGGCTTGTTGAACAGTACTGTCCTCCCTAGGCTCAAACTCAGCTGTTACTTCAAAGGCAGAATTAGACGAGCAGTCTTTAAACAGAGTATACCAGCATAAGCCTTGAAAACTAAATGGACGACCGTTGAATGTAGTCATATGTGGATCACCTGATATACCTGGTTCATCTGGGACTGCAATAGAAACACAAAGCAGTTTACATTCCTGAATTGTATTTAATGCATATATAATCTCGTAACAGAAGGAATATATTTTGATTCTATTAATCACGTAGACAAATTACTAAGACCATACCGGTTATACAACATATGACTTCATATGTGTTACAGTTTGTGATGTAGTTAATCACCAGAAAATGGTAATATGATATCATACAAAGTCAAGTACTAGATAAAAGACAAATATTATGATAACATAAATATTGTTCAGCTTGTACCAACAAAATTCTTTATACAGAAAGTACGATGTATGAGACTGGAATCTACCTTATGGAATCTATCTTATATGCAAATATTTACTTAATAGCGAGGGAACCATGGTAACTGTTTTGGCCTTTAAACACTCTAAGTCTTTCGTTTTATCCCGTAATTGCGTTTATTGTCTAGTACCATGACTGCATAAATCAATGGTCAAATGTGGGAGTGATGACAGAACACGTGGGACAATATTGAGGTTGCCTCGCTCTCGCCAAAATCTCGGTGTTCATTAATCATGTGTTGGAAAGAACTACAGCGTTTCTTGTGTAAAATTAAATATATAATTTGAATATGATAATTAACAAAGCAACTAATTTACCAGCGTCGCATAGAGCTGAATACAGGTACCAATGGTTATCACATTCATAGTTCACCCACTCACCCACTGGGTTAGATCTGTAAGGAATTAGCTCATATCAGTTTGATTCAGCTGAGTGACAAATTATGACAACACTACAAACAATTCTTTCAACCAGGTCACCGCAGGCAGAATTTCCAGAGATTTATCAGACCCGGGGTGCGTTATTTCGGAGTTGTGATTAATATGCGGTACGAGTGACTACTATGTTGATATATTGAATTTCCGGCCACTTGTTCAATGTTCAATTGTTCTTTACATAATATACCCGAATCGTATCACACACATGAGCTAAAATTTAGAAATAAGCATTTTTTTATTGTCATGGAAACGAATAAAGATTTTATTGGAAAAACATTATTTCATATCACATCAGTGTGTTTTGTTGTCAGGCTAGTATACATTGTCATTTATACACTTACAGAACACACGTGGGTAAAGTCGAGCTTTGCGGATAATTGAGCACTGTCCACCAGTTAAAGAAATTGGCGATTCCACCAGTTACATATTCAAAGTTGCTGTCTACGTCTTGATCGGTAATACCAAGCCAAAAATAGTCATACCCTGTTTAGACGTAACCGTACGAAATTAAATCAGTAATTGATATCACACATATTAACTAATAATTTTCGAAAAATACATTATGGAAATACTTATAATTCATATCACACCCGTCACTTCTAATGCTGCATCTAAGTCTGCCTGTGAGCGAATCTCTGCAAGCTTTGAATTCTTGGCTTCACAAGCAGCTTCAGCTTGGACCCAAGTCATCTCCCCTGCACGAATTCATACGGCGCTAAAAATAAAAGTTATTAAATATTTATATTAGTCAAAATTATAACATACGTAAATAGCAATTATTGTAAATAAGATCCACTAAAAAAGATAAAGATCCACCAAAGTTACATTATATTCATACCCTGATATCCCATCTTATGGAGAATATCTCTCGATTAATACTACGATATACAATTCAATCAAGTAATGTAACAAAGAAGTAATGGAAAAGTTTAGAATGTTTATATTATAGATTCAATCACCTCTCTTAATCGCTAACAACTAAGACGCGTCTCGTAAACAGTTCGACACGTAGATTGTATAAAGTATATTGTCTTGTATATAAGTAAATGTTATCGTCGTTTAAACACAACTATGAGTAGATGGAAATCAATAACGAAGTTTTAACCTAACACCAGGTATGGTTAATTCGCACGTTTGTCGGAAATAGACAAGACACATGTGTCTGTTACCACGTTATGTAACGTTATGCAAAGTTGTTTACATTCTTTGATTACTTTACAGACCAACTACGGGTTGGACCATAGACCCTCTAAAAGAGGGTCTATGGTTGGACCAACTACTGTTTTAGTGTCCATTTTAGTGTCCATTAGCGGCACCCTTTCAAGTTTAAACTTCCTACATGTAATGACATACTGTTTTTATTGTATATAAGTGTAAAATTAATGTTAGTTGTTCACTTGCCACAAAAGCGTAAACATCGTCTTCTCTACTATCACCCACAACGCCCCCCCCCGTACAGATTACGTACGTTAGTGCAGTCGCTTTTGGATATGTGTAACATACGAACAGTTCCAAACATTTCCAACCGGTGAAATCTATAAATTACGTGTGCTCTGTATATATATAATTACCATGAATATTTCAATATAAATTATGTAGTGCCCGTCAGGTTATGAGCTACGCGACGTTATCAGTTGTCCATAACTCTATTTTGTCCCAATTGTGAAGAATTGGCATAGACAATACAATAAAAACAATCACTTTCACCCTTATTTTGCGATCCATATTCGTAAATTTGAAAAAAAAAATCTTCGTTGTAAACAGAAATAGGAATTATGGGGTAGATGAATGAATAAATACTTAATTCATTAATTAATTGAGGGGCATAGTCACTATGTAGATTACTACTTACATGATCGTTTTCCAATCTGCAAAATAAACATAAAACATGAATATTAATTTCAAATGATAACATGGATCTATAATCATTACTAAACTAGTCGTATGTATCGTTTTGGAAGGACGGGAACCAACTGAAAAGTTATTCATAAAATATTCAACACTGTGTTGTGAATTTTAGGTCGATTTCCGGGAGGGTTGTTGGGGTGTACGGTGTGCGTTTCACGTCATTGAACTACATGTTAGCGTACATTATCACAATAATTTAAATTGTATTCTATGAAAATACCCAACTAAACAGTCGATTTCGTCTCACGGTCTTTGTGAAGACTGACCGCTTCCAAAATATCCCAAGTTTAGCCTTGAATTGACATTCCGGTCTCACAAGAAACAACAGTGGAACATACATACCCGGGGAATCACTCTATATTAAGACCTTACACAATATGCATTCTTGCTAAAAACAAATGATAGACCTATAGGGCTGGCAGCACATTGACAAACCATACCCCCTATTGCGGACGCTATGTAAATTTAGTACCCCCCTAGAGCAGACATATTGAAGAAAAAAACTCGTGTTAAAAGTGGCGGGAAAGTCTCGGTGGGAAGGTTCGGGTGGGCGTGGTCGGGGCTATGAGTCCGCCAATTCGGGGCCTAGGGCGGTGCATGCGAGTGGTTGTTGCAAGAGGGGGCCTACAGCGGGCGCAGCAACTCTGAGTTTATTCCAGGGGCCTGTTGCAGACATTAGCATTTTAAATGGGGCATATTTGCCTCCCGCGCGGGCCCGCTTCAGAAGGTGGAAAACACCCCCCCCCCCCTTATCGCTAAATTTGGAACTTGCACGCACATGGGATAGTAACGTCATATAGAGTGACCCCCGGGCATACATAAAACAAACATTAGACATTATGTAGCAGGCGATGCCTGGCGAGTGAGCGCAGCCGAGTAGTTTATGCAGCCGAGTAGTTTATTGGTTTACTAAAAATAGACCAGACGTAAATGACCAGAAACAAAGACGCTGCGGTTAATAACACAAATTTAAAATTATTTTTTACGCTATCACATGCTGTAACACTTTTTAAAAAAAACATTCTAATTTTCCCAATGCCAATGCTAATAAGGTTACGTTTCCATATAAGAGCACTTCCTTTAAAAGTGGAAAGTGTTATTTTTTAACTGTTTATTATACTGGTCCGAACGATACGGGTAATCATTGCTAGCTGGAGTGGTTATCACTTGTAATCCACATACTGGTTAAAACAAGTAACCTGTAGAATGCTGTGTGGGTAATATTTTTATATGGATTTTTGGTATGTTATTTTTGTTTTGGAATAGTTACCAAACAATGAGAAATCTATAGGATTGTATATACCTCGCAGCTGGTGTCACATGCATGGTTCAAGCCTGCCTAACCGGTGCTTATACCAGGATTTCGTTACATCGCCTAGACGGATACAGCTTCATGTTCCGAGTCATCGCAAGAAATTGACATTACAATAGAAAATAAATGACTGGCACTCCCATTCAATTAATAGCAAGTGAAATTCCTGGGATTGAAACATAGACTTTGATGTCACTAGTGTAGGCAATGAATAACTTCAAGTTGGCATAAAGACGAGGTAGTATATTTAATCAGTGCTGAACCAGAGGCTGAAATTATAATTACGTTTTAACGTTCATATAATTTGTTTATTTCAATTTCTCCTGAAGTCAAATAGAAGTATACTGGTGAAAGAATGTTTTGGGGGTGTAGTGTATATGGAGGGGTAGGGGTGGGTGTCATATAATTTGTTCATTTCCAACTGTCATGAAGTATCATAGAATTTCACTTAATTTATTTTCGCTGAAAAGTTTTCAAGCATTACGTGTGGATCTAATTTGCACTGTGGTGTGTCAAGTATCAATAGAGTATGAGGGAAATGGCATTTTCATTGGAAATTATTTTAGCGGAAAAATGTTTACAGTGCAAATTTAGTATTCCACATTATTACATATGTACTGCAGTTTATTTTGATTCGTTTCTGAAATCAAAATCGGTATTTCCACACCCCACATGCAAATGAGGTCTGAGAGCAAACAGTCCCTTCAGGAGTACCGGTTTTCGAAACATAGCAGAAATAAACAATATTTAGAAGTACGAAATTTGACCCTTATATACTTGCCGAGTGAAATGAAATTTGAACAACAGTAATGGTACTTATAGGCAGTCACGTATTTTGACTAAAACTAATTTGCAAATGTATCCACAAATGGCCAAATATATCTCCTATAAATGTAGGATACAACACATCAGACATAGCTCATTCTACTCAGCTTGAGTGTGGGCACACAGTTACTATTTGGATTTTTGATATCTTTTTTTCATTAATGAGAAAATTGACTGTTCACCCGGATTCTGTGAGTTTTTCGGTTGTGCCGATTTGGTTCAAACTTGGCAGGCAAGTCACAACTTCACTCTAGTTAGGTTGTAAAATTTGAAAACAAACTCTGGCCCTCCATTTTCATAGCAACAGCCAAAAACTGATTTTTTGAATACTTTGAATACACCCTACATTTCTATGATTAAAAAGCACGGACGTAGCTCATTCTACTCAGCTTGAGTATGGGCAAACAAATTACTGTTTTCTTTTCCGTTTTTTTTTCATTAACGAGAAAATTGACCCCAAAGCTTTCACCGGCAACGGCTTTTAAATGGAAAAACAATCCTGGTCCACTGCTACCATGGCAACAGCCAAAAACTGTTTTTGAATACTTTCGCCCCAAATATATTACCTCATCCCAATTTTGTAATAGCAGTGTTCAAATGATCATGCCTTTTATTTTGGCTACGTTGCACACCGGTAAGAGATCACCGGCGCCGACAGTGTTACACTGTATCAACGTAATCCCAAATGAAACTTTCAATGTAATGTAAATGCTGCCTCCAATCTAGAAAATACTATCGCAAAACGGTTGGAAATAATAAATTCAACAGCAGAATACGTCCTAGCAATACAATAAAGTGACTTCTAAAGACTGAATGTTTTTTGGCGAACTTCGGTGCCCGGTTTTAGTTATACAAACCGACGTTAGCTTCACGTTCATGTCCTACCATGGCAACAGCCGAAAACAAGTTGCTTGTTTTTTTAGCAGAGCGGATAGCCAACCAGCCTACCGGCTTGTTTCCATTGGCAACTGAATTATTTTTATTTTGTGAACAAATTTTCGTCTGCTATTTTTATCTGGTTCAAATCTTCCAGCGATATTTTTAGCATATTAGGTGTACCTCACATGGAATACTATGATTGAAAGAACTTGATGTATGTTGACCACCTGGAAACTGAATTTTATAAACCCTGAAGGGCTCTCGGAAGATCCCCCGTGGTAAAATTGACGATTGCCATGGAGGCGCAACCATCAAATCGAAGTACCAGGAGGTTTCTGCTGGCGACTATGCGGCGTTACCCAGTTCCAAATAAAGATTACCAACGCCAAATGAGCAACATTTTAACAGGTAATGAAGATTTATTCAATCCACGGCGAGCAAGCAACATTACAAGCGAAGTTGTACCGTGCAGTTCAGCGACGATCGCTGTCGACGAAATTCATCCCGTCAGTGGAGTACCGCAGCTGCACGGCATGCTTCCCAACTTCAACATAAATTTAAACTACGTACTAAAAAGAACCGTGGTATGACTAACTGTGAAACGGCACCCTATCGTGCCAATCCTTCACCATTGTATTCAAACGAATCACGTGGTGCGCTGGTAAATTCTCTTTCAAACCCGGGATTCAACCAATAATGGCGTTTCAGTAAAAAAAACATCGCAAATCATGCAAATTAAACATTTTGAAACAAGTATACTAAAACAGAAATTCTCAGCGATGCAAAAAGATATATATTACTTTTCAGTATACTCATCTCTATTGAAACAATCCCTCACAATTCTACTCCCAATTGCCCACTTTCGAGATAAACGGCCGATGGCGGCGCCATCCTACCACGTAACCAAAAATGTTCTCACGGTGGGCCATATTGAAGTCAGCCGAGCTTTGTATGTATTTACGTTATGACCTCGTCAATCTATCAAACGCTAAAGGTATCATTTTAATCGGAAAACAGAACAAGACAACGCAACATGCAATGACACCACTTCGTAAGTTCAAAACGTCAGCCTAGTCTGTGACAGTAATTATTGAACAGAAAATCGCCGAAAACAGAAAAAACATCGTCATCAGTGTTAATATAAAACAATATAAATGTTAAAGATGGCAACTTGAAGAAATAAATACTCACTTAAAATAATAATGAATGATAAAATACAATACTCATTTCGGCCAACCTTCCGCTTTTACCGCTTTTTAATCGACCGCTTATCGCTTAATTTCCGACCGCGCGGTCTTGTCCGACCGCATTTTAATCTTCTTTTTTTTTGCTCGCAAATGTTGAAAAACTCGTGAATTTTATGGATTCGAATAAAATAAAGCTAGCGATTGCTAAACAAAATTATTAATATATTCCCCAATGGTCTTCGAATTTTTATTTTTTTGTATTTCAAGGTAAGAAATAGCTAGTTGAAGTTGCATCAACTTCAAGACGGCTGTTTCACCGGAACAACTCTAGCTCTGCCCTAAACCCAACGGGGATCGATATTCCAAACAAATCATTGGGACACGGTCGACAGACATTCCAAACAATCGAAATTATTAATGAAAGAAGAGATTTTTCTATTACTTACAAACATACTGTCATGACAAACATATGCAAAATTAACTAATACGCAAGGAGGTTCAATATTAGGTTTTATTTTAGGCTTAGAAATATTTTCTTTCACTCAGTCCATGCATGGAACTGCCATTTAGCTTCATGGTCCTTCAGCTTGTCTTCGCCTTGGGGGAAAACAACAATAATTATACAAAACCTAAACACATTGCGAAGACTAAACAATCAGGAAAGAAAACCCAGACAACGTAATTGTGTTGAAATACATTTTGTATTTCACGTCAGATTCAATCCCAGCCAAATCGAGGTCAAAGGGTCAGATTGCGTGCATAAAATTATAGATAGTTAAAACAGGAAGTATTTGAACTTTTGTCGGCTATTCAACATGTATGAAAACCAGAAAGACAATTATGAGACAATGTGAACCTCAGAAATGTTGTGTTAGTCCGAATTTTAAAATGCGAGCGAGCGAGCGGCGGTGATATTTCCGGGTTTGCTCGGTCGAAAATAAAGCGGAAATTGTCCGGTGGAATTCACCAAGCGGTCGCAAAAGTGAGCGAAAAAAAGGTTGGGCGAAATGAGGTTGTAACGTTGTAACGTTAGTACATACACAGGCGAGGCTGACTTCAACATGGCCCCACCGTGAGAACATTTTTGGTCACGTGATAGGATGGCGCCTGCGGCCGTTTATCTCGAAAGTGGGCTATTATTCCTGCGTAAAATGGAATAGCCTCTTTCCATGCTGACATTCTGAGTAAAATCACGTGATAGGCTGTTAAAATTGGTTGTTATATACTACGGTTACGGTCTGGAAAATGTGTTTAATTAGCTATCATTCAAGCGACAATGCAGATTTCCCAGTGGGAGTGAAACTAGTTCGACTCTGCCATTAAAAGTAGGGGTGTTTTCAGCAAAAAACGAATAACCCTGGAGTGCACACAATACACTGAATGTCATAACAAATCTTGCATTAGTTACAGCAGCAGAATACCACAGAAATATCAGACAAAACATGAAAACACTATATATTGTATTTCGGCCTGAATCCTCTCTATTGCAATTCAAGAAAATACCACCATATGTGCAACTATTTTCCACCTTAGTATCACCTAGCCCTGAAAACAAACTCTTAAAACCACGCTGAAGCGTTTGTTAATGAAGCGTTTGGTAATAAGCAAGACGAGGTTGTTCATTGTTAACTTACCACTGCCGAAGCTGCTACAGTAAAACTAGCAATAGAGAGTAGTATTAGTAAGCGCAACATTCTTATCGCTGAGACACGTTGTCGTAGTATGATTACAAATGTACGACAACCCAAAACCCATTTCGGTTTCAGAGATGCAAAGATGCACCATCTGAATGCATTTCCATTGGTGAATAATTTACATAATCCAAGTAGTTCCGGTATATAATACTGACATTTTATATTAAATTATCATATGTAAACACAACATAAATATTATTTGGATTGTTAATTCTGCTTCAATTGAATTCAGTGATAATCTTCCACTGCGTCCAGTGATTATGTATGGTTGCAGGATACACTGAATAAAGATAAACCGTAATATTAAATATAATTGCTATCATCATTTTGTCGCCAATTCAACTACCTGTATTTGAATATATATTATGAGTTTATTGCGAGAATAACGCGCAGTACGGGAATGGCATCAATGGAAACGTCACATCTTTTTAAATACAAGCCCGTGTGTGTCGTCAATAGTATTTTACATTTATATTTGTCATTTGTTGCGTATGTGCGTTTACCTGACAGTGTGGGTGGTGATCCAGAAAAATATGTGTAATGAATTAGCTGTTCGTGGCTATACATTCATTTTATTTTATCTATTTTGATAGTTTTATAAACAAATGCTTTTGCCATGCAGAGACGATGATTTCTAAATCAGCGTATGAATTATTTACGTGCGTTACAACATCGAATTGGCACTCTATTCCACTTAAGTCCATACTAATTAGAATGATTTGCTTTAAATAAACTACAGCGCTCTATTTTCGCTGTAAATATGGATCAATTATTGTGCAGTACATGAACAGAAACGTTCATAGGAAAGTCATGGCGTGATGCTTTCTAATAAATCCACCGCGATTGTTGTCATCAAAAGCGTACCACCAGTGACTTCAAATCAAACGGATGTCATGGCGCTGACCTGAGACCACGGCAGCCATTCAATGTTCAAAAGATGAACTGTAAACAAAACGAAATGAGAGCAATCGTCCATGAATGTGTAATTTAACAATCTACTGACGATCGATCAACGGTCCGAAATTAATCACAGCGAAAAATAAATCGTATGTTTCCCAACACCACGTTGCCTGATGCCCAATAAAGTATTTACATCAATAATCTACTTCTTATTTTTCTCTGCTATTGTTTATGTCCACGTTTTTACGTTTTGTGTTGATATTCCCATGCAGTCATGTCCTCAGTTACACGATCGATTTCAGGCTCCAATACAATCGTTTATTTTAAAATCGTAATTTGCAAAAAATTAAACCGAATAATAAAATTGTACATATTGTACGTAAGAGTGGGCTACATGCTACTAAGTAAGTTGACGAACAGTATTTTTCATGATAAATTTATCGCAACTAGAGAAGATACCACATCTAACATTTGTACCTGCAATCACAGTATGCAATGTATGCCTTCAGTTCATTGTTTTCCTTTTTTGCTTGAAAAAAATACCATCAAAGTAAATATGCTGCTTGCGTTTGTTTGTAACTGTAATGTATTGTGCTTGCTTGAGTGCGAAAGGGCATAATGATTCAGAAGTGTGTCAGAACACAGACTTGCTTGTTTGTTTGTTTGTTTGTTTGTTTGCTCACAACGGTATCTCACCCAGTACTACATTTCATGTACTCAGAATCAATTCAGAATATACCTGATTGAAGGCGCTATCTTGTGTAATTGTGTTGATGTATAATCCCGAAGATATATACTGACTGATTTCCCACTTACCAATCACATTTTGACACAGTAAAACACCTAATTTTCAGATGACAGATTTGTTTTTCAGTCTTCTTGTACACACTGTATGAAATGGCCAGATCAACTGAATAACCAATATACTCTAATATAATATTATCATTTCTAATCACACCTTTACAAAAATACTAAATATTATTCACAGTGTAATCGTACTGCTTTCCCTGGATCTGCCAGATGATATTGAATTTCCAGTACTTTATTGTGATACAGGTCAACCAGATTATTTCGAACAGTACTAACCGATGTTAAAAAATGGATTGATTGAACACAAGTAAGATATTCACCAAATACATGCTGCCATATTTATCTTTCACGTATCGATTGAATTTTCTCTGGGCAGTTCCATTAGAATTGCTTTCCCTTAAATATTTTTAAATATAGACCCTCTGAAACGCTATTTTCTGCGTAACAAAATGATATAAAAATCCTAATATAAAAAAAACGATGGGGTTATACACATGTTGTCCTGCCAGCCTTACCGATTTCTTTCAACGATTAGTATATGGGCTGTGTATACGTTTTGTTCAAATAACGCGACACAACAAAACAGGGTATATGTGCGCTGTGTATATATGATTTGTTCAAATGACACGACACAACAACAAAAGGAGCCATGTACAAAAATCTGTGGTCTGGCAATTTGCATCACTGGACAGTTAGAAAACAACCTTATGTGTTTAATGTTCTTATTTGTGATATTCTGACATGTAATACAAAATTGACAAAAACAAAGATGGCAGTTCCCTTATTACGATTAGTCGGGGCAGTTTGCGTGCATCTACACTTTCGGTTTAATATCATATCGATGCTGTGGCAGCGCCTTTCAACATATAGGTGTGATTTTGTGTTGTCGTTTCCAATTTCATGGCCCTCTATTTACACTGGCAAGTTAGCTAAATATTTCACTCGATAATTGATCACAGATGAATGTACCATTTAATACACTCTAAAATACAAGTGACGTCGGTTATACGTCTTCAATGTGCTTTATTTGGGACCCATGATAGTTAGGTTTTAAAACCAGTGTTGGAATACTAAAATACTTTCGTTTTGTTTGTTTTTACATCCCTTACATTTGTACACTAACTCATCGGTTATACGATATCAATGTGTTCTTTTTGAGATCCATGATTACCACAGTTTTAAATTACAGCACCAGTGTTGGAATAATAAAATACTTTTGTTTTGTTTGTTTTACGTCTCCTTACATTTTGTACACTAACACATCGGTTATACGATACCAATGTGTTCTTTTTGAGATCCATGATAATAACAGTTTTAAAACACACCATCAGTGTTGGAATAGTAAAATACTTTCGTTTTGTTTGTTTTTACATCCCTTACATTTGCACACTAACACATCGGTTATACGATATCAGTGTGTTCTTTTTAAGATCCATGATTACCACAGTTTTAAATTACAGCACCAGTGTTGAAATAATAAAATACTTTTGTTTTGTTTGTTTTACGTCTCCTTACATTTTGTACACTAACACATCGGTTATACGATACCAATGTGTTCTTTTTGAGATCCATGATAATAACAGTTTTAAATCACACCACCAGTGTTGGAATAATAAAATACTTTTGTTTTGTTTGTTTTACGTCTCCTTACATTTGTACACTAACTCATCAGTTATACGATATCAATGTGTTCTTTTTTGAGATCTATGATAATAACAGTTTTAAATCATACCAACAGTGTTGGAATAATAAAATACTTTCGTTTTGTTTGTTTTACATCTCCTTACATTTGTACACTAACACATCGGTTATATGATACCAATGTGTTCTTTTTGAGATCAATGATAATAACAGTTTTAAATCACACCACCAGTGTTGGAATAATAAAATACTTTCGTTTTTTTTGTTTTACATCTCATTACATTTGAACACTAACACATCGGCTATACGATATAAATGTGTTCTTTTTGAAATCCATGATAATAACAGTTTTAAATCACACCACCAGTGTTGGAATAATAAATACTTTCGTTTTGTTTGTTTTACATCTTACATGCGAACACTAACACATCTGATATATGACTTCAATGTGCTCTATTTCGGATCTGGGATAATTAGGTTTCAAATATCAGCACCAATGTTAGAATATTGAAATAAATCCGTGGTGGAAATCAATTAAACAAATGGGCACCAATTTCACCTGAGGGGCGTCAATTTTAAAAGAGTAAATGTTTGTTTTGTTGTACTAAATAAAACAAGAAAATATTGGTGTTTTTGAAAACCTGTGCATCGTTTTTAACATTTGGAATTCGACACTTTGCCCTAATCTCAAGTTCATTAATGTATTTCACCATAGAATAAACGAATGTCTACCGTATGCCACGGATGAAATGCTTTCGTTTTGTTTGTTTTCCATCTTCTAACGTGTTTACATTAACACGTCGGTTATACGACATAATGTGCTGTATTTGGTGACCATGATAACAGTTTTTTAAACATATTTAATATTTAAAAATATAAAAATAATATAAAAAATATATAAAAAAAAATATAAAAATAATTTTAAAATATTACCGCCAGTGTTAGAATATTGAAGTAAGTAAATCGATAAATGCTATTAATAATTGTCATGTCACCAAAAAAATGAATACACTCAAACTAATTTTAGCTTGGTGACCTATTTATTTTGAATTGAATTGTGGGTATGATGTCAGATGACATAATTGAAGAGTCTTAACATCACTTGTCTGGATGCAACAATCGATTTGGACTTGTTATTCGTTTTAGAACAATGTATGTAGTTCATGCATACCAGATGAAAGGACAGTTTACAACAGAAACTGGCGATAAGTCATTGTAAGGCTTTATTTTGCCAGCTGGAAGGCGAATCTGAGTAAATGTCAGACCTTGCAAATCCTACTGAAATACAACACGCGTCAAATGGGATTAATAATGACTTGCAATATTCTCAAATATTCATCTTAAAGCGCGGCTTCACAATCCCATGTATTGCACCAGTGCGTCATGGGAAATGTAATGTGCAAGGTTCACCCAGTTGTTTACTTGATACACAGCTGTTATCATTTCAACCGAAGGTGTTAATTCCGTAAGCTAACATCATGCATTACGATGTTATCCGATTTGAAAAGACTTATTGAATCGTGTTCAACGCTCACGGGTTCCCGCAATCTTTTTAAAGCAGTTTTCTTACTTGCATCATAAAGCTCCTTATTTTGTTCCGTGCATGCAACGAAAACTGTGGTTTATTTGAATGACATACACAATGTATAGTATCGCATAGTACAACGTTTGACGTAGTGTTTCTCGTCGGCTAGGCAATAATGACGTTATGCAACATGAAAAAAGCTCCAACAAATTAAAAAAAAACACACAAATTTCGTGATACGGTTGTGTGGCACGGGCATACCCAGTTGCCCGACGCCAAATATACACAAATATATCGCTGGGGCCGAACCACTTCGTGGAGCGCCGACGACGTCCCTGAAGTCGCCAGACAAACAGCTCACAGCATATCATTTCTTATTAGCTCCTCCATGATATTACTAAACCAAAGACTATAGTCTTTGTATAAACCACAGTCCCTCTATCCCCGGTCTGGAAACGACTAGCGTCCTTTTGTCTCGAACCGCGGTGCGGGTAAACAAACCGTTCACACCCGGGCCGAGGAAGTCAGGAAGTCAGACAGATTACAATACCGTCAAAATATTCCTTAAAATCAGAAAATTTACCGTTATGCAATATAGAGGATAGAGGGACTGTGTATAAACATATACCTAGAGATCGAACAAACAACTCGGGATTAACATCTACATTTGCATAAACCAATGATTGACAGTCATTTTGAGCAGTCAAAACGACTGTCCATGCTTTTCCGTAGCATTTACGCGGAAATCACACTGACATCGCCCTGAACTTATAATTAACATCGAAATTGTATCGCGGATATATTCATGTCTGTGTACAACAAGAATAAAAAGCACCCCAGGCGTTAATATTGCCGAAACGAGTGTATATTGCGGATGTTTCACGCCTGAATTCATTTGCATACTGAAAATTGGCTTCCATCTTTCTTTTATATATCCGACCCCGCGGTTTAACAAAGTTAGTGAAACATTGAATGCGTTTCATGTTTCAGAAGGTAAAACAACAATGCAATCATTAAACAAACGCGACACGATAGAGATAAACCAACATTCCCATAAAAACACACCACACGAGATTCGAAGTCGTCCACACACGCGCTTACCACTCTAACTGTCATGTAGTGAACACGCCCTTGCAGTGATTAGAAGAAAATACACAAGCTGAATCTAGAATGAAAAAAACAAAACGTATAGTATTTAAATTATGCATACAAATTAAAGCCACAAATAATCATTTCTTTATTTTGTATTGCGACTGACGTTGTTGTCATGACAATTATACATCATAAAACTGTAAACAATGTTTTTGTCTATTTATTTATTTTTACTCAGACTATTTGTTTGTACCAATCTTTTATGGAATGCATTCACAAAAATGCTAATTTTAGCAGCATTTTACATCTAAAATGACCAGCAAAGAGCTAACATTGATTGGTAAAAGGCAAGTAAGAAGAAATTTGGCTATGAAACAACCTTTATATTTTCTTAAAAACTAAATGGAGGCTAGTCTGTTTTGAATCCGATTGTATGTGTCCGTTCCCGTGATATGCAATGTATTGATCATGTTAAATCAGTTAATGCAACAAAGGTCCAGTTCCGGAATGACAGAACTGCTTGATTTGATGCATTTTAGTACGGAAACCAGTCAGGAATCTTGAAGCAAATCGCATGTGCATCTCTGTGGAGTTCGGAGTTAGACACTCCGAAACACCACTTGTTAAAACAAATGGCTACCTGTGTATCAAAGTTATATATATTTACCTTCCGGAATTAAACAAATATTATTACAAATAATACACAGCTTCGACGAGAATGTATGGTATTTACACGTTACTGTATGGTTTTCAGGTTGTTTTTTTTGACAATGATATAAATTAAAATAGTGGTTATGTACAATATCATATTGTGCCTTAGCGTGCATAGTTTGTGATCTATAAATAATACAGTCGTGATACTTTTCAGAGCGATATGTTGTGGCTAGCGCAGCGAGAGTGGACTCTATAGATAACATCTGTATATATATATATACATATATATATATATATATGGGAGGAATTCATATACCAACAGTCCCTGGACTGTGATATATCCAAAGAGTTTGAAAACGATTCACTTCCATGTGCGGCGCCATTTTGTTTGTTTGTCATTTTGATCAGCGGTGACACACGAATCTTGTGTAGCGCTCAACTCGCTCGTAAACTAATAACTCGACTTCAGCAATTCACGCATTGCGACGTTCTATGGTTACGTCAGTTTTATTTTTAGAAAATCAATAAATTACTGGGCTGGGCTGCGCTCGCTCGCCAGGCACTGTCTGCTACATATTATAGATACGGATGCTAGCCAACAGACTAATGTATGTGTTCACGATGGAAGGTGTTGCCGTGGCAATATATCTTATATTGTTTTATTAGTAAAATGGTTCAACAATGACAAATCTGAGACACAATTCGTATGCTCAAAATATTGCAACAGAATTGTAAAAATATCTGTAATAGCAACCAGAAACGGCTCATCTATTGATTTTTCTGGCTGTCTATATTGTTTTCTATAGCCTAAGCAGGTGTACAAACACTGACGTGAAACGCCTAGTCCTTTCCCATATCCACAGTTTGATAGCACATCAAAAATGTATGTCTAATTATAAAGTTATAATGAACACCCAACGTTTCCCCTAACCTTAATATCAAAGTGATTAATTTGGTGACAGATTTTAAAGCAATTTGTGTTATTGTGTTGTTTGTGTTGTGTCTGCTGACAAATGGAATATAAATACTTCGTTTTTACTATTCGAATTCTTCGCCCCTCGTTTCCAGAAATACTGTATCCGTCCCTGAACAAGTAGTGGTCAATATTTTGTCACCACAAAATATTAATCTGGCTCTGTTTACTGTCTTGTTCTGTCGCAGTGTTGCAAGAATAGACACGTTATTAATTTATTTTGGCAGCAGGAGTAACAACGGAAGTGGAATATACTTTCCGTTAATGTTTCACGCGATATCGTGCTACCTATTCAACCGTAATAACATTAGCATATACATATAAATATTATTTATAAAACATTTACTTTGGAAGGCCCTCGCTATAATTACCCATGATTCTTTGCGGTTTTCCTATGGTCGTCGGCCGATTTTCTGGTATGTACGCGAAATATATTCTATGCCGACAGTATGCAGCATCCGATTTAATCGGTCTAGGTGTTTTTCAACTGTCATTGGGAATTTATAAAGTTTTATGAATATTTTTTTTTATAAAAATCATCCATACCTTCATGGATGTATTAAGAATTCTAAAAACAGGACAACATGGCGTAGTAGTTTTAATACGTACCAGTAGGACTATTTATACACGCATTACTACACGCGCACACAGTAATTGACCCATGGTGTTATCATAATTTATGCGGTTAGTAAATTTGTATTTCCGTGAAAGCAGTGGATTAATTTAAAACCTTGTAAAGACTTGATCGATCAACGTAAGCCTGTTTGTGGGATTATGTACCCCGTAAATTTCTCACCAACTTGGAAATACCACGTTCCATATTTGAAATTAGCACTTCTTATTATGGTAAGATACAGATACCCATGTAATGCTGCAATTACGGAGACACAGTGACAGATATGTAAGGATATTTTCTTAAATGCAAGTCATATAAGACCAGCACAGGCCACATTCATGAACACCCCAACACACAAACATTACAATGCAATGGTGTAATAGTTGCTATGAACATTACTCGTCATAGGGATTTTACAGCATTTGAAGAGATATCGTGTGAAGCGAGTTTAATGCAAAATAGGACACTTTCTTGTTATATTTTCTGTAGTTTTTATTATTTCTTTGTATACTTATGACATTGGTAAATTACTTAGCTGTTTTGAGTGGATCTGTAATAAGAAAAATCATTACTGTATACTATTAATATTCTAAGATTGGTGTAGCATTCGGAATCAACTTTGTTTGAACACTAAATAAGGAAATAATGTAGAATTTTAAGTATTTTGTCTTTCGGAATTTGTGTAAACACTATATTCTAGGCTTTACGTTTTAAACCTATTATTATTGCTAAGCAAATGGTCACATGTATCTATTTTAAAATGTAGAATATGCCAAGTGTAGGGCTGTTTGTTTTTTTTCTCAAGTGTGCCATCAAAAGGTAAACTCAACTCCGTAACATTTTACTGCGACAAAATAGTTGTGCGTGACAGGAAACTGAGGGGCTAATAAATTACACTCAATACATGCTAATAATAAACATATTCCATGCCAAGAACTTATCCCATGTCCAGTTTATTTTTTAAGTGATTCAATATTCATTAGTAAGTTCATATAAAACATGAAACACACAACGGAGTAAGCACATGCAGCTGAAATGAAGCTAACAACAATGTATCTCGTCTCGGCAATATGCTTGGCAATCAACGCAAGTGTTTTTTATTGTGTATTCACCTATGCAATGTGCTTGTCAGTATGTATATTGTTTTTGTTGTTTTTTTGTTTTGTTTTTTGCTTTGTGTGTTTTTATTCGGATTTTTCTATTTCCTTTACGAATTGTTTTTAATTTGAAATATGTTATGTGTATATGGTTATATTCTCTAGATTCGAATAGGTTTTACGTTGTTCCTCCCTCACGTATGAGTAAAGTCTTTCAATTCGATTTGGTATGACGTTAAGTTTCTTCACCTAATAAGAATGACTGATTTGATCCTATTTGGTATAACGTTATTTTTACGTTATAAGTGGGTGTAGACAGTTATACCCGATTTGTCTTCTTTCGTGTAAACTATTAGACCAATGGTTTTGTAGAAAACGACAGTCTTAACATTTGAATAATTTTTTGGTAGATGTAATGAGCTTGTCGTAAAATACAATAACACTGTTAATACACAGACGATTCCCAACGCCACCACGTTTCATACTGAAACCATCTGACTGCGACTCAAAGATACATGGCGAGGGATTCGTGTGGAGTAGTGTTGCTCACTTTTGTGCAAAATACCTTACATCATTTAATGTATACCGTGAGGTTCCTATGTCCTTTTCTTACTGATTTCACAATGTTGTGTAATGTACTTGTTAGTTAATCGATGTTTTTTCGATTATTGTTTTGTGTTCTTAGACTTGTAAATTTCCCTATGCGACTTAGGTTATACGAACTACGGTTTGGTATGTTATTTCTACTTCCCATATGCATAAATAAATTTCTGTTTGACTTTATTTTGCATTACATCTGGACGGAATCTTTATATCCGATTTAGCATTACATTATTCATATATGGATGTCGATATTTTCATATATGGACATAAACTTCATATCTGGTTAATAGCGTGTTATATCTACTTTATTGTGTTTCATAGTCACAGGCAGCGTCAATTTTGCAATTATTAACAACATATTGAACTGTATCTATTGAAACTTCCTGCAGTCAATAGCAAATTCTAACTTCTTCTCCAGTGTAATCAGAAGATTCACTTATCTATTTTTGGGTGACAGGCCTTTTTTTTAACTACAAACGTGAATAATCAAACAATTGCCATGATCTGCGGACATATCTCTTACTCCCTTAAAGAATTCCCCGTCACCTGCATTGCAGAGGCACGAATGTTTGCATCAGATGGCGAGATCTGAAATCTGGACCCTCTGAAACGCAATTTCCTACATTTTGGGGAGCAAATTTTGCTGACACAAAGGCTTTCAGCTTGATTTACGGGCGAGGGGGGGTCGACGCCCCCAGCTTTTTTATGGGTGGACGACCGCCCCTCTGGCCCCCGGTGCCATTGCCACTGCGTTGACATCTATTTATTTAATACCTCTGTACACTATATGAACTAATTAAAGTCACGTTAAATTAACACTCGTGTTGATAAAAAATCGCATATTCAATGTGGCTTATCATTCAACTTTGTGTTACTTCATAGTAGTGTATTCCTTGTTAATTAAAGTAATTTATTTATTTCAGATCTTACCATGTACATATGGTTCAGGTAAGTTATATAGTTATCGGATTACGATATAGAATTGTAAATTGTTTGCTCCTACATTTGTGGCTTGAAACTTCAAGAGGTTTTTGGAATGCTACTTGCAATGTATGCATGACATGTATAAAAGTTACTTTATATCATACTGTAATGCTACTAGTTCGCCGGAATCAGCAACTGAATCGCCTTACCGCCGCTTTAAATCCTCATAATGAGGATCCGCCGGGATTCGGCGATAAGCTAATTACTATTGTGAGATTATCAACTCGATCCTGGGTATGTGACACTGAAAGGTTCATCCAAGTACCTATCTGTAGTTGTACGATGGCTGTCTTGAATTAACTAATTAGCGCTCGAGGACTGTCCTGGGCAAGTACACTCACAAACAAATTCTGTCAGTCAACTATGTTAGTATCAAATTGCATGTTTCAGACGAAGATTGCACGCGTGATGATATCTTAACTTTCCTTTCGTCAGCCATAGTAATGAGCATGTACTATAGTCTATAAAAAAATGCGACATGAAAATTTAACAATGCATCTCTACGCAATCGCATTTATTTCTAAATTATTATTACATTTTTTGTATACAGCATTCTGGTAAGCGGGCTCGTACTATATATCGAAACACACCAGGATTGTCACAAAGTTCCAAAATACATATGTAATTTCAGATCATAGTAATGTAATTATTATAAAATTAATTCCATGAAGCATGCAAATTTGCAACAATAAATATAACCTGGGCAGAATAATCCCAGCAACGAATTGTGTTGAGTACGTGGGACGTCGATTCCCCACTCAAGGTGAAATGCACGTACGTCTGCTAATTTTAAGTGGAGTAATAAGGACGCCACCAATGTCAACGAACCAACTAATTGCTTACTGAAAAGGATCTACATGCTAATTGTCTGTTATGCTAATTCATGCATGGTATTTAATGAATGGAAAATCTATTGTCAACGTCTTTCCTGCCACGCAGTTGCCCAGTATGCACGTCATTCGTGCGTCGGAAGACCCGGCTCTATTATCCTTTTTTAAGAAATCGCCATGGATGCAGTCTTCTAGTGGATGTCACCAATGGTTCTGCGAGCTGAGTACATTTCCTAGGAACTGACGCATTACTCTAAACCACATTGCCAAGAAGCCTTTGGTTCGTCGAGTGTAACCGGTTCAATGCTCCGTTGCCAGCTGGAATAGGGCGTGTCCATCTCCACTTCGACAGCGTGCACAGCAGGTCAACGCTTCCACATGAACTGTACTGTCGACATGGTATGCATAATGATTATTTTAGAATTATTTTAGAGTCGTAGTGTGTTATTTTGTTCAATGCTTTGTTGGGTTTCATACTTTTGCCAACTGTGGTATGAACGGTTCACTTAGTTGAAACACCAAATAGTTTTGTTAAATTTTACATATTTTTCTTACTTTTGGCTCCACATACTCCAGTCACTTGTCACTCGTGACTGGAGCTTGAAGCCGCGTGTATATATCAGTTGTTCCGTATATGCCCGCTTTGTATTATTCCCCCTTTATTTATAGTTGTGTTGAAAGTTTATACATCTTCGTGTTGTCATTGCAAGCGTGTGTCGAATTCGTGTACATTTCCAAACCTGGTCACCCCAATAATGGGTAAAGAACCCACAACACAAGGCAAGGTCTTTTGGTCCTCATTTGGCTACCATTATTAACTGAAAACAAGCCTTGTGACAAGGATAATAATGTCACGCCTACATAATATTACCCGTAATGAATATCACGCGTACTACATAATATTACTCGCTGCGAATGTCGCCAAATAATGTTGAAATAACAAATCGTTGTCAAACAATGTCGAAATAAAGACCGAACAATATAATCATAATGTCAAAGTAGTGTACTAAAATGTCTGAATAAGTCCAAATAAGTAATAAGTAAATAATGTCTAAATAAAATAAAATATTTAAATAAGGACAAAATAATGTAATGATAATGTAGAAATAATATGATAAGTATACTAGTATACTCGCAAAATAATGAGATTTAATACATAATAAAGACCAAATATTAACACAATAATTTTAGTAATATTTCGTGATCTTTTTAACATATCGTTTGCATAGTCAAAGAATTAGTCTTCTAACTAATACATTTTTGGAGACAGGTACTTAAGTTGTAAAATGAGATTATTGGAACAAATATTACAATAATATATTATAGGAATGTTTTAGTGAGTTAAATGTCGTTATAGGAAATGCAGAATCTTACATTGGTGTCGGAACTGGTAATAAATTATGGAGTCGGGAGTCTATCGATGACCAATGGGTGGCGATAGAAGACAGTTGTTGCGTCACATCAATGACGACTCTTCCCAATGGTGTAATTATTGGTATTGGAATGAACATGAACCTTTGGACTCGATCTGGCAAAGATGGCAAATGGGTTGGACCTGTTCCAGATAGTTGCTGTGTAACTGATGTCACATACTTGAGTGATGGTTCGCTGCTCGGTATTGGCACTGGTCAAAAGTTATGGACGCGTCGAGGAATTGAAGGCAAGTGGGTTGGACCAGTAGAGAATAGCTGCTGTGTTCAATCAGTCACCCAGTTGGCGTCTGGAGAAATACTTGGAGTTGGTATGGATGGAAAACTATGGACTAGGCCAGGAGTTGAAGGCAGCTGGACAAAGGTGGACGACAATGGTATCGTTTCTGATGTGACAGTAAATAGCGACGGTAACATCATTGGTATTGGTACAACATGTGGTTTGTTTGAGAGAGGGGATCTGCGCAGTGAATGGGGTGGACAAATACCCCCATAGCAGATGTGTGAAGTCAGTTTCAGTCGTACGTGCTATCAAAGGCATGTACCACTGGAGTCTTTGATGAACGTGTATGCCACAACAATATTTGGAGTGTGGGTGTCTATAGGGTAACAATCTATACAACCGACAGTTATAGTAATAGCATTAATCTGAAAACCTTGCACAACGGAATGGTGGTGTACACGCGAAATATCCTGACTAATGAATCTGTTGAAATACAGTTGTCATTATATATATATATATATATATATATATATGAATGAATGATAATGTGGTGATAGTGTTGGCTGAAGTCATGCTTTAAACTGTCGAAATGTCATCACCGTCGTTCTGAACCAAGTTCTGAACAATAATCAAAATGTAGCACAGCGCTGCTATATAACATTTTTAGCCGACTTCGAATCCAGTAGATATAGATAGTTTTAATTGTTTCTAGTGAATAGCCAGTCCCTCCAGATGAAAACTTACAATGGATGAATTGTCAGAGGTCAAACTGTGATTGAATTATTCCAAGATTTTTATGTTGTACCAGTGAGAGCAAAACATAGTATTAGTCCGTGGCGAATCGCTGGCACCGCATACGAGTCGGGAATAATCAAGTGTAACAACAAACGTGGTACGTGGGGAGGTAACACACACACACACAGTGAGTTTTCAAGGAATATCAACATTTTAAAACAATCTTCGTATTTTTGTGCATTCTGAATCTCACTGCAATAATTCCACTTTTATCGAATGTACTTTGCTTCGTGTATGCCCCTAATATTTCACGCTAACAAAAGTGCTGAACCCTACTTTGAACAAATCCAGGAACACCGGGACATTTTGTTTTAGTGAGTAGATAAAATATTGCGTTTCTCTCTGCGAATGAACTTTCACCAACTGCATAATTTGCCGGTGTAATTCGGAGCAGTAAATTACTGGAGTTACAATGACGTTTTGGGTGACGACCAAAGCGACGGATAAAACATATACCCGCATGCAACTCAAATAAGTAGTAGAAGGTGTCACAGGGGTGATAAACCTAAAACAAGTGATTGATAGGACATGGCGGGAAACATAAAGAATAATTATTTCGCTACTTATTAGTTGGTGACATGTAATATTGTGAAGGAAATGAATGGTAACAGATTAATTTCACATGCCCATCGCCATTTTACAACCATTTATTTATATTAAAATTAACCTTCTCATCCTGACCAAGGAATTTTATTATTTAAAATGAATGCGATGGAGATAAGCTCGACGATTGGTGTAAAATGCCATTTATACGAATATTTAAATTAATACGTTCTTGCCGAGATGCTATTAAAAATATACTGTATTGCTTAGTTGCTGTGTTATAACCATACAGGTTACTATGGTGTTGGAACTGGGGGTAATATATGGAGTCGGCAGACGCTCGATAATGACGAATGGCAGAAGATAGATGGTAGTTGCTGTGTTCAGTCAATGACAACCTTTCCAGATGGTACAATTGTCGGCATTGGATTAAATAATCAACTTTATCACAGGTCTGATGCTAACAGTGAATGGGTTGGACCTGTTGCAGATAGTTGCTGTGTAACGGATGTCACATACTTGAGTGATGGTTCGCTGCTCGGTATTGGCACTGGTCAAAAGTTATGGACGCGTCCAGGAATTGAAGGCAAATGGGTTGGACCTGTAGAAAATAGCTGCTGTGTTCAATCCGTCACCCAGTTGGCGTCTGGAGAAATACTTGGAGTTGGTATGAATGGAAAATTGTGGACGAGGCCAGGAGTTGAAGGCAGCTGGACAAAGGTGGACGACAATTCGACAATGGTATCGTTTCTGATGTGACAGTAAATAGCGACGGTAACATCATTGGTATTGATTGGTACAACATGTGGTTTATTTGAGAGAGAGAATCTGCACAGTGAATGGGGAAGTGAAGTATCAAATAGCAAATGCGTCACGGCAGTATCAGCAATACGTTCTTACTGGTAGTGCAGGTAATTCGTTGTTTGGTAGTATAACATTTATTATTTAAAACACAAATTCTAATATCATATCAGATTATTTTCACGAACAATGTTTATCTATCATGGTGTTTATTTTTACGTTCGCTACGATTTACCTTTAATCCGTAATTTGGTAAATCAATTGATGCTTAATTATACCTCTGCTGTACTATCTACTGAAGCTGTATATAACAATCCCACCAAATGCCGGTTTGCTAGTTTTATATCTTTTCTACTATATACTAAAAAAAATCTCCAGTATGCGAACAACGTTTAACAATATAATCTCATAGTTTTACAATTATCTTGACTTTGAATCCTAAAAATAACTAGAAGACGTCAGGAATCAACTGAAAGTTTAATAAAAAAAACTGTTTCGTAATCCACACGTGAGATATAGCTTTGATAATTGCCATGACATTGAGAGACTAAAGTACTGCTTATGCAGGTCTATCGCTTTAGAGTACAGACTACCATTTGTTCGTCTGTGTAGTTTCATTACTTTTTCGCATCAAACTGTAAGAAGAGATCGGCATATATCAACGCATCTAGATGGATATGTTAGCATCGTGTTTATTGTACTTGGTAAATTTCATATCATTTGTAACTAACATTACTTTCTGATCATTTACAGTGAACAAAGTCAGCCAACACCAACACTACGTATGATGCCATTTATATATGGTGCTAGATAATGGTATATTTATTACCTGATTTGCAATTTAAATTCAAAGATATAATTTGGTGTTCATTTCTATAGCATATAATCTGTATAAAAAGCCTTTGAGATGTCACATGCAAAAAAGGAACTGGAATGATGTTGTAATACGTCATCCTAAATCTTTTCTATTTTACTCCTTGCTTGTGGGATATACATTAGTAGTTTATAAAGATAATAAAGCATATGAATACATCAATTGTTATTTATCATGTTATTCAGTCTAAGGTTTACATTTTACATTGACCAGAAAACTGGTTAAGATGAATATTTGAGAATATCGCAAGTCATTATTAATCCAAATTGACGCGTGTTGTATTTCAGTAGGATTTGCAAGGTCCGACATTTACTCAGATTCTCCTTCCAGCTGGTAAGAAAGCCATTACAATGACTTATCGCCAGTTTCTGTTATTAACTGTCCTTTCATCTGGCATGCATGAACTACATACATTGTTCCAAAAGGAATAACGAGTCCAAATCGATTGATGCATCCAGACAAGTGATGTTAAGACTATTCTAGTATGTCATCTGACATCATACCCACAATTCAATTCAAAATAAATAGCTCACCAAGCTAAAATTAGTTTGAGTGTATTCAATTTTTTGGTGACATGACAATTATTGGTAGCATTTATCTAACATTGGTGGCGATATTTAAAACCTAATTATCCCAGATCCGAAATAGAGCACATTGAAGTTATATATCAGATGTGTTAGTGTCCACATGTAAGATGTAAAACAAACAAAACGAACGTATTTTATTATTCCAACACTGTTGGTGTGATTTAAAACTGTTATTATTATGGATCTCAAAAAGAACATATTGATATTTCAAGCCTGCCTAACCGGAGTTTATACCAGGATTTAGTTGCAGCACCTAGACGGTCTGTGGTTACAGCTTCATGTTCCGAGTAATAGTAAGAAATTGACATTAGAATAGAAAATAAAAGACTGACACTCCCATACAATTAATAGCAAGTGAAATTCCTGGGATTGAAACATAGACTTTGAAGTTACTGGTGTAGGCAACGAATAACTTCAAGTTGGCATAAAGACGAGGTGGTGTATTCAATCAGTGCTGAAATTATAATTACGTTTGTTGTTTTTGCTGAAAAGTTTTCAAGCATTACGTGTGGATCTAATTTTCACTGTGCTGTGTCAAGTTTCAATAGAGTACAAGAGAACTGGTGATGGTTGTAGAACCATAACTGCCTCAGCTCAAAGACTGTTATGTAATACAAGGGAATGTAAAGGGAAATGTATTGTAGTGTTACCTCTGTGTAATTTACAATATATCCGCATTAACCTTCACTATTAAGGACAATATGGGAGTAGAAGCAAGGCTACGCAAATTTGCGAAATAGTAGTTAGTTAGAATTACCAGACATTGTTGGATATAAAGAAGTGGCATATTAACCCAACAAACATACTCGCACATATTCATACATGTCTTATTGTGTGGGGCAAAGCTGTCATGTACACATTCATAATAACTGGAAATGGTTTCACAACAGAAAACAAGTGTTATTGCTGTAAATAATTATGAACAATAAAAACTGAAATTTAGAAAAACTATGAACAAAAAATAATGAAAGTCTGATTTTCTGCACAGTTTCCAGGAAATTATTAACCGAACCATAACATTTATAAAAAGCACAGTGCTGAGATTCACTTCGAGTATATCAGAAATATAATCTTACAATTGCATAAGAGTCGTTAAAACGTACAGTTTGGTGACATAATTCAAATTTTGTATAGTTGAATATGCATACAACCACCCATGCACTAGTACATTTTGACAATAAACCCCTCTTTCACATTGTGCAAATACAAACAAGACATTAAACTTTCCTGACAGTAACATGTAAGCGTTGTATTAACCCGAATGAAAAGTCTTGAGTCACGGCGAATACTTCTATCGAGTCGCCCGCTTCAACTAGCCAAGGCCAATCAATAATGTGCGGGGTCATTAATTAAATAATATTAATTTTATTAACACTTGCACATTCCCCGGAGGGATTGGCAATGGCTATAAATGTTTAAGAAAGAATAAAAGGTTAAACAAATTAAATAAATAATATAAAATAAAAACATACAAAAAACTAAGCTAATACATTACTGTAATAGCGAAAGAAAATATTAAGACTAAATTATTATACAATAAAAAGATAGAAAAAATGCAAAACATAACTGTGAACGAAAATTGTCACTGGGGTTGCTGTCTTATTTCAAAACACTTCTTTAGGCACCTTGCTACAGGGAGTGTTAGACCACTGTTGTTTAGCAAGGCTGTGAATTGTGTCTTTGGTGACAAATTTTGGTTTTTGCCATTTCAATAAGACATTTCTATCGGGGGTACAACTTTTGCATGACATCATTAGTTGATATTCATCTTCTACTTGATTCTGATCACAAAGGTTACATAATCTATTAGCAAGGGGTATTCCGTTGTGTCTGTCAGTCACAATACTTTGCAGGGTAACAAGGTAGGTTTCAAAAGCAAAATTGTTTTTTAATTCTCTGTATGTTCTTAATTTATTTATATTTCATTTTGGTTTGATTAATTGTCGTTTTGTAATTCACTTTTCCAAGTTGATATAAATGATGTTTGTATATTTTTATTAATTTGTCCTAATTGCCTTGTTAGAATTTCATTGTTGTCAACCAGGTTATACTGGTTGATGTTAATCAAAAGGGAGTCTACCATTTACTATTAATTTCTTAATATTAATAATTTACTATTAAACTCAAAAACATCGTAATGTTATTACTCCTACACCAGGCAACACCAATTAAAACCAACATCGATTTAGAATTACTGTGGTCAATGACATTGACATTTGTTGCTTTTCCATATAGCAGCAGTTTCCCTTTTTTAATAATGAAAACTACCCTTGATACCCTGGAGAAGTATGTCCATTGTTTCACAACAACGACTGTCCCAAGAGATTTTTGTCTTCTCAATTTCTCAAGATAAACGTCCCAGGGTTGTTTTGTTTACTAGAAGGAAATGTCCTTTGACAGCATTACTTGAATTAATTTCCATTGCACAAAAAGCAGCAAATACTCTTACTGAAGCACAGAATTGGCATGATTTTTCCCGGCCATTCACGCAAACTGCAAATCAAGACTTTTACTGCATCCATAGTTGTTGACAGCCGATGGATGTATTGTGACGTATTTTGACCCCCAGATTCTGACCTTGCATTCTTGCCACATTTACTTTCATACCCGTTCAATTTCCTTTCATTATTTCATCCAGATTCCATGATATTTTATATTTAAAACCAAAATTTATTTCATAGTCACTCTAGTTTTCACTTTTCTAAAATTATCTTACTGATCAAAAGACTTTTCACTCCCATCATGCAATCTCCCATAGTACTTCCACAGACACAGCGGCGATCGCCAACATATCTACAAATAACCTCGCTTTCAGGAGCTGAGGAATGAGGGAAATGGCATTTTCATTGGAATTTATTTTAGCGGTATTTTACTGCAGTTTATTTTGATTCGTCCCTGAAATCAAAATCGGTATTTCCACATCCCATATGCAAATGAGGTCTGAGAGCAAACAAAGCAGTCCGTTCAGGAGTATCGTTTTTCGAAACATAGCAGAAATAAACAATATTTAGAAGTACGATATTTTACCCTTGGGGTACATGAATATACTTGCCGAGTGAAATGAAATTCGAACAATAGTATTGGTACTTTTAGGCAGTCAATTATTTTGACTAAAACTCATTTGCAAATGCATCTCCAAATGGCCAAATGCATCTCCTATAAATTTAGAATACAACACATCAGACATAGCTCATTCTACCCAGCTTGAGTTACTATTTGAATTTTTGATATCTTTTTTTCATTAATGACAAATTTGACCCCAACGTTGGGGTAACTGTTCACCAGGAATGGCATTTTAACTCTCCTGCATTTTTTTCCACTGGGCCGATTTTGTTCAAACTTTGCCGGCAAGTCATACCTTCACTCCAGTTGGGTTGTAAAATCTGAAAACAAATTCTTGTCCACCGTTTCCATAGCAACAGCCAAAAACTGATTTGTTTGAATACCTTCACGCCAAATATATCACACCCTACATTTCTATGATTAAAAAGTACGGACGTAGCTCATTCTACTTAGCTAGAGTGTGGGAAAAAACATTTACTGTTTTTTATGTCTATTTTCATTATCGAGAAAATTGAACCCAAAGTTTTCACCAGCAACGGCTTTTAACTCCTCTGTGATTGTTTTGGCTTGGCTGATTTTGTTCATACTTGACAGGCAGGTCGTACCGGAAAAACATTGGAAAAACAATCCTGGCCTACCGCTACCATGGCAACAGCCAAAAACTGTTTTTTTTTAATACTTTCGCCCCAAATGTATTACCTCATACCAATCTTGTAATAGTGTTCAAATGATCATGCTTTTTATTTTGGCTACGTTGCACACCGGTACGCCGACATTGTATGAACGTAATCCCAATGCAACTTTGAACTTTGAATGGAATGGGAATACTATCGCAAAACGGTTGGAAATAATAAATTTAACAGCAGAATACGTCCTAGTAATACAATAAAGTGACTTCTAAAGACTGAATGTTTTTTGGCGAACTTCGTTTACGGTGCCCGGTTTTAGTTATACAAACCGACGTTAGCTTCACGTTCATGTCCTACCATGGCAACAGCCGAAAACAAGTTGCTTGTTTTTGAGCAGAGCGGATCGCCAACCAGCCTACCGGCTTGTTTCCATTGGCAACTGAATTATTTTGTGAACAAATTTTCGTCTGCTATTTTTATCTGGTTCAAATCTTCCAGCGATATTTTTAGCATATTAAGTGTACCTCACATGGAATACTATGATTGAGAGAACTTGATGTATGTTGACCACCTAGAAACCCTGAAGGGCTCTCGGAAGATTCCCCCTACAGTAAAATTAACCATTGCCATGGAGGTGCAACCATCAACATCGAAGTACCAGAAGGTTTCTGCTGGCGACGTTGCGGCATTACCCAGTTACAAATAAAGATTACCAACGCCAAATGAACAACATTTTAACCAGTAATCAAGATTTATCCACGGCTAGCAAGCAATATCACAAGCGAAGTTGTAGCGTGCCCCTCATTGACGACCACTGTCGACGAAAGTCATCCCGTCAGTGAAGTACCACAGTTGCCAGCATGCTTGCCAACTTCAACACAAATTTAAACTACGTACTAAAAAAGAACCGTGGTATGACCGACTGCGAAACGTCCACCGAGATCAGACGGCGTCCTATCGTGCCAATCCTTCACTATTGTATTCAAACGAATCACGTGGTGTGCTGTTACATTCTGCTTCAAACCCGGGATTCAACCGTTAGGGGCGTTTTAATAAAAACAAAACATCGCAAATCATGCAAATTTAGCATTTTCAAACCAGTATACTAAAAAAGAAATGCTCAGCGATGCAAAAGAAGGATAGATATTACTTTTCAGTATACTCATCTCTGTTGATAATATCCCTCACATATTCTACTCCCAATTACTCCTGCGTAAAATGGAATAGCCTCTTTTCATGTTGACATTGTGAGTAAAATGATAGGCTGTTAAAATTGGCTGTTATATACTACGGTTACGGTCTGGAAAATGTGTTTAATTAGCACTCATTCAAGGGACAATGCAGAATTCCCAGTGGGAGTGACACTGGTTCGACTCTGCCATTAAAATAGGGGTGTTTTCAGCACAAAACGAATAACCCTGGAGTGCACACAATACACTGAATTTCATAACAAATGTTGCATTAGTTACAGCAGCAGAATAACACAGAAATATCAGACGAAACACGGAAACTATGTTGTATTTCGGCCTGAACCCTCTATATTGCAATTCCAGAAATTACCTCCATATGTGAAACCATTTTCCACCTTGGTATCACCTACCACTGAAAACAAACTCTTAATACCATGCTGAAGCGTTTGGTAAAACAGTTTTAAATTACACCATCAGTGTTGGAATAATAAAATACTTTCCTTTTGTTTCTTTTACATTCCCTTTCATTGGTGACCCTGATAATAACAGTTTTAAATATTATCGCCAGTCTTAGAATATTGAAGTAAGTAAATCGATAAATGCTATCAATAATTGTCATGCCACCAAAAACTTGAATACACTCAAACTAATTGCTTGGTGAGCTATTTATTTGGAATTGAAATGTGGGTATGATGTCACATGACATAAAAGATGAGTATTAACATCACTTGGTTGGATGCAACAATCGATTTGGACTTGATTCGTTTTGGAACAATGTATGTAGTTCATGCATGCCAGATGAAAGGACAGTTTATAACAGAAACGGGCGATAAGTCATTGTAATGGCTTTATCTTACCAGCTGGAAGTTGAATCTGAGTAAATGTCAGACCTTGCAAATCCTACTGAAACACAACACGCGTCAAATGGGATTAATAATGACTTGCGATATTCTCAAATATTCATCTTAACCAGTTTTCTGGTCAATGTAAAATGTAAACCTTAGACTGAATAACATGATAAATAACAATAGATGTATTCATATGCTTTATTATCTTTATAAACCACTAATATATATCCCACAAGCAAGGAGTAAAATAGAAAAGATTTAGGATGACGTATTACAACATCATTCCAGTTCCTTTTTTGCATGTGACATCTCAAAGGCTTTTTATACAGATTATATGCTATAGAAATGAACACCAAATTATATCTTTGAATTTAAATTGCAAATCAGATAATAAATATATCATTATCTAGCACCATATATGGCATCATACGTAGTGTTGGTGTTGGGTGACTTTGTTCACTGGAAATAATCATAAAGTGATTTTTAGTTACAAATGATATGAAATTTACCAAGTACAATAAACACGATGCTAACATATCAATCTAGATGCCTTGATATATGCCGATCTCTTCTTACAGTTTGGGTTGATGCGAAAAAGTAATGAAACTACACAGACGAACAAATGGTAGTCTGTACTCTAAAGCGATAGACCTGCATAAGCAGTACTTTAGTCTCTCAATGTCATGACAAAAGCTGTATCTCACATGTGGATTACGAAACAGTTTTATTAAAATTTCAGTTGATTCCTGACGTCTTCTAGTTATTTTTAGGATTCAAAGTCAAGATAATTGTAAAACTATGAGATTATATTGTTAAACGTTGTTCGCATACTGGAGATTTTTTTAGTATATAGTAGAAAAGATATAAAACTAGCAAACCAGCATTTGGTGGGGTTGTTATATACAGCTTCAGTAGATAGTACAGCAGAGGTATAATTAAGCATCAATTGATTTACCAAATTACGGATTAAAGGTAAATCGTAGCGAACGTAAAAATAAACACCATGATAGATAAACATTGTTCGTGAAAATAATCTGATATGATATTAGAATTTGTGTTTTAAATAATAAATGTTATACTACCAAACAACGAATTACCTGCACTACCAGTAAGAACGTATTGCTGATACTGCCGTGACGCATTTGCTATTTGATACTTCACTTCCCCATTCACTGTGCAGATCCCCTCTCTCAAATAAACCACATGTTGTACCAATACCAATTATGTTACCATTGCTATTTACTGTCACATCAGAAACGATACCATTGTCGTCCACCTTTGTCCAGCTGCCTTCAACTCCTGTTGTCAGGTATGTTCGTTTTCATTTCAAAAATCCAAATATTCGTTGCTCATTTTCCTGACTCCTAATGTTATATAGTTTAGTCCAGAGTGGACGCGACTAAGTGCAATTTTATATATTTACTTTTGTATTTTTGACAGGCAACAGTAGTACAGTGAAAGACACTCGGTGAGTTTTCTACTGACCCCTAACCCTATTTGCTGCGCAGATGTCGAGGGGAACCTATGAAGTCCGTAGCCAACTCTTTTACGTGTGATAGACATTTGAACGACCTTTATGTGAACAGATATATCGAAAACTTTATATATATACAACTTATACCCTCTTTATATAATTATCGATTTCATATTATTTCTCTTTTTTTCTTTTTATCACAGATGAGCGATTCTGATTTGAAAAAAGTGTGTATTGACTTTTCAATGTTACTCGTTTTTTCTAGTTTTTTTTATTATAATCGAATACTTAACCGCGTTTCAAAATGTATACTTTATATACTCAAAATGTCATTTTTTTATTCTTAAATTCAGTTTTTAATCCATTCTTTTTTTATTACTTACTCAAACAAAAACAAAAATCAAAAAAATGTATACTTTATATATACTCTATATTTCAATTTGTTTTTTTTAATCCATCTTTTTGATTATTTACTAAAACAAAAATAACAAAAAAACAAAAACAAAAAAAAAGGATATTCCATGTCACTGATCTTAGTAGTTTTACCCTTCTTTGTGTAATAAACTGTTAGTTTTCAAAATGACGTGTATTTATTAGCGTATGTGTGTGAGTAATTACAGTAATTAAAATAAATAAAAAAAAATCCAATTAAAAAATAATTAAAAAACTTGATGGTAATTTATGCAAATTGTATTCACGATAACCTCGACACGACCTCGTATTCACATCAATTTTATGTATGCAAATGTATTCACAATATCCCATTGTGACCTCATCCTCATTCAAATGAACCCCTTTGCGGCCATGGTCGCTCATTTATGCTAATTTATGCACGAATTCCCATTGTGACGTCATTATTTATGCTCATCTATGCACGGGCACCCATGAAATTCTTCGCATTTCCCAACACCTTCAGCGTTTGAATGTCTAGGACACATAATTACATTCGAAAGTCTAGGTTGCTGTCTAATGTCATTTATTGCATTTCATAACGAGGCTCCTTATTAGTCCTTATTTACATATAAGTACTGCCCTGATGACGTCACAAGGGGATATTGCATGCAAGACATGTAAATAATGCTTTATTAGATAATTTAGCTTATCTATATTTTCGTAAATATCTAAATTTAAAAGAAAGTATATTCACACAATGAATTTGGCAGTTTAGCTGAACTAAGACTTCTGTTACTTCATACCTTAATACTAGTTTTCTAAAATAGTATGTAGTTATTTAAAAGTGTTTTGAAGTATGTACAGGCAACTAAACAAATTCAGTATGTCATGTTTCAGTAGTAAAAGATGCTGGTATATGTCAGTCACGGAACAATTAGTATAGTTTTTCTTTATATATATATCTATCTATATATATATATATATATATATATATATATATAGCTTTATCGTAGCATTGCTGACTGTACGGAGAAGTTCGGCTATCTAAACATGTGAGTACGATTATGATTATCTTTCTTTCGCTCTATTAATAGAAGTCAACGCAGTCGATTAATTCATTTAAACTATAGTGGTTCGAATTTTGTGTTTCTTGTAGATAAGTATTCAAACGCCAGACTACCAAAATTACGTCGTTGGTCTGAAACAACTACAGATGAATCCAGCTTATTTATGATGCAGGTTACTATGCGCGTTTAATAGTATGGCATGCAATGTTATTATGCGCGTCTAGATAAGTCAAAGATTGTAAGCGTAGAATATCTGTCAAATTACAAGTGGGAAAAAAAAAACGAAAGATGCAGAGGTGTGAACAAGGACGACTGACACTTTGAAGCAGGCAGGTTCCCGGTTTTTGCACAATATTAAGTCGTGACAACAACACTATTAGGTATTCTACAGACGACGAAAATATGTTTAGTTTTAGTAGTATTTCTGTTTCCGATAAACAGCCATGGCTTTGGAAACGTGGGTCTTTTTTTAAGCACGACCCAACAGATGAAAAGCAAAACAATTACTACTAACACAGCCACATTAGCATTTACTATAATCTGATTGGATTGCGATGGTAACTGTTTTTATTTCACTATGAATGCAAGGAAGGGAAGCAAAACGAGAGAACTACCTAAAAATAAACAATGACCTGTCAAACTTTGTATCATTAAAACAAATAGATTTTTTTTTATCTTATTTGAACCGATATAGCTTAGACCACTTTTTATACTGTGAAAAATATGAAAACTGTACATAGTATAAATAATCAAACATAGAAGACGTAGAAGGTAACAACTAAAACTGTTAAGGGCAATAGTAGTTAAGGATGGACTATACGTACGACCATGAGGGTGCTGTTCATAGTTCGGATGCGACGACGTCATAAGGGATGGAATGACGTCACAATGGGGAACCGTGCATAGATTACCATAAATGATGACATCACAATGGGAATTCGTGCATAAATTAGCATAAATGAGCGTTCATGGCCGTAGAGAGGTTAATTTGCATACATAAAATTGATTTGAATACGAGGTCGTCACGAGGTCATCGTGAATACATTTCCATAAAGTACTATCAATTTTTTTTTATTATTTTTTAATTGGACGAGTGATAATAACACCATGTTTCTCAAAAATTTCGGTAGAACGTTCAATCTCCGTGCATGTAGAATTAGTCTCATTTATCATATAAAAGGCAGGCAGTACATGTCAAATTTTAGAGGCAGGGGACAGTACTTGCATCATAGTACTGACCCCACTGACATGTTCATGCTTTATTGTGTTACTCACACTAAGCACTAATTCTGTATCCTATACGCCGATTATTTATAAATGATATGTATATCAACTCCATCTGATGGGTGGCATAATTGTATTCGCCCATTTTCAGGGAGATTTCGGGTGCGACTCCTATGGTCTTCTGTACACCCATATAAGTATTGTCAGCCAATTTGCCAGGCCAGACAGCATTCGTATTTGAAAGAATGCCGTTTTTTGGAGGGGACATGAAGCTTTTGGACCTGTTTACTGTTCCTATCTTCAGTGCACGTAAAAGAGACAGTTGTTTGTGTCGAAGAGTGTATCGGTTTTCCCGTTACAACTAACGCACCCTTCCGATACATGTGTATGTTTGAGTTGGGCCGTCCCTCATTTTGTAATTGTAAAGTCTGTAACAGGACCCGATCTGTAGCTCAGAAATGATTGTCTGTGTGTGTAATTCGCATTTTCAAATTCAATGAATGCTGGTTAAATAAATAAATTAAATCTTCGCCCCCACCCATACACCCAAAAGGAAAAATCGTTGAAAGTGCTAGCTCATTTGAGTAGCATCCTGGTGAAATTTGTTTTGTTTGTTTTTTGTACAATGATTAATCTAAGTTTGAATAAGCAATTTCATGTAATTTTAATGACTGGGTCAATGAGACAATGAAAGAACTTAATACGGGCAGTACTCAAACCGTGTTTTCTAACCGCCATGGACACTGTTAATTCCGACCGCATTGTTATTCACACGCGATTAATACTTTCATCAACGCGACAACTACCGCCTTTCAAATAAATTTCAAATTAATTGATACTTTCACAAGTACATTCCTAATGAGGTTACAGAATTCCTAACGATGTATTATATATAATATATATAGTGATATTTATAACAACTATATGATCTATTTGAAATCATTTAATTTTTTTTTTTTCATTTTTACTACAATATGAAAAATTATTTTAACTTAATTTTTGCACAAATGTTCATTCTCAAGGGCAAAATGACCTAAAAAAAACTAAAAATGTGCTGGTGGTTATTTTTACGAGCAATTTAAATAATGACGCCGACACCAGAATTACACTTGATACTAATGACGTAATCATCGGCGTCGACTACTCTACACACATTCTGTATAGGATTGGATGTTTCTCTCAAGACGCGTGTGGCATCTGGAACCAATCTCACAAACATAAAGCTGCCCTATCTAACACACGTTGTGTACTATCGTATACAATTTAATCGCGTTAATTTGCTGTATGCCGGCAATTGCCAACAATTATAATAGTATTCACCTCCGGGAGATTAGACAATAGTGCAATTTCCATTTTATTCCAGATTACTATAGCGATTTGAAAAATGTGTTGGTTTTTAGGCACTCCAATATAATACAACTTTGTTACACTAAACAGGTAACTATCTTTATCCATGGATGTACTAAGAATTCTTAGTACATCCATGCTTTATCCGACCAAATCATCTATGAATACACATTTAGCGGAAACTCATACTTTTGAAGGCCATCAAAGATTCTGGTAAATTATTTTGTGCAAATTTCGTAATGACAAGAGGGTCATGCCCCTATTTTAAAAAAAAACAATACACGTGTAAATGAGCGTTATCCATCTATTGTTACGTGCGTCACACTGCATTTAAATTAGATGTGTTCATTTCAGCCGTGTCTCATTTACATATGCATTGTGTAGTTACATTTGACACTATGCTTCACTGCCGGTCCATCTTTTGCAGTGTTCACATCACAGGTCAGTTGCTCAAGTATATTATTTTCACTTTTCCACGGATGTTCTATGCTTCTTTTTCAAATTTTAATTCACCAAGTATTGTACCTATATCTTATTTTATAATAGATTGATGTCTCACTTGTGATACAATCTTTATCTAGGATGTTGATTGAAGATTCCTATGATAATATCGTTTGATAAAATTAAAAAGGAAGTTCGCGGTGATGCAAGAGTGGGCGTTATTTACATTCGGTCGTCGTCGGCTGCCCACTCTAACACCGATGGTAATAATTGCCTCGCTGTAAGGCATGATCGTATAAATAAAAACAAGAAGTGCGTTTACTTTTAGCACTTGTAATCAACTCTATCATGGCTGCTCTGACACCGCACTGAACTTTTAAAATATACGATCACAACCATTTGCCCTTAACGTTCACTTGCCATACAGCAGCAGACAGAATGAAAAAGTTCAAATTCATGACAAATAATTTAGACAATTTTCTTGACAAATTAAAAAGTATGTGCAGGACCAAAAAACGCGAATAATTGGAAAGCCGGAGAACTAATCTTATGTCGCCCATCATGGCCTCAAAGAAATTCTAAGCTGTTCTGGTCAACAATTAGACGTAATAGTACAATCAATAATAATAATACAGCACAGGCTATACAAGCAAAGTAATGGCATAATTGCTTTGAAAACCTTTTCCTTGTGCACCTATAAGTAATGAATTCCTATATCTGCGCGATTTTCTAGATTACTTGAAGTTAAGTTAGTTGTTTACGCCCTTTATTCTACAGAACTAATACTAACGTATGGGACGTATGGAGGTGTTTCTAGTAGATCACCAAATAGTAGTATTCTAGGAGAATGTGGGAGATATCCTATTTATCAGTACATAGCTAAACGCTACATTAAAGCGGGGGAGTCGTCACCTGCGCATGGCTCTTGGTCGTTTTCTTGGGTACAGTTTTCCGCGTTACTGCATTTGTTGGCTTCTCTGGGAGCTTGCCGATTCTGAGACGACCATTTACGCCGGCCATAGCGTGTTACTGTTTAGAAACAAGCGTCTACCCATGAGCACTTGCGTTTTTGGCGTGTGTTGCGTGTGTAGCGTCGCTTGGGACTGTGTGCGCAGGTGACAACCCTCCCGCTTTAAATATTGGGTAAAATAAATTTCCACGCCAAATTCAGGGTACCACAATAACTAGAATAAAATACGCCTGGATCAGTGGCATCCAAAATGTACTTTCCATCTGCAATGTGAATGATCTGTGGCATGTACAAGAAGTTGGAAATGTTCAATGTCAATAAATTTGTAGAGGATTCAAACAGTATCTTTCCTTTGTATGGCGATTTGTCTTCCGTACTTTTAGACAAGTTAGATACTTGCTGTCATTTTAAAATAACCATAGAACCAGAAACTTGTTTGTTTTCTGTTCATATTCCAACCCATATCACTAGCTCGGCTACGAAGTTCACGGATTGACAAAGGTCATCTAGAAATAGACCAACGTACATGCGAATTTTGCATAATTCTATTAAAAAATTTATTTTTTATTTTTTATTAGTTTGTAAATTTTATAATCACATTAGATGCCTCTATATCCTACACTACTCTTGCACCCCACCAACTGTTAATACATTTCTTGAATTACTCAAAATTCTGTACTTCTACAGCGTTTACCTGAGTTTGTATTCAATTTTAAGAAACTTAGGAAGGAAGCCGCGACTTTGCGGTATGTTGCAGCACACTATACTCACAATTATTTATTAAAAACATTGTGTAAGTTGTTCTAAAATAATTTCCTTTGTGTGTATGTTAGAAGTTATTCCTAATTGATAGTGTTGTACTTGTAGGCACTCGCTTTCCATACAATTTTGTATGTTGATCTACGATCTCTAGATTCCCAAAAACATTCACACAAATTGAACAAAAATAACAAAAGTGATTTATTCACTAGATTATGAAACTAGTTTATGAAACATTCTATATGCGCTACACACTCTTGATTAAATGCAAACCTAATTCTAATCTTGTCTACAAAATATATTGTAATGCAATGCTAAGTTGTCAATAGCTAGAAAGTTCAGTGGTAAATGTGACCTTAAAGGGTGGCAGTCGTCGCGCCGCGTCCTGTTCGATATGGGACTCATAGCGACGTATACAACGCGTGTAAAATACATTGTTTATTTACATGAAATTCGAACACGCGCTGCGCGACGACCACCGCGCTTTAATTAGTAAATTGTAGATATTTTATAACTAATCTACGTAGTGTTGTTATTTATATTATCATATATAATATGCGGTAATCGAAAATGCAACATAAAATGAATCGCTGGCCAGGTGAAACCTATGGCTTACGGGATGATGCAAAGCTGCGTGGAAATCAAATTTCTGCTCATCTGTAATCCAGACGGATGTCTTGACCTCTAGAGGGCGCTCAACTGACTGCAATTACTACATAGTGAATATTTGTTTTATTTTTAAAATCCAATACGACTGGAAAAGGCACGAGATCGATGATGTTTTGATCAGAATGCATCCGCCCACAGAAAGAGTTCATAATAAACTTTCGATTAACTTCAATCCAATATGGCTACCCAACTAGTTGACCAATAAATATTCTAAAAGTCAGGTCCATCAGGTCAAATCAGGATCAATACTGCCCCCACGGTGGCACCGTGGGGGCAGTGGGGATCCCACGATAAATAGGTCGCCCCCACGATAAAATAAGGTGGAACACTCATTTATATTTGTCACTAAAATCCACCGCAAATGTCGGTAGAAATGTACACTGTGCAGTCCAACGTAAGAGAAATATACCTAAGTCTAAGTGTACCATCAAAATTTGCTCCCCAAAATGTAGAAAACAGCGTTTCAGGCGGTCTAGATTCTAAAAATTTACCATGTCCCGGTACCCCAAGAAAGGTCGCGTTGACATTCATTCACATAAAATGACATTCACATAAAATCGTCGCCGCCTCTGATACGAACACTATATTATACAGTGTACACCGTTTGTTTACAAACTGCTTCTCAAAGTGTGTGTACGCAAAATCCACGATGGCGGACAAACCATGCTATGTCCACACGGCAGCATTCTACAGAAGCCAAACTACTGCTCCTCCCACCGATTAAGAAGAGATTATCTCCAATGCATTCATACGGTCGGGAGCCGAACGAGAGCCGAGATCTGCAGCCATAGTTCGATTCAGTTCGGTCAGAGCCTAACGGAACAGTGCCCTCAAATAATTAGTATGAAAAAAACATGGCTGAAAACGATATTGGTGTCGTGCTTGTGTTGTTTCTTTACATGGCACGATTCTGTTGAGTTGGGAGAAAAAAAAGAAACTGTCACGATCTAGTCTGAGCATGTAGGTAGCAAACACGACTGGTGTTATGATTTAGGTACTAGTACATCGAATAAACAGGAAACATGGCAACTAAAATGTGTCGCAGCCTATTATTGTTATTCTTCAATTTTTGTTATACGTGTTAGTTGTCAATCCAAACCTCAGACTAGTAATTAGTGAGTCTAAATCTACCAGGAACATGTCACCTTACCGTGACCGCTTCTACGATTTTTATCTCTGGTGTCTTTAAAAAAATTCTTCAATTTTCATTGGATCTGTTCAGTCCTTCTTTCAAGTTGTCGCGTAATTTCGTATGCAGCATTTCTTTACTCTGCCAACTAGATATTAGAGCGCGTACCTCTTAGTTGAAGACTGAGAGGGCGTGATCTGGGCTCCGATAGATGGGCCATGCGTATACACAGTCGGGCCATGTCGAGGCTCAACCCTATCGGAGTTCAACCCAGAGGGTTCATTGGAGCCGAACTTGGCTCGAGCCGAACGCGTATACAAGGCCATTTTTTTCTCCGATAAAATGCTGTCGTAGCACATGTGACTGACTGATCATATTTATTTTATTTTTCGCATAAGAGACTTTAGCCACAGACACTACATTTCAAGTTGATTGGTTAAAGCATTCATTAAAAACAAAGGCTCAAAATGTTTGCCATGCTTGATGGAATCAAAAACTGCGGCAAAATCACGTGACTGGCCCGAATATTTTTTTTTTTTTTTTTTTTACAAATCGTTATAAAATGGAAAGCATAAATTTACAGCGTGGGTCAGTTACAACATAAACCAAGTGATGTTATAACATGAACCTGGTTGTAATTGGTACTAATAAAATGCTATGGCTAAAGAGAAGCAAATTCAAATATACAAAAATAGCATGCACCATGAAGGGTAACATTTGTTCTTTTTAAATTAGTGCATAATGTTTTAAAACTAGGATAACATTTGTTTTTAAGTGCACATTATTTTAGGTAAAAAGGTTTCTTTTGGTCCCATTCACTAATCAACATCATCAACATGGTTGCATCCATTCATTACTCCGCTGACAATGAACATGCATTTTAAGAAATAATTTGCCATACAAAATGATGTATATAAAATATAGCATTCCTGCATGTATAACAGGTTCCCCATAACATACAGCGACATAAGACCAATCTACTAGCTCAAAGTATTTTTTCGGTTGAATTCCAGAAGGCTGTCCTTGTGTTCATACCATAATCATGTCAGAAGACAGACAAAACGACCAGCCACCCTGGAAGCTATCCTACTATTTAAGACCCGGTTACCTTTTGCCATGCATCATGAACAAGAAGACTATAGAAGAAGAAGTCAAACACATGACTATAAGAGATGATGACGTATTCATTAATGCTTACATTAAATCAGGTAAGTCATTGGGATTGGGAATGTCAAAGTACTAAAACACGACACGATAACTGTCACAAGGCTTGTTTTCAGTTAATTAATAATGGTAGCCAAATGAGGACCAAACGACCTTGCCTTGTGTTGTGGGTTCTTTACCAAATATTATTAGGGTGACCAGGTTTGGAAATGTACACGAATTCGACACACACGCTTGCAATGACAACACGAAGATGTATAAACTTTCAACACAACTATAAATAAAGGGGGAATAATACAAAGCGGGCATATACGGAACAACTGATATATACGCACAGCTTCAAGCTCCAGTCACGAGTGACAAGTGACTGGAGTATGTAGAGCCAAAAGTAAGAAAAATATGTAAAGTTTAACAAAACTATTTGGTGTTTCAACTAAGTGAACCGTTCATACCACAGTTGGCAAAAGTATGAAACCCAACAAAGCATTGAACAAAATAACACACTACGACTCTAAAATAATTCTGAAATAATTATGCATACCATGTCGACAGTACAGTTCATGTGGAAGCGTAGACCTGCTGTGCACGCTGTCGAAGTGGAGATGGACGTGCCCTATTCCATGGCAACGGAGCGTTGAACCGGTTACACTCGACGAACCAAAGGCTTCTTGGCAAGGTGGTTTAGATTATTGTTCCTAGGAAATTTACTCAGCTCGCAAAACCATTGGTGACATCCACTAGAAAACTGCATCCATGGCGATTTCTTGACAAAGGATAAAAGAGCCGGGCCTTCCGACGCACAAATGATGTGCATACTCAGCAACTGCGTGGCAGGAAAGACGTTGACAATAGATTTTCCATTCATTAAATACCATGCATGAATTAGCATAACAGACAATTAGCATGTAGATCCTTTTCAGTAAGCAATTAGTTGGTTCGTTGACTTTGGTGGCGTCCTTATTACTCCACTTAAAATTAGCAGACGTACGTGCATTTCACTTTGAGTGGCGAGTCGACGTCCCACATACTCAACACAATTCGTTACTGGGATTATTCTGCCCAGGTTATATTTATCATTGCAAATTTGCATGCTTCATGGAATTAATTTTATAATAATTACATTACTGTGATCTGAAATTACACATGTATTTTTGGAACCTTGTGACAATAACTCAATGCAAGGAAAATAAACTTTTCTACTTATCGAACAGGAAATCACTGGATCTGCACCATAGTCGAAGCAATTCTGAATGAAAATCCAGAGAATGCCGTCATACATTCAAAGGCCAGGAATATTGAATTAGGTCCAATCGATCACCCTGACCTGTTTGAAGTTGGTCTCACTAAAAATAACCGCCCCTTCTCAGGAGCCCATATTATGGAAAATATGC
This sequence comes from Saccoglossus kowalevskii, assembly GCF_978046115.1. Taxonomy (NCBI): domain Eukaryota; kingdom Metazoa; phylum Hemichordata; class Enteropneusta; family Harrimaniidae; genus Saccoglossus; species Saccoglossus kowalevskii. The sequence goes on from NC_140659.1 coordinate 22,327,834, forward strand.
CTCTGACAGAACAACGAGTAATGAGAAGTCATCTGAGGCCGGAGTTCATGCCGGACATGTTGTTCGAAACAAAACCTAAGGTAAAATATGCTGCAAGCAGCAATGTGTAAGGGCCAAGCTATGTGATATGGTTTAAATCGAAATTATAGGAACATGAAACGCGACATTAGCAGCTCGCCATCGTGTCGCATCGTATCGCACTGTCTTTATTTCGGTTTGAAAAATTAAAGAGACTCTCATCTCATGTCAAATTAATCATTGATCAACTCGCATTTGATTGGTTAATCCACAATCTTGCAATTCCTATGAATTTGAGCTAAATGGTATTCAATTTAAGTTTAAACAAATAAACACAGGATGTCACCATTGTAATGAATATGCATCATGGAACATACAATGTATTTTTCATTGAAAATGACAATGTCATGTTACACATGAGATATTGTTATTATGCAAGTCAAATTTCTTTGCAGACAATTTTGCTAACCCGAAATCCAAAGGATGTAGCTGTGTCTTTGTTCAATTTCCATCACAATAATTCTACTTTAGCACCAGTTGAATGGGATGATTTTATTAGAGAATTTTGCAATGAAAACAGTGAGTATCCATAATCTTGCTTTGAACATCATGCTTGTTTTTGATTCATTATTTCCCGACTTGCAGAGGTAGCCGTGATGTACGATTATGCGCCCATGATGTACAGTTTTGGGAATCGCATAATAGGGAATATCTACATTGTATTTGCATTCACAAAACAAATAGGAGCACTACACTCTCTACTCGCGTAACAAACTTTTCAGACGTATTATCGCAGAAGAATTGTCATGACGTATGACGACACACCACACACGGTAACGCACGTTAAATTTAAATTAAATTTACTACTCAGTAGTAGATAGTTAGCATATAATCACGAAATATTTATTTATGGAAAGCGCGTCGTTAATATATACAAATAACTTTGTCCCAAGACACCTTGGAGTTTCTCAATATCCACAGTTCATTGATATCCTTTTATTGAAGTCAAATAACATTACAATTTGAATGACCTTTAATGCAAAGTCTTTCACAGAAGTCATTAATATTACTTGTCTGAAATTGTACATGATCGAGTTTCTAATAGTAGTAATAGTAGAAATGCGTTATGAATGTTTTGGGGGCTGTCTTATTTCTATTACTTCCTCAATGATGGATGTCAATCATTTTTAGACACCTTGGTTGAACATTTTGGATGATCCATTAAGATAACTGTGCCTGTTTAGAAATATATACAGACATCAACAACTGACGTCATGATATTGGTACAAAGTCCTATTTATATGATCATAATACTGCAGTGCCATCCATTAAATTTAAAGATGTGTGTCGTGACATGGTGCACATTTTTACTTTGATATGTCACTCTGAATTATGGTTATTTTTGGGTTCGAAATATCATGAATTTCATTGTTATGTTACGTTCTGATTTAGTTGACTGGGTATGCGTATTTAATGAGGTGCGTCTAATTTGTTGCTTTCTATGTAGCCGAGTATGGTTCTTATTTTCAATATGTAATTGACTGGGATGCTTATAGTGATGAACCCTGGGTCTTGGCTGTCCGATTCGAGGATATCAAGAAGGTATGTATGTGCAATTTTATTATACACAAACTGATAACATTGTGTTTTGTTTGTTTTCGTTTTTTAAACGTGCTCATTACTTCTTTTAATCGGTAAAGCTTTGTTTTGAAGCAATGTCTTATGTTCGTCTTCATCACGTTGGCTCAAAATATCACTTGTTGCTGGATACTAATTAAAGACAACGGAAAACTCGCCCGATACTTCGAGTATTCCACCTTACGTACATAAATATGCAACAAGTGCAAGAAAATACATTTTTGCGTGGGAATTATTTAAAAAAACGGTGAATATTCAATTCAAACAATTAATAATAATGATCAACTGATTAGGATATATTACGTCACTCCAAATGTTTTGGTAATTTCTTTTTTTGCGCCTGTGGCAAATATGTGGATCTCATTTAACGTTGAGGGATCTATCCATGTTTGTTTCACAGCTTTGTAAAACATTGCAAAAACAAATTTTGTCACAACTGATCAAATTGCTTTAATGAGTAATCCTTGTAATACTAGTATACAGCCTGGCCATTACTGAATGAATAACTGTAATTTGTACTTTACAGTCTCCACAAGAACACATCGAAAAAATTGCCGATTTCCTCGGAAAATCATTAACAAATGAACAACTGAAAGAAGTGGCTCGTGTGACTGATTTTCAGTTTATGAAATCACATTTTGGGTATCCCGAGGCTTGGCAGATGCGACAGGGAACAAGGCTTCAACGAAAAGGTAACCATGGCAATACTCCCCTATTGCATGTCGGCCAATAATGCTCAAAATATCTTTTAAGTCAAAATAAATCAAACATGTGTGTATGGCTTGACTCTATAATCAGTCACAATTCGTCGAATCGTAGAAATGACAAGATAGTTTCTGACACATAAATAATATGCGCTCTTGAGTGAATAGTGTATATGAAAACTTTAACAACTGTGCCAAAATATATATAATATTATATAACAGCCGCAGAATTAGCATATTATACCACGTACATTTCAGTATGAATTGGTCTGGTAATGAACATCATCTGTTGATGTAAATAATGACAAATTTGTTTGTTTTCGTCACAGGTACCGTTGGTGATTGGAAGAATGTATTCACGGTATCACAAAATGAAGCATTTGATAGTATATACGACAAGAAAATGGAAGGATATGAACACTTGAAATACAATTTTTTAGATGATTATTGAATTAATTGACAATATTTGTAATGCACACATAGCACATATAATAGATTGAAAGTAGAGTAATGATATATCGGATAATTATAAAATGTATCTGTTAATTTTGGTACTTTTTATTGAAGTTTGACCAGACTATAGAAAAAACAGATTCTAATAAAATCTTCTCAATCAGAATGCTTTATTGTCGGACTTTATATGTACTACATCATTACGAGATTTTTGTCATTCGTGTAGCCACATAACAAGTCGAGTTCCGGGATTATGTATCGTATAACTTCTCCAGGGAATTTCAATTTAGGGAAATTCGATTCCATTAAAATCAACGTACGCAGAAAGAGCAAAAGGGGTTGAATTACTGTAATGTTCAGAATTGGAAACTCTACGAGATGATGCGCAGGCGCACGACACATTAAGGGGGCAACCAGGTCGGTCCATGCTATATTATTATTGCATTATATTATTATTCTGAAGTCATTTTTAGGAAGTAAAATTGACCAAGCATTTGGAGAAACAAAAACTAATCGATCTGCGGCCGTTTAGATTAAAATAAAAACAGACCCTTGAACCAGCATTATGTAATTTACATAGAATTTAAACCTCTCGTAGACGTGATTTTGTTTACTTTTATATAATGGTTTTTTTTTTCTGCATGCCGGCGGATTTAATAATATCTGCTAGAAAACTTTTTTTGCAGCATAACGTCGCACTCAATCTGCAACATGCAAACACTGCAAAGTTAGTGTCGTCCAACGCTCGCTCGAACCACAAACATTCGAACAGATTAGTGTAACTATATATTAGAGAATATATAATATAGTATATCTAAATTTGTGTCATTTACAGTCGTACTAATCAGAGTTCCTGTGGCTCGAGCGGTACTCTAGTTCGAGTATAAAACATAACTCTATATTTTCGGTTAGAATTATCTGAATAGTAAGTATCCACAATTTGATTTCATTTTCTTCTATATAGTTGAAGTACAGTTCAGTCGTCGCGTGGAACCGGGAACAGCCACTGGTGGCGCTGCATATAATCTAAACCTATTTAGGCTTGTCAACGCTCACGCCGGCGAACAGTATAAAAAGCGCAGACACTTGTTAAATTTGGTGACCAATTTAGTATGATAGAAAGCGTGTACATTCTCCAAATAATCACATCACAATAGAATACGGGTCAAGACTGAATATACGCGATTCCGGCGTTTCATATTGCATGCTTTCTATTAATAATTGCACGTTAATAATATTCATGCGATATGCTATGTCATAACCTCGTTAAATTTATTAGCGTATTATTGTAAGCAGTGCGCATGCTTCGGACCCTTTTCCGTATTCCACAACGCATGTGTCATCACAGTGAGGTTAATGGCAGTCTACGTTTAATGCAACGTAAAGTTCACCACTGTGCATGAGGTTTGTCAATTATATCTCATTGATGGCGCTGAACGTTGTGTTCATATTCGAATCCCACACATAAATGACGTTACCAGATATATATACACAATCTAACAAGCCACACCACCCAGCGACTGCTGAGATTGCAAAGAATTTGTATACACACCCATCCACCATGTCATATAGTGTAATATGCAATTACAATTCTGGTTCCCCAATAACTCTGGTTTCTTGAATGTTACTAATATTTGCTATTCCATGTACGGATCTGAATAAAAACGCCATGGTTTATAACGAATGTAGTCACAGTTAGCATTGGTCACTAGGGGTAAAGTTGAACTCAAAACATCACTCTCGGAAAAAGCTAAAAAACATTCGTGAAAATTTTTGTTTCAATACCTTCAAGGATAGACGCGGCCTTTTAACTCGAAGGGTGTCTATTGTTTACAAATCTAAGTTAATTTATCAGGGACCTAAGTGCATATTCTTCCGTTTATTTCCATCTACCAAACCACAATATTAACATTTTATGGTGTCAGGGGATGGAACATGACATATTTGCAAAGCGGTAATTGAATTGACTTACTGGAGATCAGATATCGATAAAGGCTGTCCACATTATTCAGAAATACGTTTCAGGTGATATAGGTTTGTTGCCTATTGTACCGAGTACGAATATTAACCGGTGTTTCTCACTGTGGTGAGGTTTCATTTTCCACGTCTTGTGAGATCTCGCGTGATTACAAGACTTAGAGTCGCGTGACAAGTGTTGACCAATCGTCACATCATAACTATGACGTGATATATAGATAATTTTCTATTCACCGTGGGATCCCAATATATTATTAAAACTCATTCAAATTAAGAATCAAGATCGTGGACTACATAAATTGATGAAAAGTTGAATATCTAGAGAATGAAAAGTGATATAAAAAACTATATGTCTTACATTTGCCGATCGCTTTCATCTGAGAGTATTATGTTGTTAGTCTTGACTTTTCATTTAAATTCGGAATGCAGTGCACGTCATAACTGGGTGGTCGTACAACTGTGCCGACCCTATTGCGACAATATTTATATGCCAGAGCCTCCTATTTCATTGATTGATTTAAAATTTGTTTTCGCCATGAAGATAGGCGTATTACGCATTACTTTTCTGTTGTTTGGTCTGGTCCCCCTTTTTTGTTTTTCCTTCCTCGTTGCTTTTGTCGCCTGCTTTTTCGCTCTCTCGTTTTTTTTTTTGTTTTTTTATTTATGATCTGGTATACTGTAAACCAATTAAGGCATTGAATATAGTTTGCCATGAATGATCTCCCAATTAAATTACTCTCACTTAATGTGAGGGGTATTAGAAACAATATAAAGAGAACCAAATTATTTGCATAGTTGAAACGCAAAAAATGCGACATTATTTTACTGCAAGAGACTTACAGTTCTCAAGAGGTTGAAGAGCAGTGGACAAAACAATGGAATGGCAAAATATTTTTCTCACATGGTACTAATCACAGTAGGGGTGTATGTATTTTATTTAGACAATTAGCCAATATTACAATTCATGATAACATCAATGATGATGAAGGGAGATTTGTGTATCTGGATGTTACCATCCAAAATTTACGAATGGTATTGGGAAGCATCTACGCACCCAGTATCTCCAGTGAACAACTTCTGTTTTATGATTTGTGGGGCTCTAGTTTTAATAACATGTTAGTTGAGGGTAAGCAATTAATTTTGGGAGGAGATTTTAATGTATGCCTTAACCCTACACTGGATAAACAAGGAGGGAATCAAAAATACAAAAAAACGATTAATAGATAAAGTGAATGATAAACTGTCTAATTTTGATCTGGTGGACATTTGGCGGATAAAAAATCCAAACAGCAAACGCTTCACATGGAGACAAAAATCTCCTGTCATACAATGTCGTCTTGATTATTGGTTCATTTCTGATACCCTACAAGATCTTGTGAAGTCAGTAGAAATCAAACCATCCATCTGCTCAGATCACTCAGCTATTACTCTCTGTATTCAAAGTGAATCATGGGGCAGACATGGTCGGTCCTACTGGAAATTTAATAATTCTTTGTGTAAAGATAGAAATTATTTCCTAAAGCTATCAAATCAAATCAAGCAGTGGGAGTCTGAGCTTTCAGGCAAAGACCCAATGATTTCCTGGGAGTATCTAAAGTATAAAATAAGACGTTTTACAATGACCTATTCAAAATCAAAAGCTCAAGAAAAAAACAAAATACTTCATGAATTGGAATCATTGATTGAGGACTTGGAAAATAATCTTAAAATAATATCATGAGACAAAATTGAAAATGGAAAAAATCTGGAATGATAAAGTACAGGGTTCCATTATACGATCTAGATGTAATCATTACGAGCTGGGAGAAAAAAGTAATAATTTTTTTTCTGCATCTGGAATGATCAAACAAAACTAAAACAACTGTGAAACGCTTACAAATTAACAATACTGAGGAAACAAATACTGATCACATCATGTCCTATATTAAAGAGTTCTACTCAAATTTGTATGCGAAAGATCATTTAACAGAATCAGAACTGGGCGCTCAACAATTTTTATACAGTACTAACATCCCTTGCCTAGGTGCGGAAGCAAAGCAGTCTTGTGAGGGAGCACTAACTTTGAATGAATGTTTTAGAGCCTTAACTTTATTACCAAAAGATAAAACACCTGGTAATGATGGCTTGTCAGCTGAATTTTATCTAACATTTTGGAACATTATTAGTTCACATTTACTCAATAGCTTAAATTACTCTCATAGAAAGGGACAGTTAACAGAGTCGCAATGACAAGGGGTCATAATCCTGATTGCTAAAAAAGGCAAAGATAAAACATTCCTTGAAAACTATAGACCAATCTCCCTCATTAATACAGATGTCAAGATAGCCTCTAAAGCAATTGCAAAACGCATTTATGCCATCCTGCCAACTATCATTCACCCAGACCAATGTGCGTTTGTGAAGGACAGATTTATAGGTGATGCAATTCGCACAGTTTTTGATGTAATGTGGCTAACTAGACATCAAAATACACATGGCGTGTTAATATCATTGGATTTCAAAAAAGCTTTTGATTCTGTTGATCACAATTTTCTGATAAAAACATTGGAGGTATTTAATTTTGGTAATTCCTTTATAAATTGGGTAAAAACATTTTACAGTAGCATCTCTTCCTGCGTGATGAATCATGGAAAGTCAACTGGTTACTTTCCCATTGCAAAAGGTGTGCGGCAGGGAGACCCCTTATCCCCTTATCTGTTTATAACAGTAGTGGAATTACTTGCAATCAGTATTCGAAATAATTCAACTATAAATGGTATTGGTACCTTTAAAAAAATTATTAAGTTAGTAATGTATGCAGACGACATAACCTGTACAATTAAGCCCACCTCAATGATACCGCTCTTCAATACAGTTTACAAATTTGGAAAATGTTCAGGATTAAATCTAAATAAGGATAAAACTGAGGCTCTTTTGTTGGGGTATGGTCACAGACCAAAAGAGAAAATAAATATTAAATGGTCAAATGGAATAACAATTTTGGGAGTTTTTTTCACATATGCATCTGACATGTCTATTGAAGAAAATTTTTCAAAGAAAATCAACAGTCTGAAGTCAGTATGCTCATTATGGTCTAGAAGAAAACTCTCAATAATTGGTAAAATACAGATCCTTAAAACCTTTGGCCTTTCCCAATTCATATATTTAGCATCAATGATTTCTGTGCCAAAATCTATTATAAAAAAATCAATAGTATTATTTACAATTTTATTTGGAATGGAAAGAATAAAATTAAAAGAAACATCCTTATTTCAGATATTGAAAGAGGTGGATTGAATATGATTGAGGTAGACTCCTTTTTTAAAGCACAACAGATTATGTGGGTGAAACGGTTTGTTTCTGATAGCCAAGACGGATGGAAGGATATATTGAAGGGACTATTGAAAAAGTTTGGGGACCTTGTGTTTTTTTGCAACTATGATGAATCAGAATTTGAAAATCAAATCCCACCCTTTTATTATGATATCATCCGGGAATGGTCATCTCTGACATCATACACTCCAAAAACAACATCTGAAATTGATAAACAAATATTATGGAACAATGGATTTTTAAAAATTGGCTTTCGTACAGTCTATCTGAAAAGTTTGGCAAGGAAAAAAGTATTAAGAATAATAGACCTAATCGATTTCTATGGAAACTTTCATGACTGGCAATATTGGAAGGTAAAAGGTATCACTTTGACAGAATACCATACTATACAAGGCCTAATCTCTGCAATACCAGATGAATGGAGAGAGAACATTCATGCTAATACCCATGAGTGGTGTGATTTTCAAAACAAAGTCAAATGGAATTCTAAGTATGTTGCAATTAATACACTGACGAGCAAAAAGGTGTACAAGTCTTTGTGTGAAAACATTATTGAAGAGCCAAATATTGCCATAGACTTCCAACATTTGTATGGGATGAAACAAAATGTAATTTTCAAACTACCTTTCAAGACAACAATCTCCACAGATCTTAGAGCATTTCAATACAAAATTCTACACAGAGTTTTAACAACTAACGTAAAACTGTATAAATGAAAAATAATCAATTCCCCCCACTGTTCTTTTTGTGAAAAAGAAGAAGAAACATTAGAACACCTATGTGTTAACTGTATTGTTGTAAAGAGACTGTGGAGACTGTTGCAAAGTGATTGCAAACTTATTGCCAATTTGGTTTGTAATGTCAAAAATATTATTATAGGTCTATGTGAACCGGAAAATATACTATTAAATCATTTTATTTTATTATTTAAAAAATATGTATATACATGTAGGGTTCAAAAGGTTCATCCAACAAAATACGCATATAAAAGTTGGATCAGGGAAAATAGAAATATTGAACTACAAATCGCAATAAACAAAAACAAAGAGCTTATCCATTATCAGAAATGGGAACCATTAACTAATTGGTTAGATAATGGGTAAATTTAGATGTTATACCAGATCATTTTTTTTTTTTTTTATCTTCTTTTTTTCTCTTAGTTTTATTTTTTCTTTACTTTTCCATTATGTGATGTAATATTTTGTGTTGTATGTCCATTATTGAAACAAAATAAAAATATTGTTTAAATAAAAAAAAAACAAAAAAAAACTTCCAAAGCCGATAAACTACTAAAAAAATTGAAATGACTACTCCAATTTATAAAAATAAAAATAAACAATTCTTGTAATTTCTCACAAAGCATCTTCATTTAATTACTATGTATTAGTTTTTCAAAAGAAGTAGATTGTTATCTAATCAAAACTCGCGTATATAGTAAACAACTGAATCTTCGGGATGTATAGCACAGCCATTGAAAATGATGACGATTGTTGTATCATTTGGTAATTGTCAATTTCTCCCTACTGTTGTCGTATGTCGTTCACCTCTGCTGTCAATTTCATAGATATGAGATACTTGTATCATATCATGACTGAGGGAGCCAAGTGTTTGGAGAATAGACCATCTGTATCAATACACAACTAGTATATGGAAGTGGCGCACATGTATAAATCCCACATGAAATGACAAAACAAAACAAAAATATCCAAATGCATTAGATATATAAAAACACTGTTTTACGTTATATTCAATTTTAAAACTATTAGCAATCGCTACCCAGGTTTCACTAGTGTTTGGTACGTAATTGAAGGTAGGTCAAAGGTGGTAGGCATTCTAAGGATTTGTCCTAAAGATTCGGAATTAAAGCGGGAGGGTCGTTACCTGCGCACACGTGAGAATTGAGTTCCAAGCGATGATAAAAACACACGCTAAAAACGCAAAGGCTCATAGGTAGATGCTTGTTTGTAAAAAAAAAAAAAAAAATTACACGCTATGGCCATCTGACTCGTGTGCAGGTGACGACTCCCTCACTTTACCGTGCTACTGATATAGCAAGAAGCGTGGTTCCTTGATTTTTAGATGTAATTATAAAATTGAGCTATAACCTGTTACTCTACCCCCTTTCTATCACAGTCTATTGTGCAGTTGGTGGAAATTACATTGCCAGCAACCAGTTCAAACAGTTGCTAACAATATAATTTGGAATAACGCCAACATTCTCATTGATAACAAGAGTGTGTGTTACTAGTATCTAGATTTCATTTTAAAGGGCATTGTCTATATCCCGGACCTTTATATCTCAAATGGAAAAATAAAAAATTGGACACAACTACAAGAAATTGGGTTTACTCCTAGACAATATCTCCTTTGGCACGGCATAATTTCCGCTATACCACTAGAATGGAGAGGCTGTACTCCCTTTTTTGTTAGACCAGAATTGCCTATTGGTTTGTACATTAACAACATATTTTGTCCATTGAATATGGTAACATGTAAAGTAATACGGAATGCTCTTTCATCTCTTTATTTTATTCCACCAAAATGTTAAACTTATTTTCAGCAGTTGTTTCAACTAAATGAAATTAAGTGGGAAATTATTTTCAAGTTACCATTTAGAGTTACCATTGAAACAAAACTCCAAGAATTCCAGTGGAAACTAAATCATAATGTTTTATTTACGAATACTATGCTTCACCGTATGAGACCTCCTCTCGTCACCTCTAGCCTTTGTTCTTTTTGTCATAATAGCGATGAAACTCTAACACATTTATTCATTACATGCAACTATGTTACTGTCCTTTGGACATCAATATGTAATAGATGCGGTGAATTTTTAAATACCCCAGACACTTTCACAGATATTCAAATTTTGCTGGGCGATGATCAGTTCTCAAGTTTGTTGAACCATATCATTATTATAACTAAACAAATTATTTATTCCTGTAAATTAAATGGCACTTCACCTTCATTTCGTCTGGTAGAAAAAAAAAAGTTATGGAAACTAAAGAAATGGAATATTGTATATGTAGTAAAAATAGCACTATCGAATTGTTTCAGGTGAAGTGGGGAAACTTTACCTAATGTTAGTTTGTGCATCTTCCAATTTACAATCCACAATTTTTTAATACAATTGGAGTTGCATGGTAATCTGTCTTCATTATTTGTTGGTTTTGTTTTGTTTATTACTGTATTTACTGTATATATTAAAGTCCTGTAAGTTTTTTGTTTATGGGTAATGAAAAATATTTATCAAAAAAAAAATAAGAAGCGTGGCATCAGAAAGCATAACTGTGCATTTTCGACATGATAAATTGTCATCAAAGGAAGAATTCCGCATGGAGAGGAAATGTGTTTGTTTTTTTTATTTTGAATTTGGCACGGTAGATGTTGCTGTAATTAAAAACAAAACTTAACAAAATCGATCCGTGAATAAATGTATAGGGTAAAGCATCTATCTATTTTTAAGGGCGGTCACTGCGGTCGTCGCTCTGATCGGTATGGTTAATTTGTTTATTTCCACGAAATTCGAACACGGCTGCGCAACTACCACGCCCTTTATAATGTGCCCTACTTGCAATCCAAAATAACGTCGCCACAACATGGAGGTAAAAGAAAGTCTTTCACCTCCATGGTGACAACAAGAGTGACTTTTGTCGCACCCATAGTTTGCGACACCTTATAATCTGCTAACTTTATTTTATTTTATAATCTGTCACCGGTTAGCATGTAACTTATATGTATTTCCTTGTTGATTGGCATTTACTCTTAATTTTACAATTGTTAGAAATCTTCGAAATATGTAGTAACATTTCCTTGTTTTACCGCAATATTATGAGATTTGGATGGCGGAAAGTATGTCGATTCTATTCCGTTCAGCGATTCTGTCTCTAATATTGCAAATTAGGTAATTGGAATAACAGAAACCAAGCATTTGGAACTATACATCGCGCCCGCTAGTGACGGAGTGCTTCTGTGACGTATAAGAAAAAGGCAATGTTGTTCAAATCCTCGGGGACACTCGTAGAAAACTGTCAACGGGTATGCGTGCCAGTGGCAACAAAGTAGTCGCGAAATTATGTTTTTAAAAATGAGCAAAGGTCACATTTGGACATTTTCTAGCCTGAGAGTCACGGTGTTCTTTTTTCAAAATTCCCAGGAATAAAAGCTAAGTTTAACCGATTTAAGAGGTGAGGTTGACTTGAAAATGTTATTCAAGTAGTGAGTTTTTTAAGAACGTGCACTCCCGATTCGTGATTTAAACCAAATGTTGGTGTTTTGATACTCGTATATAAATACTGTAAAACATGTCTTTTTCGCGAATTTAGCGAGAGAACTGATTCGCTAATTTAATATGTCGCTAATGACTTTATTATCAATTCAAAATGGCCGCCAAACAAAGAAATCAACAATGACAAGAGAGATTCGCTAAATCACAGTCCCTCTATGGCTAAATCAACATTTCGCTATTACGTCATTTTACCACAATTCGCTAAAATTGCATGCCGCTTTTTCAACATGTTTTACAGTATTAAAAGTGATGCCATTCAATGGTTCAAATCGACCACTGTGTTTGATTGCGTTGCTGTGCGTAATTCATTGATAGTCGACCAAAGATCAAAACTATATCGACGTTTTGAAAAGCTATCCTGTCATCAATTTAGGTCGTGGAAGTGCGTCGTCGTTAGAGGGCGCGCTTCATGAGGAAAAGTGGCGTGAACATCATTTATGTCAACAAATTTGGAATATTGCTAAATACCTGACATTCCACGACGGTGGTACGCTAACTAAAAAATGAATTCGGGACATGCATAGAATTAAAATTCTTGACGTTATAGGAAAAGTCCAGGATAACCACATAATGCTTCCAGATGAAAGAGCTCTACAATTGTAGGGAGAAAATTACAGTTTCTATATCACTTTTCATTCTTTAGTTATTCAAGACAAGATTCATAGTAATATAGATTTTCTCTAGCAAAGGATTGTGGGTAAAGTATGACATCAGAGCCATGTTGTATAAAAATAAACTAATTTCAAACTATGGCGCCATCAGTCGTAAATTACATTCACCTACCATTAATGTTGTTTGTCTGAAATCCCTCTTTACTATATATGCTCACAAAAAAACTGTATCTAAAAATGCAAACACAAACGCTGTGTCTGATCCAAAGCGCATTTTTGGTATATTGTCTTAAGATGTTTTAAAAGGAGTTCAATTAGAAGTTGGTTTACAACGTATTACCACTAAATGGCATGAATCTGTAAAGATAAACTAAAGAGAAAGATTAGCGTATAGAAGATTGCTACTGGAATTGTAAAAGATTGAATTTAAAAACAAACGATAATAATATCTCAGAGAATGACAAGTGTTCAACGAGAGTATGTGAACTCGATCGGCGGCGTGTTTCGGACACTTGGCATGCAGACACAATCCTTCAAGACTTGTCTTAACCTTTGTGGTGGTATTTTAGTCGTTTCTGATACATTTGAGGCCATTAAATCTGCTATTTTAAAACATTAGAATTTTTATTGACACAGAAGAGCTATGGTTCCTCCTATAGACTTGCGCAACACAAACATGAGACGCCAAACGGCATCGCAAATAAAAGTCAATAAAAGTACACCATTTTGATATAGCCGGCAGACACTATCCCCAATCGATAGTATGTTAATCAAACACTCACCAGCGAGAAAACCGTGACAAAAATGATCAGTTTGAAGTTATTTTCTCGGAATTTAGCTCGGTAAAGCGTACGTAACTCAAGTGACAACCATTTTCTTGAGACGAGGACAAAATTACCTGGCTAAATGTCGTCACTGTATTAAAACTTCCCACGGAAAGTGGAACAGCTAAAACGCCAGGAAATGGTCATCTGCTACTACATGTACTAGTATTTTGGACTTCGTGGTATTTACTGTTGTTATCTATTATCCTTGCATCATATGTGCATGATGAAAAGACATTTATTCGTACATATCTCTAAAAAAACTGTGGGTAATTCACCTGACGGGATGGGAGTATCCAACTAGTTATCGAGAATACTAGTTCCTTCTCCAGTCATATTGTCCTCGTTCGAAGAAAATGGCTTCCGCCGGATTGTGTATGTGGTTCAGATAACCAAATCCCGGGAAAAAGAACATCAAACTAATGGTTTTTGTCACGGTTTTTGTATGGTGAGAGTTTTAATAAACATATTATCGATTGGCGTTAGCTTCGATGGTGGAATGCGAGAAATGTTCTGCTTTTCTCGACTTTTATTTGCGTTGCCAATCTATGGGAGGAACCATAGGCCTTCTGTGTCGATAAAAATCCTGATGTCTGAAAATAACAAATTTAAAGACATGACTAAAATACCACCACAAAGACTAAAGACCTACACAAGAATAACTATGGCCCCACAGCTAGACGTGTTCAGATACAATATGGATTTTTCTCAAAGTATTTTTCGCCAGACGGCAATCCTGAATACGGTTAGAACTATCACTCCCGGTTTCACGTGACTCTCGGCTGTTCGTTATACTGCGAGTACTGACCGTATGTGTCTTACTATATCTGTTGTTCACATGCATTGGACCTAACAAATATTGGCGTGCTCTATCACAACTTTTTTTTTGTATTTCGACACCGTTAAATAATTATTGATTTAAAAACACGTCATCAACTTTTCGGGTTGTTTACCCTGTTCGATATTATCATTTTTTTTTTCAAACAACAATGCAAAAATTAAAAATTTTTGAGCTACTTTCTCATGAATGACCGTTTAAACTATATTTCTTAAACAAACAATAATATTCATGACAAATTTCTGATAGTACGTGTCATCCATATTATAACTATTGATTGATGACCACATGCTACCAAACTTCTGAAACATAAATGGTAAATGGTAAACATCGCCATTTTTAGAGTTGTTTGACATTTGTTTGTGAGAAAAAGTAGTTCGGTTACCATATATATTTACCCGGGGTCTTATGGATAATAACACAATATATGATAACTGTCCGGTCCAAGTACAGGCTTCAATCAAGATCCTTTCAAAGTTATATCTATTGGATAGATTTTTCTCAGTGATTTTGGCCTCCCAGGTCGATCTTTTTTTGCGTCCAACCCCAGGTAGGATTTGAAATCGGGACCCCGTGTCGTTCAAGTTCATGATGGGCGGGCAGTACAATAGCCACTACGCTACTGGTGGTCTGACATATGGATATACAGTCAGTACAGCTCAATCTGTCTTAATGAACACCCCTGATTGTTGGACTCTTACGGTATAACTAAAATATTTATCGTGCCAACGCAGGAGTAGCCGTGTTGCAGAAGATACTCGGGCCACACCGTACTACCACGACAGCGATTACAGCGCCCCCTGTGGCAGTAATCTTATAACAAAGTTCAGAACTCTTCATCTTTCACCCATTCATACTAGAAATGTATTGGAAGTCAATTAAAAACCGATCAAGGAAGTATACTCATAAATCTTCGTCTTTGGATTACTCTTTATTAGTCACGACTAAGTTATGAAATATGTCCTGGGAATCGTGTTAGTATGTAAACCACGAATGCTTTTATTCCTATGGGTAGTGTGGAAAATGTAAACTTTTATTGAAGCAAGTTTTTGGCTGAATCCCATGTCTGCTCACAAACAAGACCTGAAACATACAGTATACAAACCGTTCGGCGATCACCAAAATAGATCTAGAGCCATATACAGGTACACAATCGGTGTAAAATCCACAAAAGTTACAAGAAAACAATCAGATAAAGAAGGGATTACGTCCGAAGTAATCGTATTCGGTTAGCTAAGATAAACATCTCGAGTCGTCACACTTCACCGGCGAGAAGTGGAAGAAAGTATGCGTAAACACACGTGTTGTGGCATTCACGCCCACCGAGCCAGGTGTATCTCAATGACTGCCCGTGAATGCAGAAATAGTTGCAAACTAAACCTAAGTGACTAACTTGCTACTTGTCAAAGCTAAGCATTTGCCGCCGGCGGTCCAATTTCCGTCCGTTCGCGTGCCATGTTGCCGGAGTCACGCCTGAACCACAGTAAACACATTCCACGGTATAATGACGAGTCGCGTTAGGTCACTAATGCTACTGTAACGCACAGTATATCGTCGAGATATTTGTTTATTAGAAATAAATACTCTAATAACACGGCGAGTACTTGATGTGGTGACTGGACTCGGAGTTCCTTCACTAAAACCTTATTTTTGAGTTTTCTCTTTCTTTTTTTAGTTCCATGGACTATTGAGTTAGAGTACTACCATACCTTCCACGCTAGCGGGCAACTTGTAATTTGCTTACACACACTCTCACGGGTGTGCATTTGATCCGACACAAAATATGCAACTGTCCTCAGAACATGCGATTTAACAAATAATATTGGGTAGGTTCGTCTGAAACGATGGCTATATGTCCGTTCCAACTCGGTTTCAACACACAGATGTAAATCGAACTCGTTTGGTTGGCCCATGGAGCACTATGGTTGGCCTTGTTAGACTTTTTCGCAACTCGTAAAATTTCTGCCATAATACAATCCAGGAAATAAACTCAGGGTCAATTTTGTTACTAAAGTTTACGCACATAACTGTTTCCGAACATTAAGTTTATTATTAGTACCAAAACAACATCGCTACTTGTAACTCCGAAATCGTACGGCGGATAATGTTGCTTTGGTAATAAGCCAGTAGTGTGAAAATAGTGTCAACACAAGAGGTCACGCACATTCCTCGGCGTTTGAATTACATCACCGTGACGACCGCATTCTGGTCTGAATCGGAACAGAAACAAAAAATGCCGATCTTGGTACGACGTGACATACCGGTGGCTGACGTGCCATCGTCGCTATAGACTGAACGCAGTATAAATAGAACGATTGTCCGTACACGTGCTATGGGAGGGCAAACGGCGGGAATACCGAGTATTCTTTGCGTGTAGGTTGTAAACAATCTGTGTCCAATCAGCTCAGCTGTTGTGTTCATGGGAGGGGAATCCCGGGATCTGACAGGTTAACACGGTTAATAGTTTTATACCACGTATGGTTTTATTAATTATCAAAATAATATGGGTTTTATGACGATATTTGTGAAGAATTGTCAGTGTTAAATATTGAGAATTTTTTTAAAGATGTTATCAAACGTATATTATGATGTGTGTAAAGGTTTAAAATTATATCATTTAAATATAATCACTAACCACATTACTGTGCCAGTTCCTGGGTATCCCCAGTTTTGACAGATAATGTTTGTCCCACTTCCACAGTTTATGTTTATCGTTCCGCGTATTAGAACTACTTTTTACCTGTGGAAGTTATTGCGTGATTTATAAACTTCAAAATTGGTGCAGCGATCAAATTCACTGACTGCTTATACTGGGGGACTCAAAGTTGAAATCGAATCGATTGCCGTGTTGTGACAGTAACTAAATACGGCGCTCAGTCATTCGGACGTGTAATCTACGACTTGGTGTTTTTTAAAAACTCGCGGGGTCGGAGCACTTCGCGGACTGATATTTCAATCAATTAGCAAAAGTTGTACGTAACAGAAGTTGATAGCATGTCTATATCCAGATCTTTCAGCGATCGAAGTTGAAGTGTGTGTGTGGGACTTTGTAAAACGCCGTGATTGTATCTCATCGCTGAGCAAAAAACACAATCGGCCACACAGGATTTTCTTATACTAGGACCAGTTGGCAGCCTCATCGGCAGCAACACGGTCATCATAGACTCTAGTTTTGCACACAGTCTTGGGAAGAAAATGGTGACGGAGGCGAACGACGATTCCGGCAGGGAAAGGGAATATAAGCACGCGAAATCGTTATTGGGAATTTCATGTTTAGGTATTTTATGCGTTGTCTTTAGTTTTACCGCTGCTGTGTGCGTGTATTTTATACTAGACTCTCGACTACTGGGAATCGAAAAGCGTGTTTCCAACCTGGAGATAGAGGACCACCAGAGGATAGAGGCATATTTAGACAACCGCCTCGATCAACTCCTATCAGAGGTAAACTTTCAAAGTTATTTCTCAATTCACTCTCACCTCTTACACTAGCAGCTAGTGTTTTGTAAACATTACTTTCTGCATTGTTCGCGCACTGTTAATAATATTGTTGGGCCTTGCCTTTTTGTAATTCGAACTTGTTGTTTCTTGATTTTTTTTGGTAGCGGCTCGAGGATCATTTGGCGAAGACAAGGCAAAAAAGGCAGCTCCAAGGAGAAACATATTTGGAGAAAGAGAAATGCCTTTGCCCTGCAGGTCTGTTGTTATGCTCAAGTTGCTTGTTTTTATACGAGCGGATGAGATTTGTGAAGAGAGGGGTATGTGAAAGTGTTGTTGAAGTGTGAAGCGCCGATTTCTCCTATAAACTGCGCGATTGACGCGTTCATCGGAGCGAAAACTTAGCATTGAAGTGTAGCTTTTCTCCATGCACGAACGATAAAGCGCGTGAAATTATCGGAAATAGCCGGTGTTGTATTGTGCTGCATTGTTCTGCTTATTTGTCCGGCTCTCCCACTCGCTGTTTACTGTGCCCGATTACTCTTAGTAGCAGAGTATCTTCTCTTTGATCGGAGTATGCCAACCGCGAAGACCTTATCTTTGCTTACATGCCTGGGAAGCCCTCCACTATTACTACCGTGATACTGCGCGGTCGAGTATGCGCCTAAATTTCAACACACTTCGTTTAGAGTACAGTATCTTTTGATGGAATGTAATTACACCTCATTGCGCTTAGATTATACACCAGATCGTTTACAAATGTGAGTTTTCCCGTGAAATTGCTCGGTATTATTAGCTTCCATTTCCATGCCCTTGAATGGTTGAATTCCTTTGCAAAGGCGCTAACACCTCCTCGAGTCCTGGTAATAACTTGTGTCAAGAGCCGATCACAAATCCTTTTTCAGTTGGAGTGCGGAAGAGTTCCCTTTCCTCCCTTTCTCCAAAGATGAATGGAAGAAGTGACAAACGTTCAATGAACGGGGGCAAGGCAACTCGCACACTACACCCGCAAAGTTAAATACATGCCCTTTTCAAAACACCAAAGCATAGTTTGGTTGAGTGGACTGCTTTTTATTCGCGCAGACGAGGCTACACCCGACCAGCGATTCGAGTGTCATGTTTTTTGCGTTCGATGATAGAGGTGGTCAGTCCTATTTCATATCCATTTCTCTCTCACCCCACTTAAGTCTGTTTGTCCCATTCTTTGGATTTCTCAGACTACTACTAGTACTTTTGCTCTTCGCTTTGTCCCCCAACAGTGACTGAAAGTACACTGATATATGAATGGAAAACCTTCTAGTAATCTCTACTTTCGTGACAAGACCCTCTTTTAATTAACTGTAACTGTCAGTGTTGCAGTCACAGCAGATACCTTCTATTCTGCGTACACACAATTACTGTTCCGCCAGTCATCTCTGTCAAATACAGAGCTTTAATTTAAATTTAATTCTTTGAAAATATTTTGAATTTATAGCATGTCATTTCCAGGTTCAATTTTAATTTTACAAGAGATAACTTTTGTATCTATTGTATTGTCACAAAATTATGCGGCAGTGAAAATTTCACTTTTTTATCCATGGTTCTGTAAATCACTTATTTTTACTAAATTCTTAGTAAGATTTGTCTTGTAAGATGTTCTTAAAGTAGTATATATTTTCTCAGTAGAATATACAACTGTTGCCATGGGCTACCAGTAATTAAATCAGGGCTTGAACAAAATTAATTAAAATAAACATGAATATCACTTATGTAATTGCATCATTGTTCTCCTTGGCACTGGCAGGTTAATATGGTTAATGCCACTAATTACGTTAGGAATACATTTTAATCCTGTTTTCAAGGAGTTAATCCTGTGAAACATTCTGATCTGTGCGGCAAAAATATGTTATGCCTTCCCTTGAAAAGTTTAATCTTAGACATTTTTTTTAATTGTCCATTATTATTAATTATCTGTAAAAAAAGTGTGAATGTTTAAAACTAATTATCAAATGGGTTGTATTTATATTTATTTAAATGCACACTATTTAAATCTAATGCATATTCAAATTTAATTATAGAACATAGTGTATCTTCATACATAAAGCAGTAAATTTGAAACCTAGGGAATGTTCCAAAAATAAACTCGGTCAATATTTCTGCTTCTGCATTCCTTTTAAATCAAGTGAATAAGAATAATCTATTAAAACGTCTTTCATATGCAAATTGGTCACATTCAATATTTTTTCAGGGGACACTCAGTGAAGCACTGTTTCATTGTGTGCGGGTATTACCACACAAGTTGATGAAATAAATGCAATTCATTGTCGCATTTCGACAACTCGTAGTGCCCCTACATTTTGAGAGAACTCTGACCTTACCCAAGCTGATTGTATAATTAGGAGCAACTTTACAAGATAGAAATAGATGAACTTCTAAAATAGTTTGGTAATCAATGTGATTTATGAACTTGGCCTTTTAGGGGTGAAGGTGTAATTCTGTCATCCAGAACAAGACAACACGCATCCTTTTCTAAAACTAACAGCATCTTGTTCTAAAACTAATGCTCACTTTTATTTTGTGAATTAGAGCTTCCACTTATATGGCTTGTCACTTTATTTTGCCTGAGTATATTTTGAGTACAACATGAATAAATACTATGCTAGATGGTATGAAGAGTGTACTGCATTGTGTATATCGGAATTGCAGGCGGCGCTAGAACCATGGTACTTTGACCTCTGTCTGGGTGCCTACAGCTGTTGTTATATTTCTAGCTGCCCAGCCAGGTTTTATTATGATAGAGAGAAATTTTGTGATATGCTTTGGTATTCAGATTCCTATATGATCTGATGCACGAATTACGTTTTAAGCACAATACAATCTTGTGTTATGACATGCATGCTGTGAAATACTGCATTGAGTCGAATAGCAGGACGATACATTGAATTCTTATTCTATGTCTAGTTCTTTATAGTTGATTGTTACTAGTATATTGGTACATTGATGCTATAAACTGTTCACTTTTCACGATTTTAGGATTCTCGATTTAGCCATTCGTGCGAATTCTCTGATGTTACATTTTCTAGGACACCATATACATTTTCAGTAATAACAAATTTTGCAATTTTTACTGATTTGCAAAAATTTCTCACACATAAAATAAAAATGGTTTAATATTGTTATTCTTCTTTAAGACCCATGCAAAGATGTGTGTAGTTACACCGCCCCCAAATTAACAATACAAGTATTGATAATTAAGAATTCATTCTTAAATGGGAACACTCTTTGATAATGAGCAAGAAAATGTTGATTTATTGATTTCAAATCAATAGAAGATGCAGTGATTTGATGTAGAGTTCTTACCAGGAGAAAAACCTAAGAGCAGTGATTCTCCCTCGACCTGGCAGACTACTGTAGCTCTATGCCAAACTAATTATTGAATTTTGAATTCTTTCTCTTCTTTTGATCAATTTAAAAAATAAACACCTTCCTGGGAGTAATGATTGGAGTTGAACTTTAATTTGCAATCAGAGATCAATCATGAAGCTTTATTGAAGTCTATTTCATATGATATCCGTCAAGTTCTGGGTTTTTATCACTTCAACATTAAATTTTCAAAGGTATCATTATGCATGCCGTTATTTGTGCAATCAAATTTCATTTGCTAGAAATACATTGCCATGGAGACGGTGTTTTTCCCCACTCATTTTGATAATCGATGGAGGCTATAGTCTTCCAATAGACATCATATCACTTCACATAGAGATTTACCAGTGTTCCAAATTACTGCAGCCAGTAATATTCAGAACTAGTAAGAAAACTTATATACTTGTCACAATTATATAACTTCCCATAATCTTAAATTATTTGATTGGAATATTTAAAAATGAATTATTACAATTAAAACTTGGTTCAGTCTTGGATGTGTCAGCTTTGATAATAGTAATAGTAATTTATATCATACCAGTGTATGAGGATACGCATGTACATACCTAGTACAATACAGTTGCAAAACACAAAAGGTTATGAATAATAATTAAAATATGAAAAAATTAAATAAACTAATGCAATATGTAAAAACCCACACCCTCATAATAATGCAGTAGCTGGTCTTTTTTAAACAATCTTCCCTCAAAGTAAAACAGTTATGAATGTATTTAATGTTTAATTGCATGTTAAGTATGTTTGTGGAGATAATTGTACCAGTTTTGTTGAGTGCTCACAATGCACACAAAAAATAGTCTTCATCTTCAATTTGATCTTTTACATTAATTTACATATGTGTGCTTTACATTTTTACAACTCATTCAGTTGACAAATGAATGTCTATTTCAGAAATATGTTACTTGTTAAGGATAATATCATGAATATTCTGCTTAATTTTTATGTGTGTGCAAAAGTATTGGCACAGAGAAACATTATTCCTGTGTAGTGCATCATCGCATGTTCTCATTTTCAGCTGTGCTCATGCATCTTGAATATGAAATAAAAATGCACTGTTTTTCAAAGAGCATGTAGCTACTCAAAGTTTGATTTTTTAATTCTGACTTTTTTCCTGAATTCAAAGAGGGTAACTGGCTCCCAGCAGTCACCATGATGCAAGCAATGCATCGCCATAGTTACTTATAAGTGCTTTATAAGAAATAACACTGAATAAAAGATGTTTTGAACTTTTACCAGTGCTGGGAGTGACCACTGGGTTAATGGTACAGTCTATTCTGAGTAGCCATAGTGATAGTAGAGAAAATACTTCACTCACTTGTACAGCAGTAGCAATGGCAGAGGGGCAATTAACACTCATTCACTCACTTGTATGACTCACTATGGTGAGTAGCAGTGACGATGGCAAAGGAGTAACACTTGGTTACTCACTTGTATGGCTCACTATGGCGAGTAGCACTTGTATGACTCACTATGGTGAGTAGCAGTAGTGATGGCAGAGGGGTAACACTTGGTTACTCACTTGTATGGCTCACTATGGCGAGTAGCAGTGACGATGGCAGAGGGGTAACACTTGGTTACTCACTTGTATGGCTCACTATGGCGAGTAGCAGTGACGATGGCAGAGGGGTAACACTTGGTTACTCACTTGTATGTCTCACTATGGCGAGTAGCAGTGACGATGGCAGAAGGGTAACACTCGGTTACTCACTTGTATGTCTCACTATGGCGAGTAGCAGTAGTGATGGCAGAGGGGCAATTAACACTCATTCACTCACTTGTATGGCTCACTATGGTTTACTGTGTGAGTAGTAGTACATGTATATAAGTGATATGAGAGAGGAGACCTGATACTCTGTATGCCTCACTATGGTTTACTGTGAGTATAGCAGTAGTGATGGCAGAGGGGTCACCTCACATACTTGAATGGCTCACTGTTGGTGGCCCAGTTCCCAATCTATGGTCTGTGTCTTAAGACATACAGGTATTTCAAAAATGTCTGGTACAGTATTGGTGATGATAGTCAACCTTGAAAGACTGTCAGAGGCCATGATATCCTTCCTGTCATGGATCTGACAGTGCCCTTATCTGACAGGAATTCACTAATTATTACAAACATGGTTTGCAAATTAACCTTCAGAGTAAAAAATAATTAAAGATACCTTTCTATGCTCAAGTTAAACATGGTTTCTAAAAATAACTGATGTTAACTTGCGCAGTAATTAACAGCATGTACGTAACGAATAATGATATTTCTCTTTGCGTAACTAAACTGGTAAAGTAAGCCCATGATATTTACTACAAATCTCAAATAAATTCCCCAATTAAACGTTTTCTCTTTTAGAAAACTGTTAAACTGGTACTAGTATACATGCTGTGTTTTCCATTCTTAACAAGGAACCCATGATATTTACCACAACTCTCAAATACATTCCACATTTCTTTTAGAAAACTGTTCAACTGACAATGGGTACTACTGGTAGTATACAAGCTGTGTTTTCAGTTCTTAGCTTGCTAAATGATATAAAATTATGTCTGGCTTTTTCTTGATGTGTATTTCATTGGATGCTAACGTATATAATTTTAAAAGTGCATATTCTGTTGAAATTTATTTTAAAATACATTAATATTTTGTCTTAGTTGTTAATTGCAAGTGTATGTGTTCAAACCATTTTTCCAAACCTAATACGGAGCGTGTTTGGAAGGCAGAGCAGACTGTACTCAGATTTATGCTGCTGACTGATAAGTTGGCTCCGGAAATCGATCCCCGGAACCTCCCTGGTGTGAGGCGAACATGCTAACCACTGCACCATCGCCCAGGTTGTGTCGTAATTTTTACTAGTGGCCAGCCAGCATCAACGAAATGTAGATTTTGAGTTGAGTTGCTGCCCTATACTTATTAGACAAAATGTTATTCCAATGCCATCACATGTCAAGAGCAAGGTTGTAGAAGTGAATAATTTTGCAACAGATGTACTTGCAGGATTAAAAAAAAATGTGAAAAATAACATAATACAAAAGATTTAAAGTTAATGATATAAAGAATAATGTCCCATAATGCCATGTCCAGTCCCAGGGATTTTCACTCTCCTCTTTAAGTGTTGTTTAGTTGTGAGAAATAAAACAAAGGATTACGTTTTGTGAGAAAAACAGACATATTTTAATTGAACACGGCTTAAATATTGGCAGCTAGTAGCTGTCATCTCAAGTGTCTGCTAGATCTCCTTATCCTGGCCTTCAAAACCTATACTGCTATCACTTGCAAGGTTGCAAAAACTATAAACATCCAAACTACTTATGACAATTTCTTGTTCTTCATCAGCACTTGTTCAAGTATAATATAGTCCTACAGGCCACAGTCATTACTTGATTCATAGCATCACTTAAAGGGACATATGCCATCCTTTTTAGCATAAATTAGTCCATATTCCGACATTTATGATATATGATGCATGTAATAAGGAAATAATATAGAAAATTGTCCATCCATTCTTTTATTATAGTTATTTTGTAAGTTATTTTCGTTCCTATCACAGAATGTTTTTCTAGGATTTCAAAATTCACTCGAAAGCATATTATTGGTTTAACTATTACCTAGCATTGTTGCTATAGGGAACGGAGGGGCTTCTGTAGGTCTAGAATCAACATTAGAGATCTTGGCAAGTGCCGAAACGTGTGTGTGTGAGCAGTCAGGGCTGAGTCTACATGTGCCGAAAAAAAAAATCGATGTTGGTCCCGATTGATGCTCTCAAATCTGGGCATATGCTGAGTAGGTCTCAATGAGGGTCCGGACTAACATGAACCCAATTGTTGTAATTTCTCGCCAAACATAAAGGATTAACAATTTTGGCACGTGCCCAGATGTTCATCAACAAAACTATGTATATTTCACATTTCACTTTGCTTCAGTGCGTGCAAGCGCTTCCATGACGCAAGTAACGAGAATTAGAGAAATTAGGGATGAAAATGTGCGACCACACTAAATGCTAATCTAAGTATATTCTGAGGGAATGAACCCAAATTTTCATATATTTGTTTGCTCATTACATGTACTAAGTAGGAAAAGTTGTTTGTTCAAATTTGAGTAAAGCCAGTATATAGCAGTCTGACTGTCTGGGGATTTACAGAAATGATGTCATTTTTTCCTAACAATTTACATGTTTTTCATTGATAACCAATATAATCATGACTGATGCAGGGTATTTCATTCTTTTCATTGATTTTATTGACATTTTAAAAGTGGAAAGCTTTCAAAGAAATGAGGTTTTGGCTAGCTGAACTTTAACTGTGATACTGTATTCACTCTATTAGAAGTGCAACTCTATTAGAAGCTCACATAAACCAAACAAATGTATTTATTGTATGTTGAATCATTATAATAATTATTATAATATAGATTATTTTCCTCATAGATCCTCTGCCTTGCACTAAAAATAGAAAAAAAATATATATCATTTATTTTAAAATCTGAAGGTCCAAGTCAGGTCCCACCGTCCCAGTCATCTCAAATATAGTGTATGTAATTTTAGTATATGACAAACATGAGGTGAGACATTAGTGTCATTGTCTTTCATTCTTGTAATAAGAAAACAAAAAATAATCCCAAAAAAGAAAAGCAAAATGAATACATAAAACAGTAGCTGATTGACTAAAACTCAGTCATTGCTAATAAAAACAAATAGAAAAAAATGTTCTTTTTATTTACCATTATTGATTTCTAAACCAGAATGATTTTATGCCAGTTTTTATCAAATTCAGAAAGTATTAACTTAATATTGTGTTGAGTTTTATGGAATGTTTAGTGTGATGATCAATGTTTTTATGAAAATCAGAAAGTATCAAATATGAAGAATGATAAAAAACTCTAAATTTGGAGGAGTCAAATTTGACAATGGGGTGATAGGTCAAAGGTCAAATTTGAAAGTGGGTGATAGTGGTAGGAAACAATTGTTAAATGAGGATTGAGGGTCAAATGTTACAGTTAGGTGATAGGGTCAAAGGTCAAATTAGAAAGTGGGGGTGATATTGGTAGGAAACAATTGTCAAATGAGCATTAAGGGTCAATTGTAACAGTGGAGTGATAGGGTCAAATGTCAAATTTGACTAATTGTCAAATGAGCATTGAGGATCAAATGCAAAAGTGGGATGATAGGGTCAAAGGTCAAATTTGACAGTTGGGTGATAGTGGTAGGAAACTTATGCAAGAGCGGTGTGATGGGGTCATAGGTCAAACCTGGGAGTTGGGATTATGGGCTATAACTTCAATAGTGGGATAAATATATATACATGTAACTGTTTTTTAATGTCTTTAATTTGTAGGTACATTTACTGTGAGCAATCCTGCAAATTTCATAAGAGTTTTTCATTACATTTCTCATTATTATATTCCTAGAGGGACTTGTTTTTTTTTAAAGGACATTTGTGCCTTTAAAAGTGAAGGTGCTTACTTGGAGCGATACAGTCGTCACGCACCGAGTGTTTCGTATAAACAAACATGTATTTCCATGCTTTGTAGTTTGATTAACCAATCCAATGATTAATTTTATACATTTAAAATAAAAATCTATTTTTGAAATTTTCATTAACATAAACACGATCGATTGACCATTTATAAATATTTAACTGTTTTATCTTGTTCCTTAGTAAAATGACAATAAATGATGATTTAAAGTTGCATTGCTAATAGGGAAAATAGTCGGCATGTTATGTAATAATAGAATTTATCTGTGGTTTCATTCTGAAATATTAGATGTCATCAACTTGTGTGGCATGCCATGCAATTTCAGAGAATGATCTTTCATTCTTATTAGGTTTACGTAACAAATTGTAGTCTTGCTGGTTTATTGGCAGGTATCTGCCGAGTACCTTGGAAGTATGTAGAAATCCAATTATGCATGGGGCTTATTCGATCCACTTAAATTAGGGTAAAATACTAGAGATGTATTGGAACAAATCACTGATACTTTGTGGTGACTTTGTGGTGAATTTGTAGTGGTAGGTTATGTTGATGTATTTATGGTTCATGACCTTTGTAGATTTAGCCGCATTTTGAGATCGTTCCGAGCTACTATGAAGACAAATATTTGACGGTCTGAAAATGCAAGAATTAGAAAAAATATTTGATGATTCCGCCTCAGCTCATTATTACTTGAACCCGTATACTACGTACTGTAAAGGAAGTAATTGTAAGCTGCTTTTTATTTTTGACATATTTTGTTGATAGCTGAATAAAAAAAAAACACTTTGAATATGTCACAGATTTGTGAAACTGCAATATTTTTTTAAATAAATGTATTTGATAATGACCTGAAAGATTTTTCTTAAAATACCCCCCAGAAAGTACCAGGATGTGTGACCTTTGAGGTTGCCAATTATTGAAAACATTACTGCAATCATATGCTGTCATAATCAAATAATATCTATAATAGAGGGGATTGTTGTTGTCATGCCAATTAGTCACTGATATGGTTTTTGGCCCAAAAAAGGAAATTGCAAAACAGTTAAAGCGTTTGTGAATACAATATGTAATGTAAGGAAATGAAAATTGTTAATTTGCATATTGGTTGTCATGGCACTGAACATATTATGGGATATATGCCAGCTGAGATTCTACAAATTCTAGTTTTAGGTATTTATTAATTTCCTCTGTGACATGATTTTGTTTCTTAATTGTAATTATTACTTTTTTTAGCCTAATTATTATCAACTTTTGTAACTGTTTTTTTCACCCATAGCAATGTGAAATGTTTTGCTTTTACAAATAAACTTTCAAGTTTGCATTATATTGACGCTCTATGATATCTAATTATCACGTACATTACCAAATAAATCGTGACCAGCATTTTGATCCACCACGTAGGATTATTTTTTCTTGAACAACATTTTCTGATGGCAAAATATTGTTAACCCAATTTGGTTGTGAAAATTAGTTTGGTGATCATAAGTTTTATCTGGTATTTATGAATAAACATTGAAAATGTTGAAAATATTTTAATAGAAGCTAACAATCTAAAATAAATTATTGGAGAAAAAATTACCAATATATGGTAGTAAGTTAGTGATCGAAAATTATTTTCATGTGTGTAAAAGTAATTAACCAAGCCTCCTTTAAGAACTTGTAAGAGGATGTAACTTGTCTGATATGTGATTACTAGACAATCATGCATTTCTAGAAATACTCAAATGAGTTAGTTAGTATTTTAGTTAGTTAGTACGCGAGCACCGGTTCGAGTCACTCACGCAGTTCGTATTTACTATAATTAGACATAGTCTTTACCTTGCCGTTTATTCGGTGTTATTTGCTTACTTTAGTTAGTATCTTTGCTTATTTGCAAAGTGTGTACATGTTTTTGAATACATGATAACCACATTCATGTCAGTCTTTCCAATCAAACTTTATGCGTTGATTGCATTCTGTGATGTCGTTAGTTGTACTCGTATCTATGTGCATGTATGTTCGATTGACGTACATTTAATATTGAAATCGTATACCCTTGTGCATGGATATCTAAGTTGTGCATTCCCTTAACTTTTCCACAGCCAGACTTTCTTACCCAAATATTTCTCTCTCAGATTTTTTCATTTCTTGATGACCTCTCTCAGATTTTTTCATTTTGTAATGATATCTTTAATTCTCTAATTTTGGTGAATATTTTTGTCATTTTTGGTAAAAAGTGTTATTTTTGACTTGTTAAAAATCGCAGAGTCCAATTGCTTTGATATCATATACATAGATACTACAGGTAGATCTCTCTCAGATTTGTTCATTTGATGATGATGATGATATCTTCAATTCTCTAATTTTAATGAGTATTTTTGTCTTTTTTGAAAACTGCAAGTGTAATTGCTTTGATACTATACCTACTATATTGTTCATTTTCTAATGATACCAGTATCTTCAGTTTTTATTGCAATGTGCATTGCTAACAGCCGAGCTATCTCGGCTGACTCGGCTGCTTGTTTCTTATATTCTTCAATATCTAACCCTAATTTTGAAGCCAACAGACAAAATTTGATTTAATTTTCAGTTTTTCCTCAAAAAATTTGGCTATTTTTGCCCCAATCCTCTGAAGAAAATTTCAGACTATAAACAAACTATTTTTTGAATTTGTGCTGAAAAGAGGGAATTTGTTTGTGAAAAGGTTAAAATATTCTACAAACTTTTCCAGCCATTTGTTTGTCGTGCATAGTTCGGGAAGTATACGTGTATGCATCACTGCAAAAGTATGAAACATTTGATGTAATTTCAACTCCACATTTTGCCACCGTGCTAACCCTTTGAGATTTCACACTTGTTATAGAATACCATTTCACAATATTGGCGTCATCGTTAAACTATGTATACTGGTATTTGAGTGATAGTTTTCACTTCTCAGGTCGGTGTTGTGTTATGGAACATTGCATTGAAATGTAACCAAACATACGTCGTCTGAGTCGTAACTCCACGCTGCGTTCCTCACCAGAAATAGACGTATTCAATTTCTTAATTGATCCAATTCACACACGAAAATGGCATTGCTAGAAAAGTTTCATGTTTTTTTTTTATTCATAATTGATCATTTTTGGGACTTCTCGAATTCTTAATCTCTGTTTCAATATTTTCATAAAGTTTAAGTTTTGCATAAAATAATCGCTTCAAAGTAATGCAGTGGAGGAAAGAAACAAGTATTGGAAAAACAAGCATCAATGTTTTTTTTTTTTTTAAAAGAATTCAAGTGAAAAATTCATTAAACTTATCGTGTGAAAATACGCACGAGTCTCTTGACTTCATTACGGGTTCAAACAAAATTATTAAATCTTGACTTGCTTATAAACACAATAAAATTCTATCATTTCATTCATAGTTTTGAATCCAGTCTCAATTTAAAGACTATTCCACTAGAATAACTTGTGATAAAAAAAAACCCTTGTGAAGTGTTGGGTTATCAAACCTTGCAACTTTAAAGAGCTTCTCTAATGTAAAACTTCAGTGTCATTTGAAGGTTGTTATGGAAATTATAGTTGTTGCTCGGCAACTGGTCATGAATGATGCAAATTAATTAGGTGATTAGTCCCAATTCTTGGAGCTGCCACAGTTGACTTCTCAGACCACCAGAGAAAAAATATTAAATTCAAATTCTTTCCAATTAAATTGAAATTGTGGAATGTGAATGAAGTTAAAGACAGATACTTGCCTGGTGGATTTCTGTATTGATTTGTTTCTCTTTATTTCCTTCATGCAATGAAGTAAGCTTAGTTAAAACAAGACCAAGAATATTACGGCTGTACAGAAAAATGCGATGTTTTTACTTGAAATTTGGATGTTAAAAAAAATCTTTTTTTTGTTAAGCTTTTCTGTTATCTACATTTCAATGAAAACTTATTTGATGTGATTGGTCAGCCAGTCAGCCAATCAAGTTACTCTTGATGTCACATGGGTGGTAGGGTCTGGTCGTTTAATAAGGTTAATGAAATAATAAATGTTAGATGACTATGTTCTCACCTATGATTTTGGGATATATAGCAATTGACAACTAACACCATTATCAGATGTAATAACAGAGAAAATGTTTGAGAAAACAAATATTTGTGAAAGAAATTGGAAAAAATTCTGTTTGTGAAGTTATAGACCTTTTTCGAACAAATAAATTTTCTCCGTAACTTGTCCAAAATTGTAATCAAGACATGGAGCCAATTGGAAGTTACATATTTTTTGTCCAAAATAAAGAATTTCAAAAAAAATATGTTAAAAGATATGTTGCTTAAATTTGTCAAGATAAATTGTGGCATTCAAATCATGTTGATAACAATTACCGCTGGATGTTGTTTACAAACCACTATTGATGCACTTCTTTTGTAGAAAAATATTTGTAAAAAAAATATCATTATTCTTGTCAATAGATCTGCTGATTTCCAACTCGCCAAGTATTATCATTATGTTTTTTCAAAAGAAATTCTGATGAGAAGATGGGGGTCTCTCTTTAAATGACCATCATTAACTGATCGATGATATGCCTGAGGAATTCTGGGATACATGTAGATCCAGGATCAAACATCAAAATTGACAATTTGATACTTGAAAATATTATTTATTTAATTGGTTAATATTTTCCCAATAAACCTGTAGTATGTTATTTTTAAATGTAATCTGAAAAAAATATTTGTAAAAGATATGAGTATATTAGTACACAAAGCCCGGTTATTACAAATATTATTAATCATTTAATCTTTTTTTTTTAAACTCCTTTCATATATGGAATAGATTCTAGAAATTAAAATATGGTGGGAACTCAAATACCATGCTTGTTATTTGTTACGCCAGGCATTTTCATTTATTTTTTTTTGGAAATAGGAGTGTGACTTTCTGTTATATATAACTGTGAAAGTGAATAATATTTTGCAATTTGCTTCTTCTACATATCCTATTTATTTAGTGTCGTCTTTTTCAGTCATGCTCATGGTTAAAGTGTCATATCCAAACATTTTCTAAGGTGG
This sequence comes from Saccoglossus kowalevskii, assembly GCF_978046115.1. Lineage (NCBI taxonomy): Eukaryota > Metazoa > Hemichordata > Enteropneusta > Harrimaniidae > Saccoglossus > Saccoglossus kowalevskii. Next base: position 22,359,822 of record NC_140659.1, read on the forward strand.
GTGATTTCAGCTTTGTGTCAATATCGTGTGAAAATCACTGAAAATATCAGGAACCTAAAAACGCCTTTCTGAAATTTATTGACATTAAAGTATGAAATGTCATTGATTAAACAGCATCTAAACTGCTTTTAATATTACACTGTATTTGCAAAAATGAGTCAAATAGTATTTTATCTCTGATATTTTCTTTATTCAACAGAAAGTTATCCCCTAAATATATATATATGTCGTCAGATAAGCCAAGCTCAAATTTACATACTGTAATAAATTCCTGTTAATTCAGATCCAGACGATGCAATATTCTGGCACGAATCAGGTGACACGCATGGCATTGCAGTCGGCAAGAATGGGTCCACAAAGCAACTGGGTATGGCGACAGGCATCTCGTCGCCTGAAAAACCAACATGATGGTTTTTCAAGCAACATTGCCCTGACCCATTTGGTTCATGTAATTATATCATGCAACGGGGTGGTGACCAGTGAGGCAACTGGCATTTCTTGGTATGTTGCCTCATAAATCTCATATATATGTGAAACTGCATGTATTTTAACTAGGATTTTGTGTATATTTCTGATTAGAGCAAACATTTAGATATCTAATGTACAAAATTAGTACACTAATAACTGGTAAACCAATAATGCAAACTTGCATATGCTTAACTGTAAATGTAAAATATGATATTTTCATTTGGAATTTATTTTCAGTAAGAGAAAGATTCAGTAAAAATAAAATCTAGCAAATTTTTTCTTGTACATTTACATTCAAGTCATCAAAAAACAGTACAAATAAACTCCATAAAAAAAAAATCTTAGTAAAAATTACTTCAAGCTAAAAAGTATTTTACAGTATGTACATTTTGTTTGTTTATGGTTTGCAGCTAAAATAAGGACTGAAGTAATTTTCTATTATAGTTAACATTAAGCTACACTAAATACTTGCATCGCCTTTGGGACACAGCTTAATTTGAATTGGAAGAATTTGAAGTAGAGCAGTTTTTCTTTATTGTCAATTATTTGCCTTTGAGCAACCATCCAAGATATCGCGGTCAAATTAACCGTTGAAATGTTCAGATATTTCAAGTACATTTCATTTAAACGTATACTTGCATGCATAATAGAATAATATTCATTTGGGTTTCGTCAAATTGCTTTCACAAATCGGAGTTGTACTCGCCGTACAATTAGTTGACGAACACTGGAGTATTAAATGAGGTTTGCATGTATTGCTGGAGGCAGAGTTGTGCAATGAACATGTTAATAACAGCTGTAACAATTACTGGTCTATTCACCTCATTTGGTTGTCTGATTGCAAAAGGTTACATGTATACTCAACGAAGTAATTAGTTGATTCTTTGATAGTGTAGGGTAGCGGACAAAATGGAGGCCATATGTGAGAAATATTTTGTTGGTTATAATGGTTAAAATAAAATGTGATGTTTACTGCTACAAATGACCCAGATTATAGTTTTGCCTAACAGTTAAAGGGAAGCTACTCGATCCCAGGGATTGCTCCAGGGAATCATTGGACACCTTCAGTTGTGTTCACCTACAGCTTTTTAGCATAGGCTAGGAGCTCAAAAACATTAACCCATGCTAAAAAAACAAACAGGCGAACGCTTAGCACGGGGTAAAAAAAGATAAGTTTGGGTTAAATATGATCTGTTAAATAAGACCCGGTTCAGTCCCCTAGCATGGGTTAACGAAGTGTGCATGAATGCTTAGCTCGATCTAAACACCCACAACACCATTTACACCAGGATTTACTATTATATTCATAACTATTCATTTCGGTATGCCATTTCTGACAATCAACGCAAGCTCATCTAGAGATATTGCTCTTGATAAATAATAAACTCCTGATGAGACTGTGTGCTACTTCCTATTATTCTGCAATCTGCACTTTCTGAATTTGCTTTAGTATATTGTTGTATAACCATAAAACTATCATGTACACCTTCTTGGTTACTGTACTGGGTAATCATACTTAAAATGACTGAAGATTTGTATATTCTTAAAGGGGCACTTCCAGTTGAAGCCTAATCTCATAACAAATTTACTTTCTGAATTAAAATTACAATGGATAACAGAAGATAGATTAACTTTGTAAACAACATAAACAATAGTGTCCCATGATTCTTTGGTGCAATCCCTGGGATTGGAAGGTTCCCCTTTAAGTTTTGGCATTCCTTAGTATTTTCTAACCTCTTTGTTCAATGAATGAATGCAGTTGGGTCTAGCCAATATGCAAACCTACAAGATTAGATTAAAGGCCCGATTCACTTGCCCCCGGACAAGTGTGAATTGGAGGTGTGGCTATGCTAATAAGTTAATCACTTGCATAGCCTATGACGCATCCTGTTTCAGCGGTCCAACATCATGTGACTTTGATTGGCAGTAGTTAATTATTCAAGATTAGTAGCGCGTCCCTTTCCTCGGTTTGTATTTTTCACTTTTATCTACCAAAATCTCAACTCGTACACTATTTATTGTCATAAATACAACACACAGTCACTGCTGTGATATTCATAGTCACATACATCGACTTTGGCACGACATAATCCACCTGTAAGTTAAAGAAAACATGTTTTTACCGGAGCTTGGCTGGAGCTGTTTATTACAGCGTGACAAGCAAGGAGATAATCCCTATTGTTTAGGAGCATATTTATAGTATACCTGGGCCTTTAAATCTTCACCTGTACTTATGGTATCCTGAACAGACTGTTGACTTAGTTGTTTACACTGTTAATCTGTCTGATGTTTGTAAAGTTAATCCTGTTAGTACTTTGCTGTTAATAAGCGTCCCCTTCAGCCAAACTGTTTTATCCTAAAGAATTGTGGGTATTTTTCAGGTCAAAGCATAGACCCTCTACTGGGGGGTCTATGGTCAAAGCCACACGAGAAAAAGTAAAAACCGATTTTGTTTCACATAATTCTTTATGATTGGAACGTTTCGCAGCACACAACGCTATCCTCAGAATGAATATGCCTCTAAGTTTTCACACCAAACTTTGAATGTAACACGTAAAAGGCCACATGACACGCATTACTTACAAGGCAAATAAAATACATTCGGTTTCAGTAACGGGCTAATAAAAAATAGTTATGTTGGTTGCCAGGGTTTAAATTTTATTTTCCACCAATGAGCTGCAGTCTTAAGTTATTGCTGGAACATAATAGTTTAACTAATAGTTTTAACTACAGATATGAGAAATAACATCAGAGCCAGTATTTGACGTTTTATTTGATTAGTGTATACCTAATACATCTAGGTGGGGGTCAATTACTACTTGTGAATGAAATGAATACAATAATTGTGGCCACATGATCTTAGCTAATTTGCATAGAAATAAATATTCTTGCCTGATTTACATAAAACTTATTTTCAATTTCTCCCATGATGCAATTGTGTTGAACTTTTTGAGTGCCATGATAGTATCATATCAAAATAATTATAATATTTTACTTTATTTTTTTCAGTAATTTTATTATCTCTGAACCTAATGGGTATAATTTCCTAATCAAAAAGTTTGTAAAATATTAAATACTTGTATCATATTTGTTTTATTGGAAAGCACATCTTCATTAGAAATGTTTGTAAATTAAAAATCACATCAGCTACATATTGAATTATAACAAATATTACTTATTTTGAACATTGAAAAGTCACATAAGTGTATATGCTACTGACAAGGCTAGTATGATATGTATGTTTTGTGACTGGTTGCAAAAGTTGACTTGTTCAATGTTTACTGCTAGCTATTTTTATTATCAAAACTATAAAAACAACTCTTTTCAACTTTGAAATGAGTGAGTGTAATGACATATTGATTTTGTGTAAAATATAGTGCCACGCAGTACTTTTAAATGTTATGAAAACAAATAATTTATTTTTACACATATTGTGTGTGTAGCATGGAAAGTATATCAAACGTGACACGACTGTCTCACTTTGTACATTAACTGTTGTCTATAGAGATATTTATTGCAGACCTTTATTATTCATTTTCCTTGGCCCAACTTTCGTCACAAAATAAACCTGTAGAACTTTTTCTATGTTGAAAAAAATAATTAGCATTCTCTGTATAATATTTATAATTGTTAAAAAATAAAAAAAAATAATGATCCCTGACAGGTGTGGAATTATGTAATATTTTTCCAAAATTAACGAAGTAATTATAATAAGAAAATGCATAAAAAGTGTGAAAAATTGCACTACACTTGCAGTTAAATGATCAATAATATTGGGGTAATATTAATATTCAGTTTATTTTTTTTTTAAATATTTGTTCTGATTAAAATCTGAACCTGTAACCAATGGAATAGAAAATTACAAAAAGATGTACCTAAATGTTTAAATGTTCTAATTTCTACTCCTACATTAATGAACAAAATTTGCTATATTTTGATTGATGTTCCGAGAATTTGTTTTTGAATTTTTAGCTCCGCTGTCGACTTTGTCGAGCGGAGCTTATCATATGACTGATTGTCCGGTGTCCGTTGTTCGTGTCAATGTTTTACTTTTTCGACTTCTTCTTGAAAACTACAACTGAATGCTTTGATACTTGGTGAATATGTACCTTGGGTAGACCTCTCTCAGATTTGTTCATTTCATGATCATATCTTGAATTCTCTAATTTTGGTGAATATTTTTGTCATTTTTGGTAAAAAGTGATATTTTCAACTTCTTGTTAAAAACCGCAAGTCCAATTGCTTTGATATTACATATATAGGTACTACATGTGTATCTCTCTCAGATTTGTTAATTTTGTAATGATATCTTCAATTCTCTAACTTTGGTGAATATTTTTGTCATTTTTGGTAAAAAGTGATATTTTCGACTTCTTGTTAAAAACCGCAAGTCCAATTGCTTTGATATTACATATATAGGTTCTACATGTGAATCTCTCTCAGATTTGTTCATTTTGTAATGATATCTTCAATTCTCTAATTTTGATGAATATTTTTGTCATTTTTGGTAAAAAGTGATATTTTCTTCTTGTTAAAAACCACAATCATTTATGGTTAAAAATTATATTTTTGAATTCTTGTTGAAAACAGCAAGTCCCATTGCATTGATACTATGCATATTGTTCATTTTCTAATGATATCTTCTGTTCTTTAATTGAAATGTGCATTGCTAACAGCGGAGCTATCTCAGCCGAGAGGCTGCTTGTTCTACATTCAGAATCAATTTTTTTTACTTACAGCAAAATTTATTAATTAGTATTATTTTTTTCATTTATTAATGGATGAATCGGTCACTGTGCTTTGTATTGCTACCAAAGTCGGTTCATATAACTACATAGTACGTGTTACATCCATCAGCATACAAGTCCCGCCAGGGTGGGAATGTCACAGTCCTCGTATTGTTTACTGAGTCCTGTGTGCACTGTTTACTCATTGCCCCCACAGCATTCCTTGCTTCCTATCCCCAGCTTCAGTCACACACCAAATGAAATGCCTTACCATTTGTCTCAAAATCCATTTCTCTAGCTTACTAATTTCTGGTACATTTTTTTTAAAACCCATTCACCTATTCACTAGAAACAAGGTATATCTGCCTTCACCAACTTGAGTCAACACTGCAATCATCAGATTTTTAAAAAATGTCTCATTCAGAAAAATGGCGCTTTGTTTTAACAAATTGAAGTTCATTATTCACACAATTATCCTGCCTTATTTTTGTTTTCAATAATTTTTCACAAATTTAGATCTGCAATTAATTATTTTGATCTAAAAATTGAATTGAATTGAAGTTACATTGTAGATATGTTTGTCTAAAGGATAAGACCCTCTAGTACTCTCAAAATGCAAAATAGGAATAAAGCTTCAAACTTCTCACCACCAGTTTACCTCTTTTCATCACAAATCCAAAAATATTCTTATTTATAGTCTGCACTTTTCTTCAGAAAATTTGCGCAAACACAAATTTTTTTAGTAAAAACTGAAAATTGAATCAAATTTTGTCTGTTGGCTCAAAAATTAGGGTTCATTTCCAGAAATATTGATGAATATAAAAGAAAAAGTGCAGAGAAATTTGGGCAAGAAAGTCTGGTGGTGAAAAGGTTAACCTTTATGTTGAATACATTTTTATCCTTGTTGATGTAATAGAGTAGATAATTAAGTGTTGCTCCAGCAAGGTTCTTGAAGCAAATTCCTATTTCTTTAAAGTTTATTTTTGTTTGTTTACTTTAACCAACAATAATAAACAATAATGGGAATGTGAAGAAATGGATCCCAGTTTGAGGCTGTTCTATTCGGTATTCACCCCCCCCCCTCCATGAGTGAGTGTGACCTTAACTAATTCTGTGATGGTTTGATTCACTACTGTATCTTCATAAATTTAAACTACTGTTGCTATGATACGCATATAATTACTTCCTGATCTATAGCATATCCATGAATTAAAAAAAAATCAAAAAAATGTACACCTATATTTGGGAGTAATTTCTACAGATGTAATGACTAGTAATAAGATAGGGCCTTTATGCCAAGGTCAAATCACATTGCTTATGATTCTCTGTCCTTGGCCTTTGTGGGAGTAATAATAATAAATATTATTAATATAATCTGATATTACATATTATACCTAGATGTCTGTATAGTGACAATATAAATACTGTAATTGCATTAATTATTTACAGGTTTTCAATTTTGCTATTTCCACAGATTGCACCGTGAAATTTGCTAAAATAAATCCATGGGAACATGTAAAATAACAATGAAACTCTTTGTTTATCTGCCAAATTAATGAACTTAAAAGCCAATGAAATTGAATTCAAATCATCAAAATAGGGAAAATAAATGGCAGCAAAAATAAATGACTTTACAGTACATAGTTGCTACATCTTTCTACAAAAATCATACATCAAAGTTTAAAACACATCTTATAAAGGAATTTTTTTTTTTTTTTGAATTGTCAGTATAGTGTATATACGTCTTAGCTTGTTGTATTGTATGTTGCACGTTTTGCATGTATGCTGATGGACTAGTTTTCTTTCCATTGAAATCTTAATATTTTAATGGCCTAGACAGTTAGACAGTTACGCCAATCATCTATTTTTGATATGAACATGTCTTTTGCAGTGACGATGTTTAATGTCGTAATCATGTTTTTATACATGTACAGTTGGTTCTTCATTTTAGTACGTAATATTTAATTCTTTATATTATGCCAAATTGACCATATTATGAGAAATTATCTGATTGAATTGATGACTTATGTAATTGCTTCTGAATTTAATTTGCATAATTTAATATTTTTTTCTGATTATTTAAACATTGGGCTTCATTAGTTTATATTATTTATTCCATATTTTTATGAAATATTAAAGTAATATTGAAAAAAACAATTGTAACAGAAGTTGCAATATTTTTTCTGAAAGTCTGACAACAAAAATATGCAAATTTACAGCACTGATGTACTACTGTAAAATCTGTATTAGAAACCACAGCTTCTAATAAAATGATACAATGCAACAGAGGGGCTGTGGCTTCTATTAGAACATCTACACAGATGAGAAATGGTGCATTTTTGGGTCTCAATTGTTAAAAAATAATAGGTGCAACTTCTATTAGGGATGCGGCTTATAATACAGATTTTACGATAGTAGAGGAGAAGGAAGAACATTTTGAAAAGCGAATGAAGGTTAGTTTGGAGTGTTTGGAATGCCAAAGTCTGCTGGGCAAATACCAACATCCTTCACTAGGCATCTCGAGCATTGAGCATCGTAAGATAGAATTCCACCAACCTATCAATCTGTTTTTATTTTGATGAATTGCGCAACAAATGTTTCTGAAGTTTAAAGAAATTAATATCGCAATATTGCAATAATTTGAATTCCATTATTCAACAGTGCGCTATGATTTTGTTGAAATGACAAACAATATTTCAATTATAATGAGTGTCTGTGCTCCACAGTGTCTACAGCTGCTTACTGAAGAACTCTGTCAGAAATTCTGTGCAAAAGGCCTGCAGACTACTAGTATTTTTCCGGCTCGTTGACCGCAGAACAGGTCAGAATACCCAGCATCCTTTAGTAATTATTGCTAATTGGGTCCTCTCACTTAAGATTAGGCCAAATCAAATAATTTTTTATGTTTCTGATAACCCTAACTACCCATATTTTTGCCAAAAATGAAAAGATTATTTTATGCAAATAACCTGAAATTAATCATTTTTTCATGCAAATTAATTGTAGTATAGTCATTACACCTAAGTTACAAGTGAATATATCCGGAAAACTTACTCAGATTTTTCATCTGTAATTATAAAATGATAAGATTCTAAGAATAATAAGGTCAGAGTAAAGGATTATTGAGAAAAATAAAATTAAGAAATAAATATTTCTGCCTTTCTACAAAATATTTTGCAACCCGTTACTGAAACTGTCAAAAAAGTAAAACAGGTACACCGTATTTTCTCTATTAGAAGCACGTGTTCTCTTTACAACTATAATGAATCTTCAAACGTTGATATACCAGCTTACTGTCGCTGCATAATATCTTGACGTATCCTGTAAAAAAGTAGCATATGCAACAGCAACGAACACAATAAAACTGTTCAAACAGATGCAAATTATATTCACGTTGAAACTTTCCACCAACTGCAATGTTGAGTGTAATGAGAGAATAGATTGTTGGAAACACCTCAGGGGAAAAATGAGAAGGCGATTGTTGGTAATAATTGTTTATTTGCAGTTTTAATATTTGTAACAATAAATCTGATTGGTCAATATTTTTGTTCTCGCGCAATCTGATACGACCTTCAACATACGCACTCATAAATAAACTGTACATGCTTGTGTAGGAAGAACAGATATACGAAACAATTTTAGCATTGCAGATTTAATTCATGTATCATTAGCAAGATTACTTAGTACCGGTAAACTCCATAACCACATTTTAAGGCGCTTCCTGAGATGTACTTATTATTGGTTTCTTAATTGACCTATCATCGCAAATGTCAACTTTGCTAACATCCTCAGAAAATGTCCAAATATCAATAATATTCATCTAAATCTGAAGATACTAATTATTTCCCGTATGTTTAATTATGTGGAAATCAGAAAAATTGTAAATATTTATTTCAAAATGTTTTTATATATATCGGTAATGATCATTTATTTTTACGAACTTCTCAATTATCCTGTTGTGAGATTTCTGCCTTTACGGACACTCCAAAATTGCATAATCAATCTGGTAGTCATGAATTGAATAGCGTGCGTACTATTTCCTCCCTAATATGGCGCTAGCTTTCAGCAAAGTGTATATGGTTCATTTAATGAGCATTCACTTCCGTGCCGGAATTCAACTTCTGTATCAAAATGGTTACAGAGAATAAAAAATTGACACATGATACTTTTGTCTCCAAATATGAGCTTTATTCTTTCTTTGAACTTTGCCAACTGGCACGTGGAAAATCTCAAACTGTGAGATGTCTTTTTCTCCCTGTGGTTTGAACACCAGTTGACATCTATCTGTCATTAGCTATGGAAAGGGTTCTACAGTTTAGACAGAAATTTGTACTTGTTTACGCCTTGGAATGTAACAGAATTTATTTCGGTTCAGATCTGCGCAGCCATTTAGTTGTTTTGATGGAATTTGGAAAGAAAACAAAAGGATAAATTTGCAATTATCAAATCCTAGGGAACTTAAGGCAAATATTTGTTGCATATTATTTTCTTATGACCTTCATGCCATGTGTAGTATCTACTGTTTCCCCTGGTGTTATAACATTTCGACCGCAAATCAATCTTTACGTTTTTGCAAGTAACCAGCATTGAAGTCAATTCAGCATCCAAACATTTTACAACAATGTATTCTGATGTATTAGAAAACTCAAGGGGGTTGAACGTCTGTATAAGTTGTTTGTTTCCTTAGTGTTGACCTAGATTTTGTTCAAGTGTGTTTCTTTACTAATATACTTATTTTTTTTTAAAATGATATTTTTTTGTCCTGTAGAATTTTTTTATTATTAAATTTTCTAATTTTCAAACAGCTTCACATATACCGTAATACTTGATTATACACAAATTTCTTTCAAAATGGCTGATATTTTGGACTCTAAGATTTAATATCAATTGCTGACTGTGATTGTATGCCTTATTTATTGCATGTAGTTTTTTAGCTCCGCTGTCGACTTTGCGGAGCTTATCATATGAGTGATTGTCCGTCGTCGTCGTCCGTGTCAATGTTTTACTTTTTCGACTTCTTCTTGAAAACTACAAGCCTGAATGCTTTGATACTTGGTGTATATGTACCTTGGGTAGACCTCTCTCAGATTTGTTCATTTCATGATGATATCTTCAATTCTCTAATTTTGGTGAATATTTTTGTCATTTTTGGTAAAAAGTGATATTTTCAACTTCTTGTTAAAAACCGCAAGTGCAATTGCTTTGATATTACATATATAGGTACTACATGTGGACCTCTCTCAGATTTGTTCATTTCATAATGGTATCTTCAATTCTCTAATTTTGGTGAATATTTTTGTCATTTTTGGTAAAAAGTGATATTTTCAACTTCTTGTTAAAAACCGCAAGTGCAATTGCTTTGATATTACATATATAGGTACTACATGTGGACCTCTCTCAGATTTGTTCATTTTGTAATGATATCTTTAATTCTCTAATTTTGGTGAATATTTTTGTAATTTTTGGTAAAAAGTGATATGTTCGCCTTTTTGTTGAAAACTGCAAGTCCAATTGCTTTGATATTACATATATAGGTACTACATGTGGACCTCTCTCAGATTTGTTCATTTCATGATGATGTCTTCAATTTTCTAATTTTGATGAATATTTTTGTAATTTTTGGTAAAAATATATATTTACGACTTCTTGTTAAAAACCGCACGTCCAATTGCTTTGATATTACATATATAGGTACTACATGTGGACCTCTCTCAGATTTGTTCATTTTGTAATGATATCTTTAATTCTCTAAATTTGGTGAATATTTTTGTCATTTTTAGTAAAAAGTGATATTTTCCAATATTGTTGAAAACCGCAAGTCTGATTGCTTTGATACTATACATATTGTTCATTTTGTAATGATATCTTCTGTTCTTTAATTGTAATGTTCATTGCTAACAGCGGAGCTATCTCAGCCGAGAGGCTGCTTGTTGTGAAAATCCATTCATATTTACATGTTTGACCTTCTTTCGTGCATCGTGCATGCTTGTGTCAGTGTGCATCTCGGACATGCCTGCTCTGATCATATATTCAAACAAATGGTTTCCTTAACATGGGCAAAATATGTGTGTTTATTCATTTCATATGATCCGATTCAAGATGGCAGAATGGCGGCCATTTTTGTGGAAAAAATTCATCAAAATCACAAATTTCTGCCATTCCCGTTCTCAGTCATTTATGAATGTTTTTTTGTTCAATCTATTACAAACATCAGACGTTATGGGACCTTGTAGTATGTCATTGAATTTAAAATGGCCAACTGGCAGCCATTTTATTTTAACAAATACTGTTCTTGTGCCATCATGTTCAAAGTATACATATACATCATGTCGCAGATACATTGTATGCACAATATTTCTTTGACAATTCAACTGAATGGCGACCATTTTAATGTTAAAAAATCAGCAAAATCAAGCATTTCTGCCAAAATTCCAGTTTATTAGCTCCGCTGTCGACTTTGTCGAGCGGAGCTTATCATATGAGTGATTGTCCGTCGTCGTCCGTGTCAATGTTTTACTTTTTCGACTTCTTCTTGAAAATTACAAGCCTAAATGCTTTGATACTTGGTGTATATGTACCTTGGGTAGACCTCTCTTAGGTTTGTTCATTTCATGTTGATATCTTTAATTCTCTAATTTTGGTGAATATTTTTGTCATTTTTGGTAAAAACTGATATTTTCGACTTCTTGTTAAAAACCGCAAGTGCAATTGCTTTGATATTACATTTATAGGTACTACATGTGGACCTCTCTCAGATTTGTTAATTTTGTAATGATATCTTTAATTCTTTAATTTTGGTGAATATTTTTGTCATTTTTGGTAAAAACTGATATTTTCGACTTCTTGTTAAAAACCGCAAGTCCAATTGCTTTGATACAACATATATAGGTACTACATGTGGACCTCTCTCAGATTTGTTCATTTCGTGATGATATCTTCAATTCTCTAATTTTGGTGAATATTTTTGTCATTTTTGGTAAAAACTGATATTTTCGACTTCTTGTTAAAAACCGCAAGTGCAATTGCTTTGATATTACATATATAGGTACTACATGTGGACCTCTCTCAGTTTTGTTCATTTTGTAATGATATCTTTAATTCTCTAATTTTGGTGAATATTTTTGTCATTTTTGGTAAAAACTGATATTTTCGACTTCTTGTTAAAAACCGCAAGTGCAATTGCTTTGATATTACATATATAGGTACTACATGTGGACCTCTCTCAGATTTGTTCATTTTGTAATGATATCTTTAATTCTCTAATTTTGGTGAATATTTTTGTCATTTTTGGTAAAAACTGATATTTTCGACTTCTTGTTAAAACCCGCAAGTGCAAATGCTTTGATATTACATATATAGGTACTACATGTGGACCTCTCTCAGATTTGTTCATTTTGTAATGATATCTTTAATTCTCTAATTTTGGTGAATATTTTTGTCATTTTTTGGTGAAAAGTGATATTTTCGACTTCTTGTTAAAAACCGCAAGTCCAATTGCTTTGATACTACATATATAGGTACTACATGTGGACCTCTCTCAGATTTGTTTATTTCGTGATGATATCTTCAATTCTCTAATTTTGGTGAATATTTTTGTCATTTTTGGTAAAAAGTGATATTTTTGACTTCTTGTTAAAAACCGCAAGTCCAATTGCTTTGATATTACATATATAGGTACTACATGTGGACCTCTCTCAGATTTGTTCATTTTGTGATGATATCTTCAATTCTCTAATTTTGGTGAATATTTTTGTCATTTTTGGTAAAAAGTGATATTTTCGACTTCTTGTTGAAAACTGTAAGTCCGATTGCTTTGATATTACATATATAGGTACTACATGTGGACCTCTCTCAGATTTGTTCGTTTTGTGATGATATCTTCAATTCTCTAATTAATTTATTTTGGTGAATATTTTTGTAATTTTTGGTAAAAAGTGATATTTTCGACTTCTTGTTAAAAACTGTAAGTCCGATTGCTTTGATACTATTCATATTGTTCATTTTCTAATGATGTCTTCAGTTCTTTAATTGAAATGTGCATTGCTAACAGCGGAGCTATCTCAGCCGATAGGCTGCTTGTCTTTTTAATAATGATAATTGTGAAGTAGCTAAATTTGTCACTGTTGATTTCAAATTCAACATTTTTGTATTTTTCTCTAAAGCTGCTGTAAGTTGCATCGACATAAAGGGGTACAAACCAGATACAAGTACTGTATTTTTCTCTTGGAGTTTATTTACGTTTTAGTGATAAACCAGTGAAATAAACTCCAGCGAAAATGTAATTTTTCCTTTTTCCTATGTCTTACATTCAACTCATCAATAATCAGCAAATATAAATTTTATACTGCCAAAATGTCTTTTCAGCAAGAATTAATTGCAGTTGAGATAAAGTATTCTACAGTATACTACTTTTCAGCACTTCTCTAAGTATCAAAGTGTGTATATAATTCAATACACTAACAAAAATTATAGTTCATTAACTGGATAAGGGGATGGGGCATGTGCACTAACCTTTTCACCACCAGTTCCCTCTTTTCACCACAAATTCACAAAATAGTCCCATTTACAGTCTGCATTTTCCTTCAGAAGATTGAGACAAAAAAAGCCAAATTTTTGGAGTAAAATATTTACTCAAATATGTTAACTCTAAAATTAGGGTTCATTTCTAAAAATATTGAAGAATATATTAATAAAAAAAGTGCAGAATAATTTGGGCGAGAATGTCAGTTAGTGAATAGCCTAAATCTATGAAACTATCATGTTCATTTTTGACAAATTTTATGAGCTAGGCTAAGTATTATGGTTGTGTCATCAATCTGAAGTGGTGTGTGTGTCGTCGGCTAAACCTTTCACAGAAAATGTTAAGTGTCTCTTGTCTTAATAGTCTGAAATATCATTATTTCTCTATTGCCTACTTGCTTATAGTCTGCTCACTTGTCAAATACTGATGTTCTAGAAGTAAACTTCTATGGTTTTTATTGGCTTATATGCATATTGACTTTGGCACCTATTCTGATTGGTCCATATGGATATTGACTTTGGCACCTATTATGATTGGTTCATATAGATATTGACTTTGGCACCTATTCTGATTGGTTCATATAGATATTGACTTTGGCACCTATTCTGATTGGTTCATAAAGATATTGACTTTGGCACCTATTCTGACTGGTTCATATAGATATTGACTTTGGCACCTATTATGATTGGTTTATATAGATATTGACTTTGGCACCTATTCTGATTGGTTCATATAGATATTGACTTTGGCACCTATTATGATTGGTTCATATAGATATTGACTTTGGCACCTATTCTGATTGGTTCATATAGATATTGACTTTGGCACCTATTCTGATTGGTCCATAACAATATTGACTTTGGCACCTACCGGTAATCTGATTGGTCCACATGGATAGTGACTTTAGCACCTATTCTGATTGGTCCATATGGATATTGACTTTGGTACCTATTCTGTTTGGTCCATATGGATATTGACTTTGGCACCTATCCCAATTGGTTCATATAGATATTGACTAGGCACCTATTCTGATTGGTCCATGTGGATATTGCCTTTGGTACCTATTCTGATTGGTTCAAATAGATATTGACTTTGGCACCTATTTTGATTGGTTCATATGGCTATTGACTTTAGCACCTATTCTGATTGGTTCATATAGATATTGACTTTGGCACCTATTTTGATTGGTCCATAACAATATTGACTTTGGCACCTATTCTGATTGGTCCATAACAATATTGACTTTGGCACCTACCGGTAATCTGATTAGTCCACATGGATCGTGACTTTACCACCTATTCTGATTGGTTCATATGGATATTGACTTTGGTACCTATTCTGATTGGTCCATATGGATATTGACTTTGGCACCTATCCCAATTGGTTCATATAGATATTGACTAGGCACCTATACTGATTGGTCCACAGGGATATTGACTTTGGCACTTATTCTGATTGGTTCATATGGATATTGACTTTGGCACCTATTCTGATTGGTCCACATGGATATTGACTTTGGCACCTATTCTGACTGGTTCATATGGATATTGACTTTGGCACCTATTCTGATTGGTCCACATGGATATTGACTTTTGCACCTATTCTGACTGGTTCATATGGATATTGACTTTGGCACCTATTTTGATTGGTCCATAACAATATTGACTTTGGCACCTATTCTGATTGGTTCATATAGATATTGACTTTGGCACCTACCGGTAATCTGATTGATCCACATGGATAGTGACTTTAGCACCTATTCTGATTGGTCCACATGGATATTTTTTACTTTGGCACCTATTCTAATTGGTCCATATGGATATTGACTTTGGCACCTATACCGATTGGTTCATATAGATATTGACTAGGCATCTATTCTGATTGGTCCATGTAGATATTGACTTTGGCACCTATTCTGATTGGTCCATGTAGATATTGACTTTGGCACCTACCGGTAATCTGATTGGTCCACATGGATAGTGACTTTAGCACCTATTCTGATTGGTCCATATGGATATTGACATTGGCACCTATCCCGATTGGTTCATATGGATATTGACTAGGCAGCTTTTCTGATTGGTCCATGTGGATATTTACTTTGGCACCTATTCTGCCATGATTGGTTCATATAGATATTGACTTTGGCACCTATCCCGATTGGTTCATATAGATATTGACTAGGCACCTATTCTGATTGGTCCATATGGATATTGACTTTGGTACCTATTCTGATTGGTCCATGTGGATATTGACTTTGGCATCTATCCCGATTAGTTCATATAGATATTGACTTTGGCACCTACCGGTAATCTGATTGGTCCACATGGATAGTGACTTTAGCACCTATTCTGCCATGATTGGTTCATATAGATATTGACTTGAGCAGCTAATCTGATTGGTTCATAGGGATATTGCTTTTGGCACCTATTCTGATTGGTTCATAGGGATATTGCTTTTGGCACCTATTCTGATTGGTCCATATGGATATTGACTTTTTCAACTTAAGCAACTATTGCAGTAACTAAGAAAATATTCCACACTACTGGGATCAGATATATGCACCATATTTACTCTATTGCAAGTGCATCTAAAAAAGCACTCTCAAACCAAAAATTGCATTTACTAAATGCTGTATCATTAAAATATGACTTTAGTCTAATCATTATAATAAAGCTCACATACGTAAGCCAATGTCTGATACTGTAACTGATACGACCCTTTAAACTAATACGCAATTGTCCTCAACACCTTTTTTCGTTTGTTCTTACTTTCATATAATTGCGTTATAAATGAAATTGCCTTCTCAGTCAGGCCAAGTATACATTACCAGGGTAGGCATGGTATATGCTCTACGTTAACACCAGGAGGGTTATTGCCTCTACCAATAATAAGTACAGGACAAATTCCTGTGGGCCTAGGGGGCATTTGACGGCATGCTGTTGGGTTATCATAGAACTAGAGCCCTTTACAAGTTGATTTGCTTGATATGTTCGATTCCCTACAGCGCTGTGTCAATTACAAGTATTCAGCAAACATGTAACTTTGAAGTCAAAAAGTCAAAAAGTTGAGTCTGTTCATGAATTAGGGAAACCAGATAGCCTGATATCAGACTTACTGTTTTCTTGGATAATTATGTGTCTATATCTTGTCACTTTATTTATTTTGGCAACATGTCTGTTTACATTACGATATTTCTTGCAAGATAATCTGTATTCTTTCTCTGGCAGAATATACTATGGTGGTAACAAAAAAAATCATACATTGTTGCCATGGTAATATTAAATGAATAAAATCACCATTGTAATACTAACTGAAAAATTATCAAAATTTTCTAATTCACAAAGCTTCATTTTACCAACAGTGTGGTGGCAAAATTTGAGTTGAGGTAAAACAACAATGATAAATCTAGATACCATGGTGCTTAGGGGTTTAACAAACCTTGAGTTTGGGTGGAGGATTTCGAGGATTTGTTGAAAAAACTAAGTTGCAAGCTAGACACTAAGAAAAAAAATTGCATGCTGGAACATTGAAGAAAAAATAATTTATGTACAGGTATTAAAGATGCCATAAAAAATGCAATGGTCACACTTTTCGAGCCACCCCCATAATATCAAATGGTTGACCCCTTATTTGTTGTTTGGTCATCTTTGGCTGCTATAGCCTGTACATGCTTGTTGAAATTCACATTCCTTAGGCCAAAAAAAAATAATGCTTTGCTTCTCGTCTCAACATGTCAATTGGAAACCTGTGCCTCGCATACCTACGAAGTGTGTCACGTCACATACATGTATTTTCAAATGGGGAAATTTTTGTTTTCTATTTTGGAACTTGTTTTGTCGTTTTTTTTTTTTGTCAATTTGTTAGGACTCGGTATTTCCTGTTTATAGATTTTCAGCGGAATTGTGATGTAATGGATAAACGACGTGTTATTCGTGTAATCATTAACGACTTTAAATCATGTACGTAAGATAATTTTAGTTTTTGTTTATTCTTTCTTTCTTTATTTCTTTCCTTTCTTTATTATCGGAAGTCATAAAAACTAACTTTGTTATTCACATACAGAAAAAAATACAGATTTACACTATATTCCAATATTGTGTACAATGTTGAAGGCTGGGACAAACATTTAAGCTTTGAGTAATTGGTGGAAACCATTAAAGGGGGATGTGTCAATCCCTGGGCATCCCTTAACATCTCTCAGCTTTGGGTCTCTGTGCTGTTATACTATTTTGTATTGCAATTTAAAATTGTATATTTGTTGTGATATTATGTAACAGTAAGATGCCATGTCTTTGTCAGATTACTCGCCCATGAAAAGTAAATCTGTGTCACTTTCTGTTGCTACATGTGATTCAGTAGTCATTTATCAGACATACATGTAAGGTAATGTCACCAATAAATCTAAGAATTTTCATCTGTATCAGATTGGCGGCCATTTTTTTAAATACAATTTGCAATCCTAATCTTTTAGCATTCTCAACAAGTCGAAAATGACTAATTTAATCATTTACTCTAGATATGAGAATACATGTGCAGTTTAAATTTCAGGGACTTCTAAATGTACGATTTAAAGAAAACTACAGGGACAAAAGTGTGTAATTTAAATTGACTAAAAGAGGTGACTTGGAAGTTGGCTTTTCAGCTTTCCGTCCTGTTACATGCATACATGTAATGAAATGCATTGTTCTGGACCACCATACATGCTTTGTGACCACACCCAAGGACTTCACTAGAGATTTCATGGTCAGTTGTACACTTCTGTCCTAGCAGATATTTTGTAAATGTTATTCTTTTACTTAATCTGGGTGGGCTTGGTTGGTTGAGGCATGCTTTTATTCATTTTTCTAGGTGGTCTTGGCTGGTTTAAAAGATTGCTGAAACATTTACTCCACTTTGCCTTAACTTGTTCACTATTCCAACATTTTTGTTCATTTCAATGGCACAACAGAATTCAAAAACTAAAAAACAAAAAATATTAAATTCCCTCAAGTATATGAATCCACCCCCACCCTCCTTAATGAGAATGTATCTATGATTACAGCCAAGTTAGCAACCACGGTAACACAAGATCATCAAAGATAAAGTTTACTCTTTCTCACCAAAGCAGTTCTAATTCATTCATTCACAGTTTACTTTTTGTAAGAAGTTTATAACTACTTTTATGAACAGTGTTGAGGTTTTCCCCTCAGCTGTTGAGAGAGATCCCCCATCCGATCAACATACATTAGATAAGTAACGTTTTGAAGTGATCTAAATCATTATTTTTGCCTTTATTTACTTATTCAAGATTGCATCAAATAATTTTGTTGTGAAATTGCATTTTACATCGAATGATGGGAGATGTTTTCATTTGCGTTCATGTCTAGACAGTCGCTGTTTGTGTACAACTTGTGAAGGCCAGGATACTAAATGTTGTTTTGTAGTTTTGTTTGATTTTACTGCTGCCTAAAGATCTTGAATACAGAACATGAAAAGCAGCTGGTCTGGATGGCAAGCCAATATCCATAGGTTAAACCTTATACCGTAATGGACGCCTTACTGTGTAAACAGGGTTAAACGCAGAGGGTTTGGGAAATAAATTAACACACAATTTATTGCGATATAAGCTGTGTAGTGAAACGAGTGTAGACTAAACAGATTTAGGGTAAATTCACAGGGTCGTTTTTTGAGGAGGACAGAGCAGAGACTGCTCAAAGGTTAGATTGGGACTGGGGTTGAGTACTTGCCCTGTATAAACTCAGGGTATTAGTAAAAGATGGCACCATCAGTAGCTAGTAAAATAAACAAATGTGACAATAAAGTTTAAAATACCCATACTGTTGACGTCCTGCTGGACTCGCAGCCTTGAACATACTGATGGGTGTTTATCACATGTATTGAAATCAACAAACAGAAATTCTCATCATGAAAATGGTCAGAAATGACTTTTATTCGAGATAGTACATTACAGCTGACTTTTCTACCCGAACTCTGTTACGTAGGACAATTTTTACTTGCCTAAATTCTAAATTTTTGACAAGATTTCTTTATATATATATATTGTTTTGTGGCTTTGCAAGTTTTCTTCTGAATTTTCTCTAAACTGCCACAGGTTATTACAGGTATACTGGAAAGTGTACTCCAAGGCAGTGCCACATTCGAATCGACCAAACCATGGGGGAGGTTGGTTGGATCCCAACTGCCTGCATGAGTACAAACTTATTCTTATTTTCCAGCCTGTACTTGTACAAGTAATTTAGGGAGATAATACAGCCTGAGATGCCAGCAAAAAGTATTTAGTGTCTATTTAGTGTGTTTAGTGACGTAATTCTATTTCAGTCATCATAAGTTTAATTAAATTTTCACTGCCACTATGTTGATGAGGTTGTTTGCAAAGAATATGTAAAAAACAAAAAACACACTTTTTCACAATTCTGCAAAGTACCACAGACTGACGAAATTTTCATTGTAAAAATTAGATATGTTTGAATCTATTCTATCTTTGAGAAGTACTATTCATTGGAGTAATATGCCAAGGTTACAAAGTGATGTCATGTGAAAAAATGCCTGCAAATTGGAGTTAAAAAAACAATAACTTCCTATTACTTCAGGGTCAACATTTTGTCTCCCTATTTATTTTGCTAAGAAAAGTGAAATTCATCCCTGTCACATCATATTGTATCACAGTTTAGCTACAGGGTACTCACCCGCCAATATCAACTTGTATTTATACAGTTGACATTCTGTTATCGGTCTGGAGGAATCTTTTCCTCTTTAATTCAAAGATGAGAGACAGTTGCCATAGTTACATATATGAGGGCTGTGCTGCCAGTCTCATCATCGTCATGGGAACCACTGACTGATGTGGTCATGGGCAGTTTTTCATTTTGTGTCAGTAAATGTCACAGGAGTTTATTTTCTTGAACTTTACCCATCTCTTCTAATTATTAAAGATATAGTTATGGTCATAACATAACATACCATACCTTGAGTACAAGTCTTTCTATACTGTATGCCCACAGATGTAACAGGTGCAAACATGCTTACGTTGAAGTTGAATGTTGATTTGAAAATATTTATCCCATTTGCAGTCGTTTTAAATGCACATTGACTGCCATTGTA
The DNA here is from genome assembly GCF_978046115.1 of Saccoglossus kowalevskii. Lineage (NCBI taxonomy): Eukaryota > Metazoa > Hemichordata > Enteropneusta > Harrimaniidae > Saccoglossus > Saccoglossus kowalevskii. Next base: position 22,380,639 of record NC_140659.1, read on the forward strand.
AACATTTCTTGACTGCCATTGTAAACATTTCTTGACTGCCATTGTAAACATTTCTTGACTGCCCTTGTAAACATTTCTTGACTGTCATTGTAAACATGTGTTGACTGCCACTGTAAACATGTGTTAACTGCCCCTGTAAACATGTATTGACTGTCGCTATAAACATGTGTTGACTATCACTGTAAACATGTGTTGACTATCACTGTAAACATGTATTGACTGTCGCTATAAACATGTGTTGACTATCACTGTAAACATGTATTGACTGTCGCTATAAACATGTGTTGACTATCATTGTAAACATGTGTTGACTGCCACTGTAAACATGTGTTGACTGCCACTGTAAACATTTCTAGACTGCCCCTGTAAACATGTGTTGACTGCCACTGTAAACATTTCTAGACTGCCCCTGTAAACATGTGTTGACTGCCACTGTAAACATGTGTTGACTGCCACTGTAAACATGTGTTGACTGCCACTGTAAACATGTGTTGACTGCCCCTGTAAACATGTGTTGACTGCCACTGTAAACATGTGTTGACTGCCACTGTAAACATGTGTTGACTGCCACTGTAAACATGTGTTGACTGCCCCTGTAAACATGTGTTGACTGCCACTGTAAACATGTTGACTGCTATTGTAAACTTGTGTTGACTGCCACTGTAAACATGTGTTGACTGCCACTGTTAACATGTATTGACTGTCGCTGTAAACATGTGTTGACTGCTTCTGTAAACATGTATTGACTGCCCCTGTAAACATGTGTTGACTGCCACAGTTAACATGTATTGACTGTCGCTGTAAACATGTGTTGACTGCTTCTGTAAACATTTCTAGACTGCCACTGTAAACATGTGTTGACTGCCACTGTAAACATTTCTAGACTGCCACTGTAAACATGTGTTGACTGCCACTGTAAACATGTGTTGACTACTACTGTAAACATGTGTTGACTGCCACTGTAAACATGTGTTGACTGCCACTGTAAACATGTGTTGACTGCCACTGTAAACATGTGTTGACTATCACTGTAAACATGTGTTGACTATCACTGTAAACATGTGTTGACTATCACTGTAAACATGTGTTGACTATCACTGTAAACATGTGTTGACTGCCACTGTAAACATGTGTTGACTGCCACTGTAAACATGTGTTGACTGCCACTGTAAACATTTCTAGACTGCCACTGTAAACATTTCTAGACTGCCATTGTAAACATGTGTTGACTGCCATTGTAAACATGTGTTGACTGCCACTGTAAACATTTCTTGACTGCAACTGTAAACATTTCTAGACTGCCATTGTAAACATTTCTAGACTGCCATTGTAAACATGTGTTGAATGCCACTGAAAACATTTCTTGACTGCAACTGTAAACATTTCTAGACTGCCATTGTAAACATGTGTTGACTGTCATGGTAAGCATGCGTTCATTATCGCTGTAAACATTTGTTGACTGCCACTGTAAACATTTGACTGTCGCTATAAACATGTGTTGACTGCCACTGTAAACATGTGTTGACTGCCACTGTAAACATGTGTTGACTGCCACTGTTAACATGTATTGACTGTCGCTGTAAACATGTGTTGACTGCTTCTGTAAACATGTATTGACTGTCGCTATAAACATGTGTTGACTGTCACTGTAAACATGTGTTGACTGCTTCTGTAAACATGTATTGACTGTCGCTATAAACATGTGTTGACTGCCACTGTAAACATGTGTTGACTGCCACTGTAAACATTTCTAGACTGCCCCTGTAAACATGTGTTGACTGCCACTGTAAACATTTCTAGACTGCCCCTGTAAACATGTGTTGACTGCCACTGTAAACATGTGTTGACTGCCACTGTAAACATGTGTTGACTGCCACTGTAAACATGTGTTGACTGCCCCTGTAAACATGTGTTGACTGCCACTGTAAACATGTGTTGACTGCCACTGTAAACATGTGTTGACTGCCACTGTAAACATGTGTTGACTGCCCCTGTAAACATGTGTTGACTGCCACTGTAAACATGTTGACTGCTATTGTAAACTTGTGTTGACTGCCACTGTAAACATGTGTTGACTGCCACTGTAAACATTTCTAGACTGCCATTGTAAACATTTCTAGACTGCCATTGTAAACATGTGTTGAATGCCACTGAAAACATTTCTTGACTGCAACTGTAAACATTTCTAGACTGCCATTGTAAACATGTGTTGACTGTCATGGTAAGCATGCGTTCATTATCGCTGTAAACATTTGTTGACTGCCACTGTAAACATTTGACTGTCGCTATAAACATGTGTTGACTGCCACTGTAAACATGTGTTGACTGCCACTGTAAACATGTGTTGACTGCCACTGTTAACATGTATTGACTGTCGCTGTAAACATGTGTTGACTGCTTCTGTAAACATGTATTGACTGTCGCTATAAATATGTGTTGACTATCACTGTAAACATGTGTTGACTGCCACTGTTAACATGTGTTGACTGCCACTGTAAACATGTGTAGACTGCCACTGTAAACATGTGTAGACTGCCACTGTAAACATGTGTAGACTGCCACTGTAAACATGTGTAGACTGCCACTGTAAACATGTGTAGACTGCCACTGTAAACATGTGTAGACTGCCACTGTAAACATGTGTAGACTGCCACTGTAAACATGTGTAGACTGCCGCTGTAAACATGTGTAGACTGCCGCTGTAAACATGTGTTGACTATCGCTGTAAACATGTGTTGACTACCGCTGTAAACATGTGTTGACTACCGCTGTAAACATGTGTTGACTACCGCTGTAAACATGTGTTGACTACCGCTGTAAACATGAGTTGACTTCCGCTGTAAACATTGTTAACATTTGAAAGAATAACATTGAAATTAAAACTTCTCAATTTACATTTACTGAACATAAAATTTGTTTCTCCTTAGAGTTTGCTTGGTACTTGTCAGTTTTGATGGTCACTGTGTGAGAACCAAGCTGTATATATGGCTTCCATGTGGGAACTAAGCTGTATGTATGACTTCCATATGGGAACTCCTCCACTAGTGAATGTGACAAGTCTTGATGACAACCAGTTGTACCGAAACAAGATCTGTGTTCTGTGTTATTCTTACAACCATATTGATTCTGGCTTGTCAATAAGCGTAAACAGTTGGGGTTTCTCTATCCCCCAATAGACAAGGTAATTGTGGCAGGTTATTGACCTCTTGGATTACCATTTCCATTCGCTTCCCCTGGCATGCAGTACATCAGGGGTTAACTGTTAGTTCTCTGTTGTTGGGCTTATTGGATTTGTCTGATGTACGTAGAGGCTCTGTTTTTCGTTAATTCCAGTCGCTGGTATATATCACTATTCACTACATAGTGCCAATCTCCTGTTGCTTACAATTCTTGATCAACATATGTTGTTGTTTTTTTTAAATATAGGAAAATTTACATCGGTTCATTTCCTGAAAGTGGAAAATGGAATAAGAAAAGTAAACAAAAATAAGAACATGGTTTAAGGTGAAAACGCACATGTGCTCTACATTCTAAGCCTTCCTGAGGAGATAAAAGTCTAATTCCCTAAAAAAAAATCAATCTGAAAATTCTAATTTGCCTACCTCACATTAACCACAATGTATTGTCCCTTACATAGCTTAGGTTTTTTTTCCACTATATCGATGCCATTTTGAGTCATCATAAGTGTCCCTAGGGAAAACATTCCTAGCTTCCAGGATTCATACAGAATTGGAGGGGGAAGGGGGTCTAATGGGAGGAAGTATAAGGTTGGTGATTAGCTGGTCAGTTACCTTGATAATGAGTTTAATTTCCTGCGCAAATTGTAATGTTCTATAGCACTTTGTATAGTAGTAAATGCTTTAAAGTCAATAGGTCCTAGCTGCTTTATACAGTTAGTCAAATATTAAAAATCTTTTCAAGTGTAGTTAGTAAAGGTAAATGAAGTTAAAAACAGCAGATTTTTAAGATTAATAAATAAACTCTATTAATCAACCATGCCCTTGTAGTAGTGCAATTATTCTGTTGCTGATGGGAGGGCAGATAAGTTCTGTACTTGGGGGCAACTATGAAATAGGTCATATACAAGTGTTTTGTATAGAAGGTTGGGCTTCAATTTCAGCTCTATTTTTGGGGGTATGGGGGGGGGGGGTTACGCTGTTGGTCTCAATTAATCTATGAAATGTTATTTTCAAATATTTTTAATCAGTTGTCCGACTTTGTGGATTTTGTCACTGCATATATCCAGAGCTTTCTTAGATTTGTTAAAGTTTTAGGTATTAAAATTCATAATAAAACATTTTTAAATCAATTATCTAATAGATTTACTGATGGTCGGTAGAGTCTAGATCTCAGACAACACAAGACGATGTATGGTAATACATGACAAGAACAGGGGACTGTAAATAATGCCATGTATGCGCAATCCAAGTGTGATTCAGATTCAGTTCAATTTGGTCGGTATCAACAGTGGTCTTTTTATAGTACAGTATTCCAAGTAAAAACACAGACCACACGCTTAATCAAAACAGTATCCACGGATACCATAATTTGTAATAAAATCTACAAAACATTGAAATATTTGAGTCTGACGCATACAAGATGATGATTACCAAGGTTACACTCTGTAAAAGGAAACATCTTACACGGGGATTGATGGGAATGAATGATGACATCATACGTCTAAAATTCAAATTTCATTATTATTGGCCAGTGACTGAAGCTATGGATAATATAGTGTGGATATTCTCTCATATGGGTTGGGAGAATCGAAAAGTTTTCTGCATACAACGTTTCATAATGTTCGTGACAGAGATTATATTCTCCTTCCCAAATGTTTTCACATTCAATCCTCTTTACCTTTTATAGAGATGCTTAAGAAGTTGATAGAAGTTAAAAAAAAAAAAATCATTTTGTGTTTTATTGTTGAAACAAATCTATCGAAATGAAATATGGCACTAAAAACACTATCCTCAATAAATTCAAAATAAAAATAAATAAAAAAACAAAACAATTAATGTTTAGAATAACTTGTTCCTTATGTATTGGTTGTCATGCGTTGTGCTTTGATATTTTGTTATAATGAAAGAAGGAGGGTAATTGCCAACTAGAAAACATGTCTGCTGAATCCCCGTTGTACATTAAACATGTTTGCTTCCTCTCCCGAGACCATTGAAGAAATCAGAAACTGTTACTTGGTTAGGCGCCACTTTGTTGATGGCCACCAGCGTGCCAGTCGCCACCCTGGGAAAACACCACCTCTTGGACACCTATCAATAATAGCTCATTGCTGTGATATACCGATTATGGCCTAAGCCATCAAGGATGAACGCTTTCTTTGTTGGCGTCTTTTGTTGGGGCTTTCAGAATATCATTCCCATCGTTTACACCACTTTAGCAGTTGTTAGTTTGTCGCATGTCTTTTTTGCAATTCCTAACCAAGCGGTGTCTTCACAAAGATTTTCCTTTTTGTCAGTGTAAATCTTCTATAATCAGAATCAGTGATGTGATCATTGAGGGAAAACCAATGCAGCTGTAGATAGGAAATGAGCTTCCTCTTGATTCTTAAGGGACAAACCAATGCAGGGATTGTAGGGAGGGGAACTTCCTGCAGCTCAATATATCATGTTGATCATAAAGGGGCAAAATAATTCAGATTTTTTGAGGATGTAACTTGCCCATAGTATTGAGGAAACCTCCTCCCTGAAAGTGATTACTGGTAATCAAAATTGGTGTACATTTACATGCGATGTTGGCTTATATACATCTTTTTTATAAAATATTCATCTAATCTTGCTGTAGTTCGAGTAATTGTTCTCTTAGTGGAAATTCAAATTAAATAAGTATTCACTCATATGATAGCTACCCTAAATGCACCCCAATTTTGTTTTTCCGAAAATGGCCAAATTAGAGTGCCAGTATCCCCCTGGTAAATCACATGAATATTGTTGGTTGTAACTTTGTACAATCCTTCAGTGTTGCCATAGTTACTGTATCATTATGCTGGTTCTCAAATTGTTCCCAATGGTTCATGTCTATTTAACTTTCTCATTGACACTCAGCTTGACCAATTGATTGTGACGTTCAGTGACATTGTGTAAGAATTAAAAAGGTTACAATTGTTTAGATTACTATTGTCTTATTGGTGCAGTGTATGGTATGTATCTGGTAGTGGTATGTACACTAGCTGTAATTGAAAATTGAATTACTTTCAGAAGTAAAGTCAAACTTTCTTTAGTGACCAATTTGGGTAGGATTTGATAAAACGTACATCTAGCGTAGCTGAGTCAGAATAATTGAATGATAATTCCTACACTCTGTTTTCTCCTTCTGTCAAAACTTTTTATTACATGTTTATATGTTATACATTCACAATGACGTGGTGACCGCCGTGTTTAATAATATTTGATCTTTTTGCGATTACTGAAATGTCACTGGGCTTATCCTTATTGTTTATTAGAAAATAAAAAATAATAGCTTGTGCTATGTTTATGAAAATGCAGACTTATCTTGTGTCTCTTTCAAAATTTGGGTTCTTGTTAGTATTCTCATAAACATGCCGCACGCCCTGCTGTGTAGCACGATTGAACGCACCACATACCTCACCTTCCAGCAAAGCAGATAACGAACCCGTCGCCGATATACTCTCTAAGTTTTGTGTATAGCCTAATTAGTAAGCTAATCTTTTCAATGCCAACTCAATGATACAGTCTCCCTATGACATCACGAACCGTTGAACAATAAAAGTGTGAATGGAAAATATAATAACGAAGTGAGCGATTTCTTTCTGTCGAATGTCATCTGCATGCGTAGTTTCTGATTGGCTCGTGCAAGTTATTTGTTTTTGTTTTTTATGATATTTTGATTATTTCCTATTTTTGCTATTTTCAGACTTTTTTGATTTCTTCATTTTTGTCACTTTCATAAGCAAGTCTAAAATATCGTTATGCTTTTAAAAACTGCCATGTTAAATTCATAAAAAAGCAATTTATTTTCTCAATACATGTATAGAACAGTTTCTCGCTAGGCACTGCTAAACCTTTCCTAGTTACCAAATGGCAAATTACATTTAAATTTGTCTACAAATTGTTAGTTTTTTCTAACAATGACCTTGGTTTTCAAATTCAAACCAATTAAAAGCATATGATATCACTCACAGAATAAGAAATTAAACATCAGGAAAACCTACGGTTTAATAAGTATATGTTACATTAGCATATTTTAAATTACTACGTGAATTTCTTTCATAATGTTGCTTCACTATATGGATGCCAGATTTTTTTTTCTGCCAAAAATTCACTGCAAATATTTTCACATTTTGGAAAATTATCATTGAATTTCATCATTATTTTGAACCATACAGACAGTTTCAGATATTAATTTTGGTTTTTGATCAAAAGGTTTGTCAATTTTTATCAACATTTCATGGGAAGAGGAGAAGACTGTAAAAGATCACTTTGTAGCTGGTACCAAAAGTTGACAAGTGCGATAAAAATGTTGGTAATTGGATAACTATTATAAACCACTTTATTTTTTAAAAACTCAGTAATGTTGTAAAATGATCAAATGAAAGTTACCGTACCGTAAAATAAGGTGATGTACAATTTTTTTTTATGTGTGACATATAGAAAAATATCTGATGACAGGAGATTTGTGTTACTCACACATATGTAATATGCTAACAACTGTGAAAACATAAAATAACTAGATCTCAGTGTATTATTTATGAAATGTAACTTTAACCATCCTGAAATGACAAACAGCTGATATTAACATGTGCTAGTCTATCATTGACAGATTTGTATGATGTATTTTCATCCATAATTCTCTCTGTGGAGTGATTTGTCTGGTCTATAGTTAATTATGGGATGCTTTCGGGTCATGGGATTTGTTATTATATTATACCAGCATTTCAATTGCTTGAATATGTGAATACTGATTGGTCAAGCTTTTCTACGTTCAAAATATTTTAATGATTTATTATACAGTTTTCAATTTGTATGCAGTTCTAGCGAAGATGCGGTTCTATGATACGATATACGATAAAACGTGTGTCTATGATCAAACATCGTTTTGAATAATCCAGTATAACTGCCGATAACTGCCGGTTTTACGTTCAGTTCTTTTGGAGCTTCTAGTAATGTCGGGCGAGATGCAAATCATAGTGTGTTTGTTAAATTAAGTTGAATTGTCTAATTAAACATCAAAATGTTTTCTAATTATTATTCCATTTGCTGGATTATTTCTGTGCAGCAATAGCATTGATATTTAGTTTGGATTATTTGTATTCCTATTATATCATACATTGTATTTGACCTATGACGTTATTACCGCGATCAGTGATTGGTTTAGAACTGATCTATCACAACTTGAGTTTTGTGTCTGAGTGTCATGTGACACTTGAGTTTCTTGCGTCATTATTATTTTTTGTTGTTTCAAGCCGATGTCGATGTTTCTCGTTTCGTAGTTCAATAAATGTCAATCCTGACATGAAACGTTAATTGTTCCGACCTATAGTATACAGTGGCTATACCTCGAGCCAAATCACAGCCACAAATAGAGCAAATATGGTAGCCTTTTTTCTGTTTTTATCTCAACATGATTACCCAGCTTATCCTCATTATGTCATCATTAGAGCAGCTAACCTTCAAAAAGTAAACATCACAGTGGTATTGAAAGTCATACCCCTTACTCAGGAAGTAAGCGTTTTCACCATCAGTTCCCTCTTTTCATCACAAAAATAATCCCACTTACAATCTGTACTATCCTTTTTGACAAAATATATTTTTTAGTAAAAGCTGAAAATTTACCTAAATATTATCTGTTGGCTCAAAAATTAGGGTTCATTTCCAGAAATATTGAAAAAATATAAGAAAAAAAAAACACAACAATTTGGGCAAGAAAGTCTGGTGGTGAAATTGTAAAGGAACAGCAATACTGTAGAATACTTTATTTTCGCTTGGAATTTATTTTCGCTTTTTTCGCTGAAGGGATGATTCCATGAAAATAAAATCCAGCGAATATACTTTTTTTCCTATATTTCACATTAAACTCATCAAAAATCAGTGAAAATAAATTCCATACAAAACGCCCAAAAAGCCTTTTCAGCGAAAATTAATTCCAGCGAGAATAAAGTATTTCACAGTATTATCAGTAGTGAAATTGCAATGTTATTGTGTTTGAACGGCGACATAATTTAAAATTATTAAAATAAGCTTTTAATTTTTGTTTCTCCCAAAGCATACAAAACAAGACTTGAAGTTCACGGCTTTACTGAGAAACATTCCCAAATGCGAGTGGGAGGTTGGTTTCTTGCTGTGTTTAAAGTTGTTTACCAGTATATTTAACTAAATCGATGATATTTATCATCTGTGACTAATTTCATTGACCTTTCAATTTCTGCTTTGTGATTTGATAAGTTGAAACTCCAAAGTCAATTTTTTTTTCACAAAATAAATCTGTTGTATTTATTTTTTTTTTCAAATAGTTCGAACAAGAACTGTAGTCATTGATAAGTTATGTCCATTTGGCCGTATATACATAAAAATGTTTTAATGTCTCGGCAAAATATAGAGTAGAAAAGTCATGGTGTTCAATTTAGGGTTATTCTCGTCTTGGTGTAAGGTTGTCTGGAAGAAAGAGCTCTGTGGTGGATAAACTAACATTACAGTTATGATTGATGATGATAGTCAATTGACCATTTTTCCTACACTGTGCGATCTTCCGTTATGCGTGAAATCAAAGGACAAAGAAATATCATAGCCTCATAATAGTGCCAAAACTTTTCGTGGAATTTAACAAAGCAAAACTATTTTTTGGGTATTCCTGTGTTTAATAATGTGCTATAAACACTTGATAATGCTAAATTTTGATGAAGTAAAGGTTTCCCAATGCCATATTCCTCTCTGAAAGATAGACATATTGACATTGAACTTTAAAACAGAGAAACTCAAGTTCAAAATGAAATCATTTGTTTTGTGTGGCAGATATTTGCATCTTTTACACATTTGTGAGATCTCACAGTGAACCAATTTTGCTAGCATCTTTTACTCGTACTTTTGGTTCCCAAGTCGTTGGTCAACCTTTAAATTAAAGCTAATTTATACAGTAACAGATGCGTAACTTAGTTAGTGTGACATACTTTTTTCTAGTCACCATAAAAGTTAATATGCATGGTCCTAAGCTTTTTAGCCTTGTGGTGGCTGTGACTTCAACTCTTCAGGAACTGATCGGCCCTGATGCAGTTGTCAGTTCGAAAAAAAAAAAAAAAAAACGTTTGAAAAGGACAGCAAAGACAAACATAGCTTAAAATTGTAAGCTAAGTAAAAGAGATAATTTGTAGAGTTTTTCTACCCTCCCAAATTTTGTAATGTTCAACCTCAAAGTGGTATATTTTCTGTGAGATTTAGATCAGCAGCAGAATTGCCATTTGTGGGTCTCCTTTCATCATCTTCATTCATTGGAAGGTATCTCGTTTCTGACAGTCTGCCATGATACAGGATTCAAACAGTAGCATTGTTATGGTGAACCCCTTCAGCGCTGAATGCATGGTATGCATCCTTGTTCCAAAGCTACTGTGTTTATTTGCCAAGACTACATATGTGGTCAAAACTTAAGTCTGAACTCTATTAGGTCAAGTAAACTTATAAAAATAAATATTAGCTCATTGATCAAAGAAAACCAAACTGATTAATCTTGTACAAGTGCTTGTTTGGATTTTTGATGCAACCCAGCTTATTACCGTGGTTACTTGGGATGCGGATGGTTACTAAGGTAGCTCCTCTGTACAGCAGAAATGGTGGAATTCCATTGCAATGATCTCTTGGCTTTATTTGGTGTCTAATGCACCGTAAGTAGGTGTCTGGTTTCAGGGTTGTGAATTAGATAGTTAAATCCAAATATTTGCCCAAACAAGCTGTTTAGAAGTGTCAGAGGCCAATTGAAATGGATTCATGCCAAAATAAAGTGTTGTGTTCATTAAAGTTTACAAGCTGCATTTTTTGGCAAATTTGTTCATATTTTTTTTACTCCACATTTTTGTGTACAGCAATAAATGTTGCTTGTTTTTACTCAAACTTTTCGAAGGTATTGAAGAAAATGAGGTGGTCACTTTTCTCTATGCATGTAAGGTGATTTTTCTTGAGCTTTTTTCCAAGTTTAGTAATTCTTAAATAAATGTTCAATCTAATGATCATCATTCAACTACAATGGGGCTCCCTAACTCAACAGAAATTTAATAATTGTAATGAGCATCCCTAACTTAACAGGTGTTTGTTAATTACAATGAGTCTCTCTAATTAAAATTTGTTTTCGTAATACAGCATATTGAAATCAGTCTAATGGTTCTGTCACATGGAAATACGTGGACTATTAAATTTAAACTATGTTTTACACGTATTTTAGAACCAAAATGATTGTATTTTATCCCTGCTTGAAGCCTAAATTGGAATGTGATTATATTTTTGCTCATTGTTTTACTGCTTTAGCTTGGTTCAATGTTTTAATTCAAACAAACAAATAATGTTATCTTAGGATACAATCATATGCAACTTCAAATAGTCTTCTCTAGTACATTGCATCATGGGAAAAAAGTATACTGGTATGACAATGTGATTCTTAGTTCATTTCATTGACTTAAACAAAAAAGACAGATAACTTCTGTTTTGGTCCAGTATTATTTTCACTGCATATTCACAATTTTTCTCCAAGCAAGACGATCATTTCTGTTATACAACATCTAATGTTGTCAAAGGTCACATGACCATCACAGAAATAAACACATGTATTCTAGATACCAGATTGTTTTTGAAATATTTGTTACTTTCAAGAACAATAGGATTACTTTATACATGTATAGACTATTTACCCATGAGGTAAATTGTAAGAACTTGATTTTAAACATTTATTTTTACAAAAATGCTCAACTTTTCCCTGGATAGGATAGGAATGCAAATTAACATTCGTATAAATTTCATTTAGACTTTATACTGGAATTGCTGAACTTTGCTTGTGTGTCCCAGAATGGCTAACCTATATTGCAGGGATGGTGGCATTCGTGCAAATTCTATGTAAACTTCAAATTTCTGAATTTTGTTTATGCTTCAGACCATCATTTCCTGCTGTTTTCGTCCGTAAACATTATGTAGTTATTCCAAACTCTAACATTTTAACATTTTGTAGTAAGAAGATAAATAAATAAGGCATTTGCCGAATATGGTAATGTGTGTGCAGAAGATGTTTTTCAGTGAATAAAATCACAGCACTAATCAAAGTGGCTGCTGTAAACTTGATGTTTCAGGGGCGTCTCAGTGTATGGACATGTACGGGAGGGCAGCTGTAATTCGACGTGTGCCAGAGGGAGAACTCTTTGAAAATTACTGTAAACATTTAATTTTTCCAGCTAGGAAATACTTTTCATTTTATTTTATGACAATAATTATTTAAAGACAAAATTTTGTGAAGGGGCATAACTGGTACAAAAATTTACATAATTTTATATATGTGCGCATATTTGTAGTGAAATAAAAGGGGTTCACTTGACAATGAACATCAAGGGTAATAATGAAGAAATGCGTTTGAAAAAGTTGATATGGAAAAAATGGAAAAGCTTTTTAGCAAGTCTTTGTAAAAAAAAAAATGAAAAATCCGGGCCTTACTGGGTCATGAATTCTACTACCATTTATAATATCTTAGCTTTAATAATATTTGTTTCTTCGACTTTCGCAGAATTTTTTCTCATTTCTCATAATCATAAGATGCTAAATTGTATGAAGTGAAATTAATTTCAAAATGAATATTTATTTTAATAATAAATACAATCAATTTTCAGTATAGTTCATTCAGTTAGAATGTTCCTAACCTACATGTACACATATGGGTCCGATTACTCTTAAATTTCCTTATCAAGCTACTCAATAAGAACTAATTGTTTTATTAAAGCTTACTGATGTTTTTTTTTTTTCTCTTTTACTGATTTCATAAATGTTTTAAGTCATGTTTCCGTGTTCTGTTATCTCTGGAATTCTTGATGTGTTCTCAAAACCAGCAATTCAAAAACAATTGCATATAAAATGTAGCTTGAAGTACAAGTTTTTAATGGCCAACCTTCATGGAGTTTTAATATCCCTTGACAATTCATGTTGAACACATGTGTATATACTTTAGACATCTCAGTACAAGATCATGAAAGTTTATGATTTTCCAATAATACTTCAAGATTGCACAGTTTTGGGAAAGTCACATATTTATAGTGTGATAGAATATGCTATTATACTGCACTTGTAAGATATCTTCAATAAAACTTTGAGGAATAGTTTTCAGTAATTATCTTCTTTTATAATTATAATATTGATGAGAAAAAAAAATAGTGTTGCCCTTTAATGACCTTGTCCCCATTGATGTTGCCTTCTAATGATATTGCCCTCTAATGATATTGCCCCTCTAATGATATTGCTCTTCTAATAATGTCGCCCTCTAATGATATTACCCTTCTAATGATATTGCCCTTTAATGACATTGTCCCCATTGATGTTGCCCTCTAATGATATTCCCCGTCTAATATTTCTCCTCTATTGATGTTGCTCGCTAATGATATTGTTTTTCTGATGATATTGCCCCTCTAAGGATATTGCCCCTCTAAGGATATTGCCCTTCCATTGATGTTGTCCTGTATTGATATTGTCCTCTAATAACATTGTCCTCTAATGGTATTGCCCTCTAATGATGTCCTCTAATGATGTTGTCCTCTAATGATATTGCCCTCTATTGATGTTGCCCTCTATTGATGTTGCCCTCTAATGATATTGTCCTCAGATATTGCCCCTCTAATGATATTGCCATTCTATCGATGTTGCCCTCTATCAATGTTGCCCTCTACCGATGTTGCCTCCACCGTTGTTGCCTCTACCGATGTTGCCCTCTATCGATGTTGCCCTCTATCGATGTTGCCCTCTATCGATGTTGCCCTCTATCGATGTTGCCCTCTATCGATGTTGCCCTCTATCGATGTTGCCCTCTATCGATGTTGCCCTCTATCGATGTTGCCCTCTATCGATGTTGCCCTCTATGGTTGTTGCCCTCTATCGATGTTGCCCTCTATGGTTGTTGCCCCAATGATGTTGCCCTCTAATGATATTGCCCTCTAATGATATTTCCCCTCTAATGATATTTCCCCTCTAATGATATTTCCCCTCTAATGATATTTCCCCTCTAATGATATTGCCCTCTATTGATGTTGCCCTCTAATGATGTTGCCCTCTAGTGATACAACTCTTGCAATGTCATTGCTGTATGCTGCCATGGAGTGAACTGACCCGATGATGGAATTTAAATTTTCAAATTAATCTGATTATTTCTGTTTGATTGAATTTCTAAAGTATTGGTCCTACAGCATGTTTTATGTTTCAGGTTACATGCTGTCGGCAAATTAGTGTACTGTGTTTTCCTGCATCACGGCATTTATGTAGTCTCTCTTGGGAATCTTGTCTGTTTTCTGTTCATATGAACCTTCTTCTGGTCACTTTATTTTTTCTGGTCAACAATTCCAAGTACAAATATGTACAAATTATGTATAATTAGAATAAATGTAGACAATTTATCATAAAGCTTTCTTAGTCAGTATTTGAACCAAATAACTATGTAAAGTCTATTTAATGGGAAAAGTTTTGTGCATTTTAAAAATTTGAAGTGTCTTCTTAACTTTAACTTTTTGTCACCTTTCACAAAAATAAAAATGCATAATTTTTCTGTTATTTTTTTAACAATTATTATCAAAAATGACAGGTAATAGGAAATTACACCTGTTTGGTCTAAAATTAAAAAAAATAAATATAAATGCAATTGTGCAGAATGTAACAGCTTATCAGAAGAAAATAAATTTATACGAGTCTGAAGAAATAGCAATATTTTCAATAAAATATGGAGTTGTTACAACCAAGCTATAGACATTTGAGACTTTTGCCCATCATGATCACTTTTCTAGCTGCATATATTTAATATTATTTGTTGACAATCAAAACAAATTTTGTATTCAGTCATGATATACAACTTTGCAAAAGTTCAAATTGCATGAAACCGGACTGAAAAACTAGTCAGCTAAATTAAACTGCGCATCTCCCTAGAGTGGCTTGAGATCTTCCACAACATGGGTGGCCCCTTACTTATGTCCTATGGCTTTCAACTTCCCATGACAACCTACTTAAAACTGTGTAATTTTTGTTGTGAGTAGCCTGGTTCCCTGTGTTGATTATGTACAGCCAGGGAAAATTACTGAGCCAGGTCGTCTCCCCAGGACATATAATGGAAAAATACTTAGCAAACAGTGGTGTGGAAAAAACGGTTGCTTTATGAGTCAGTTCTGTGGGGTTTTTTCCCATTGGAGGTCATTACCCTGTTCTTCAAAATGACGATAATTATAGTAGCATTATTGTTTTCTTATAAATTTTACATTTTTTTTTTTTGCAGTATATGTTACAATAAGAATATATTTAATAACAAGAAATGAATCTCTTTTATATTAATATGTAATATTAAGTTACCGGTAGATTTTTTCTTGTCTAGTTCATTAAATATGAAGATATAGTAGGGTTCAAATGACTCTTGTCCGGTTGCCTTTGGTAACCAATTTTGCCATGAAACAACCAAACTTTTTTTCTAAAATCACAATATTTATTTGCAATATGTAGTGCAGTATTATCATTTTACTGAAAAATATCAGTTTAAAACTTTAGTACTACTTCCAGATATGTGTAGATACACTGGTAGACCAGTAATTTGTAATATTTGATTAGATTAATAATCCATGAAAATTGTTAGACAAATCATAGACCCTCTACTGGAGGGTCTATGGACAAATGCATTTTCATTTGTAGTGTAAAATTAAGGACCTTGTGGGTTAATAAGGTGTGTATTGTTTCATAATGAAAAATAGATGAATACTGTAATGTGGAAAATAAAGAACTTGATGACTAATAATGTATGTAATAAAAAGTTGAAATAATGTAACACAAGAACTAAGTTGGTTGATATTAATAATTACTCCATTTTAATCCAAAAATCAGAAGTATAGAATTATGGATCTTGAATAAATTAGTGAAAATAACATGAAGCTATAAGACATATACATAATTTAGTCTATTAAATGAGAAATTGGCATTTATTGGTAAAAATAAATTGCATGTACAGTATTTGTTCTATACAATGAAAGATCTTCATCTATTGGTCAAAAAATGTTGTATGATCCACTATAACCTAAATGAGATTTAATGAAATGTAATGAAATTGACTTTTAAAATGACTATTCAAAAAATGATTTCAATTCCCTGGTCACTTTCATTCAAATTAGCATGATACATGCACTCTGTGTGTTATAATTAATTATCCTGGGTGTCCAGTAGAAGTTCAAGGCCAAGAAAAACATTATCAAGATTGTGTCTTTGACAATCACTTGTAGTGTTATACTTTTCAGACCCTTTGATTGCCAATGTCAACTTTTGTCATACATGTATCTGTGGTTCTGTAAGTCAAGTTTGCTAACCCAACATTACCCTTCTTTTATTACTGTAGAATACTTTATTTTCGCTTGGAATTTATTTTCGCTGAAGGGATGTTTCCGTGAAAATAAAATCCAGCGAATATACTTTTTTTCCTATACTTCACATTAAACTCATCAAAAATTAGTGAAAATAAATTCCACACAAAACGCCCAAAAATCCTTTTCAGTGAAAATTAATTCCAGCAAAAATAAAGTATTCCACAGTAGTTTCCCTGTGTGCAAAACACACTAGGTAGATAATGAGTTTGCTGTGTATGTGTATTCTATTGTCTGTCGGTGCTTCAAAAGAACTGAAGCATATTTTGATCAAATTCCGTACTCAATTATTTTGGGGGTGATGTGCAGACATGATTAGGCCATGTATGTGCATATTAAGTAGATAATTTGCATATCTCATTTCAGGCTATGTAAGCAAAATCTCAAAACTTCTCAGAAGATTTTGATCAAATATGGTATAAATGTTCCTGAGGGTAATGTGCAGACATGACTAGTTTTACAGTCATGTCTGTGCATATTGAGTAGCTAATTTGCATATTAATTATCTTATTTCAGCCTGTGTAAGCACACTTTTAGAAACTTCTGAGCAGTTTTTTAACAACTTTGAGTTTATGTTCATACTAGTTACAATAGAAACTTTCACCTGTACAATGTATTTCTTGTAAGTTACCTGGGATCGTTGTCTGTCAATTTTTTTTTCAATATTTTTTAATCCATGAAATTACAGATATTAAAAAACAAAAACAATGAAAAGGCAGTTTTACATTTGTGTGGTATCTTTATTTAAATTTGCTAAAATATGAAATAATTGAAATTTCATTTCAGCAATGAATTCATAATTGACGATACAGTAGCTTTGAATAAAACTGTGATGTGATAATTATCTGGTGAAAGGACCACAGTGATAGGTTATTGATGGTTTGATCAGGTTCGTGTTGTAATCTGAATATTTTATCGAGCAATAAGCAGTGTAAAGTTACATGCAATTTGCTGCTATGTAAAAAGAACACAAGATATATAGGCTCTAGTTTCATATCTTATCCAGAACCTTATCAGCATTGCCCATCTTGAACCCAAGTTTTGATGATGTCAGACGTGAAATATCATCCAGAATATCCCAGCTGGGAAGCGAAACTAATACCATAACTTTATAAAATTATGTACCTAAAAATAACTTCAGCACTGTGGCAACTGGTTTGTGGTATGGTCGGTGTGTTTTTTAAATAATATCAAACGCTGCAAGAATCTCGTTGATGTGAACTCTCCTCCGTCTCATCAAACCATTTGTGTGTACGGCACGGCCACCTGCAAGAGGAACAATTAAATACAAAAATTACTCTCTTTGGCCTGTTTGAAAATTCAAGCTAGAAAAGAATGAATCTTTAAAAAAAAAACAATTACAAAGTGTTTCCCGTAAAAAAACAAAACTTTCTAATTGGGTATTCTCTCCAATTCCACAATGTTATGGTATCACATTTTGAATAAACTGTCATTTTAGTTTTATTTAGGCTAGGAAGGTACATTTGTATGACCTAAAAAATGTGAAGTATCATGCATACTCATGGTAAAAATATTCAAAGATTTCCGTTTTTTCCACCAAAACATTGCTAATTTTAGCATCAATCAGCCAAGCGAAACAAAATAAACAAATCTGGTTGCTGTAAACTACATTTTCTTGTATGTTTTCATATTTCTGGCGATGACGTCAAGAATGGACGACATTATTTACCAGTGTATGCGAGTGCCGTCTACCATTCCAAACATCTGTGTATTCAAGTAAGCTTCAGGTTATCTTCTCAGCTTGCTTCGATCCCATGATATCGTGTTTTTATCTAAATATGGGACGAGTTGACACTATTCTAACACGATTCATTTAACTATTTTTAGACTGTAGGATATATTGGGTATCTTAACCAATTACATGTATAGTTTATTGGTTTTTAATTGTTCCTTATTCTAGCTCTTATTCGTTATCTCGAGTGTTGCTTGTAGCGATAAAAAGTTATGCCGCAAAATTTTAATCTTATCTTTCACGCATTGGAACTGAGCAGATGTAATAATTTGCGAGGGAATCTCCCATAATGCAGTGCTAATACATGGAAGGACTTCATTATTACTATCATAAATAATTTTATATTTAAAAAAAATTTAATTTCAATATTTTTATCATATTCCCTAGGTTTTAAATTCATGGATAAAGATTAGTATTGTAATATTACATGTTCTTGTTGATTTAATTCGTTAGGATTTATCAGCAAAAATAGCAATTTAAAATCCAGTGAATAATTAATGCATTTACAGTATTCTGGAGAATACTAAGTCGTATACTGTGGAATACTTTATTTTCGCTGAAAAGGCTTTTTGGGCGTTTTGTATGGAATTTATTTTCACTGATTTTTGATAAGTTTAATGTGAAATATAGGAAAAAAAGTATATTCGCTGGATTTTATTTTCACGGAATCATCCCTTCAGCAAAAATAGCGAAAATAAATTCCAAGCAAAAATAAAGTATTCTACAGTATATTTACAATTCCACATCAATTCCTAAGATTGGTGGCTTTCTCCTAGAAAATAAAAATTGATAAAAATGAGTCTTTATAGTCGCTAAACTTAAAATAGTAACACAGTTTCTGTCTTCCCAGGAAATAAACAATTATTATTATCAAAATTAAACTCTATAGATTTCTTATGTTTCGGAGTATCAACTAGTATCAACTAGTATCAACTAGTATCAACTAGTTTTACAAGTGATCTTTTTGACCGGTGTTTACACTATGCGTGCAATATGTACCATTAAACAAATCTCATACTTTTTTGTGCTGATGAGTTTAAATCACCATACTGTATTTTCTGATGTTATAGTCGTGTAATAAAATTGTTCTTATTAAAAGACTGAGAGTGACTGTTACAGTGTTTATGCTTGCAGTGCAGAGAGCATTACCGGTACTTGAGTTTAGTGTATGTGTGTTATTTGTATTGTGTAATATCGGAAGTGATTACAATGTCCTTTGTATGATGTATAATAGAGCGAGAATAAAAGAGTTTTTACAATTCGGTTACTCCAATTACCCTTGCCGATTTGACCTTTAACCTGCTATATCATATTTTGTCACAGTAATTCACTTTTATCATGCAGTGGGTGGCCATTGCTGACTAATTTGTGTTCAAAGTCTTGTTTCCTGTCAACAATACAATACGCACGATTCGCTGCCAATGCATTCCACTAGTGCAAAAACGAGGCTTGGGACGCAATGGTTGCCACATGATGAAAGTCCATTACATAAATTACTTTCATTTGATTAAAAAAACTTATTGTTTTTTTCTTCTTTTTTGTTCATTTCTATGTGCTGTTTTCTTGACTGTTTGGATATCAGGTAAGATGTTAATGTGCTTTGCATTTTTACTTCATTTACATACAAGAACCTGTAGCACTCAATGAGAGCAAGGCATATAAAATTGTCTTTTCATGTGTATTGCTATAATTGTGAAATGTTTTATAGCTCTTTCACACTTTAAATGAAGATTCACAATAGTTGTGTTCACGTTACACGAAGTACGGGCTAAGATTTAAGCTGATATAGGCTTATCTAGCATATTTGCATTTCGGCTAGACCAATTGCGTCCACGCACAGGGAGGGCCAGTCGTTAGTACGGGCTAAGGGGTGCCATTAGTCAGTGACCTTTGGTAAGCCGCTATTTACGAACGAAAAATGGATGACACGCGCGAGGTTCTATTTCTGCTGCTGGCATGTTTCGCGAACAAAATTTATTTTGTCTACGATTGGAGCTGCTGTACGCTCTACTACAGTGACCCGATTAGTGTGGAAGCGAGCGCAGAGCCGGGCGCGGAGTAATGACTGGTGGAATATTGTCGTTATACGAACATGGGACAATTTTCACACCCAAAGGTCTAGACCGCGTCTTAAATTCGGATCAGATTTAACCCGTACTTAGCATTCCTTAGCCCGTGCTAGGCGTTCACGCACGTTTTCTAAGCACGGGCTAAGGAATTTGACCTCTTAGCCCGTGCTAAGGAGCTGTGCGTGAACGCAACTATTGATTTAGACAGGGATTAACAGTGATTTAGACAGGGATTAACAGTGATTTAGATGGCAATTCACAGTGATTTAGATGGGAATTCACATTGATTTAGAAGGGGATTCACAGTGATTTAGACTGGGATTCACGGTGATTTAGACTGGGATTAACAGTGATTTAGACTGGGATTAACAGTGATTTAGACAGGAATTCACAGTGATTTAGAGAGGGATTAACAGTGATTTAGACAGGGATTAACAGTGATTTAGACGGGGATTTACCATGATTTAGACGGGGATTCACAGTGATTTAGACAGGGATTAACAGTGATTTAGACAGGGATTCACCATGATCTAGACGGGGATTCACCGTGATTTAGACGGGGATTCACAGTGATTTAGACTGGGATTCACAGTGATTTAGATAGGAATTCACAGTGATTTAGACAGGAATGGTATACCCAAGCAATGCCCCATCCTATCGTCATTTAGAGTACTAATGGTTGCGACTTTGAGAAACCTTTCAAAACCTAAGTCCACAGGAACTTGTCTTTACCAGGCTGAGTTGACACTGGGATATATGGTGTTAAATTGCTATTAGAATAGGAAGATGTTCACACAGCCCTGTTATGTAGTCCTAAACATTAAACATGTTTTTTGTAGCAAAATGCACTACTTGTATTTGAATGTACAAGAAAACATAAGGAGAGAAAAAGATGACATTCTGTGTTGGGAGCTGTCTCTTGACACATTATTTAATATTGGGATTATGGTGTAACAGGAAAATACGTGTGGTGGGTCATACGTGCTCAGTAATATGATCAAGTGTAAAATCTAGAAGTGATTTAATTATACTAATTAATGGTTCTTACGTCATAAAAATTACAACAAGAAAGGTTTTGTATCTTGAAATAAAATTCAGGCATCCGGTGTTTGGTACAGATGATTAGTTTTAGAAATGCATATTTAGAGAATAAATTTAATTTTTATGTGGTGTCAGTGATTGATGTTGGAAATGGTTTTTGGACGTCATATTGCATTCTTGTATTTCATGAGTTGAGCGTATATCTGCCCACTCACTTGATGCTAGATCAAACATCAGATACGTATCAATGTAGGTGTTTATTGTTTCAGCGTGATTTGAGTAATTGGATTAAATTCTAATTAACAAATTTCCGTTAGCCCCCGCTAACATTCGTGAACATTCATTCTAATTTCTATTTTACACTTCGTAAGAGTGAGGAAATTGCGTGCAAAGATTCATGTTACATTTGAAGGTAGCAACAGTGAAAGGTACACGTCCTAGTGAGAGGACTTAACGCATTGCCTGGTGTTAGCCTCCATGGATGATCAAAATGAATGAAAAAAATGGCGTCAGTCGATGATATGTTAATCTAGAATGACAGCTGACTTCACTTGTAGAAGAATAAGCTTGAATTTTTGACTATTAAAACACATTTTTAGTCAAAATTTTAGTACCTACATCATTCATAGATTGTAACAAAAGCTGGGAAAATAGTCTTTGAAGCTACCACTTCTCACCAGATAACAAGCGAATATGCATTGAGAGGATTACCCAGCATGCTCTTGTATATACCAGTAGTCAGAATTGGCGTTTAAATAATGATGGTTTTATGATCTCACAAGTCGTACTTGTTGTTACGGTTATTTGAGGTTGATATAATTTAGGGCAAATTTTTT
This sequence comes from Saccoglossus kowalevskii, assembly GCF_978046115.1. Lineage (NCBI taxonomy): Eukaryota > Metazoa > Hemichordata > Enteropneusta > Harrimaniidae > Saccoglossus > Saccoglossus kowalevskii. The sequence continues at coordinate 22,402,923 of NC_140659.1, forward strand.
GATAGTTTTACTATGTTATTAGAATTATTAGAATTATTACCTGCTGCTCAAGTTTGAGCACCATTGTCAAGTTTTAGCATTTTTTTATTTCGTACTTTCTGCTCCCTTCAATTGACAAATCATTTGATCGAACTTTAAAAGTGATATCTGACACTTCTGTGTGGTCCGAATGATGATAACAATTTTGCAAAGTGTGAAAATATTTGCGCTGAATTTTGGACGAAAAAAAATATCTTGACAGTCAAAGGGTGAATTGTAGTTCCACACAAATTGATATATACAACTCTAGTTATTTCTAGAATGTTAAATATGATTCAAGCCATACAGACATGTTCCCATGCTCTCAGAAACTGCCGAGACATGTGAATGGTCTTATTAAAGCAGAATTGTTTAGAATGTTCGAAAGACTGGTTTTTGTCTGACTTGGCAAGAGTATATTTGATGTGTCAATGCAACAAAGTGATCCAGTGTGAGAATAAAGTTGTGCTTCTAAATCTGCAGTTGAAAAAACGAACCTACAGTATAAGCACAAGTGCCGTTCTATATACGTCTAGTCCTATTAGTGTTTGTATTTCTGAAGTAGTGTCAAAGCTCTTAACCAATCTCGTATTTTAGTTGTACTATTTGAATTGCATTTTATCCTATGTACATTGCAAATTTCTAATATATACATTTGAGTAATACATACGACATGCAACCTTGATCTGGTCATGTGACCAACATTTGCCTATACGATTGGACAATGCTTTTGAGATGAATAAATATTTGAATTCCGTATTTCAGTCCAATATTTTGCCAGTTTTATGTGTTTTTCTATTATTATCATTAATTATGGACCCATTGGACATAATTTGAATTTTGAGTGGATTTTGGAATTCAAAAGTTAGAAATTGATGACTATTGCTCTGTTAAATTGAATAATGGTTTAACATTTTAAAATCTATTAAATATAGCACTAATAGTAATGTACTAACTGTAAAATACTTTTTGCTTGTAGTTAATTTTCGCTTTTTTTGCTGAAGGAATTTAGTGAAAATAAAATCTATACAAAACACCCCAGAAGTTTTTTCAGCAAAAATTAATTCCAGCTAAAATAAAACATTTTACAGTATTCACACATTTAAAAGATTTTCAAATGATAGAATTGTTTCTTCTGAAATTTTATTTCTGAATTAAAACTAGATTAGTCTAACTTGCTAAGGTCCTAGCTGTACGTGCTTCTCCTTTTGGTAACGGACAAAGAATTTTAGAAATGGTTTCCGTTATGTGCATTGAACTTGCACTTACTAATTGAAAAAATATGCTTAATGGTAATTGGGCCTTGAGGCTCTTCTTGAAATAGACATTCAAGAACTTGGTTCTAGTGTAGCCGCCAGTACTTGAGTGGAGTACCAGTGGTTATTGTTGATGACGCATGAAATTTGTTTAGTTCTTTGAGGACCGACATGGAAGACCACTTTGCTGTCTATATTTGATTTTTCATTTTGATCATTTAGCTTTGATCACAGTGTTGAACAGTTTCACCAATACTAATCTAAAAAAAATCAGTGTTGTGTATTAAACAGAAAAAAATTATTATGCATTGACATATTAATATTAGGTCATTTACATATTCATTAAATCAGTTATATATTCATTAACCATTTACATATTCATCATTCCATTAGATAATCTTTATGGCATTTACACACTCAGTATGTCATTTATTTGTTCATTAGATTATTCATATATTCATTAGGTCATTTACTTATTTATTAAATCAGTTACATATTCATTAAGCAATTTACATATTCATCATTCCATTAGATAATCATTATGGCATTTACACACTCAGTATGTCATTTATTTATTCATTAGATTATTCACATATTCATTTGGTCATTTACGTATTCATTAAATCATTGACATATTCATTAGGTCATCAGTTTTATATTCATTAGACAACTTACTTATTCATCATTCCATTAGATAATCATTATGGCATTTACACACTCAGTATGTCATTTATTTATTCATTGGATTATTCACATTTCCATTGAGTCATTTACATATTCATTGAATCATTTACATATTCATTAGGTCAGTTACATATTCATCGTCCATTATATAATCATGACATTTACATACTCGGTATGTCATTTATGTATTCATTAGATCATTTACATATTCATTAAACAATTTACATATTCATCATTCGTTTAGATAATCATTATGGCATTTACATACTCAAGTATGTCATTTATTTATTTATTCATTAGATTATTCACGTATTCATTAGGTCATTTACATATTCTTTAAATCGTTTACATAATCATTAAATCATTTACATAATCATTGTTCCATTAGATCAAGGCATTTACATACTCAGTATGTCATTTATTTATTTATTCATTAGATTATTCACGTATTCATTAGGTCATTTACATATTCATTAAATCATTTACATAATCATTGTTCCATTAGATCATGGCATTTACATACTCAGTATGTCATTTATTTATTCATTAGATCATTTACATATTTACATATATATTACATATATATATATATCAGCAGAACAAATTTACTGATATAATTTTTCTAATTGTACAGTTTTGCCTCTAAAAAAGTGATTCTGATGAAATTTTGGATACAGGACCCATTATTTTGCAATAAATAGATAAGATGATTTGTGGTAGACTGTCAATAGCTCTGGTGCATAACTTATTTCTAGGTTAAATGAAATCCCTGAAATGAAATGAGGCCAGAAAACTATTGATTTATGCATTTCTTCCAATGTTTAAATCATCATAATTACACAGTAGGCTGTAGATAATATTTATGGATGCCATGAGTACACTTTTCGAATGACAGACATGTCCTCAATAGATGGATCTTGGACTTCGCTAGATTTTATGATACTGTAGAATACTTTATTTTCGCTTGGAATTTATTTTCGCTATTTTCGCTGAAGGAATGATTCCGTGAAAATAAAATCCGGTGAATATACATTTTTTCCTATATTTTACATTAATCTCATTAAAAATCAGTGAAAATAAATTCCAAGCAAAACGCCCAAAAAGCCTTTTCAGCGAAAATAAATTCCAGCGAAAATAAAGTATTCCACAGTATGTTATCCCCAGGGTATATTGATTCCGAATTCAAAGATATCCTGCAAAAATGTCTTATTATTACCTGCACCCAGTATACTGTATTTGCTCTATTAGAAGTACAATGTATATCTCCAATAGGAGCATACATAATGCAGAAATTGTAAATTGCATCATTAAATCATGTTTTTGTTTGACCTCATCGCAGATATCGCAGTATGTGGTTATGAAAGTTGTATACTCTTATCTTATTAGTTGAATGTGCCACTAATGGAACAAATACAGTATTATGACAACAGACACCCCTCTGTCATTTATGTAATTGAATGTGCTACTAATGGGACAAATACAGTATAATGATCACAGACACACCTAAGTCATTTATGTAATTGAATGTGCTACTAATGGAACAAATACAGTATTATGACCACAGACACACCTCTGTCATTTATGTAATTGAATGTGCTACTAATGGAACAAATACAGTATTATGACCACAGACACACCTCAGTTATTTATGTAATTGAATGTGCTACTAATGGAGCAAATGTACAGTATAATGATCAGACACACCTCAGTCATTTATGTAATTGAATGTGCTACTAATGGAGCAAATACAGTATAATGATCAGACACACCTCAGTCATTTATGTAATTGAATGTGCTACTAATGGAACAAGTACAGTATTATGACCACAGACACACCTCTGTCATTTATGTAATTGAATGTGCTACTAATGGAACAAATACAGTATTATGACCACAGACACACCTCTGTCATTTATGTAATTGAATGTGCTACTAATGAAACAAATACAGTATTATGACAACAGACACCCCTCTGTCATTTATGTAATTGAATGTGCTACTAATGGAGCAAATACAGTATAATGATCAGACACACCTCAGTCATTTATGTAATTGAATGTGCTACTAATGAAACAAATACAGTATTATGACCACAGACACACCTCTGTCATTTATGTAATTGAATGTGCTACTAATGAAACAAATACAGTATTATGACAACAGACACCCCTCTGTCATTTATGTAATTGAATGTGCTACTAATGGAGCAAATACAGTATAATGTACACAGACACACCTCAGTTATTTATGTAATTGAATGTGCTACTAATGGAACAAATACAGTATAATGATCACAGACACACCTCTGTCATTTATGTAATTGAATGTGCTACTAATGGAACAAATACAGTATTATGACCACAGACACCCCTCTGTCATTTATGTAATTGAATGTGCTACTAATGGAGCAAATACAGTATAATGTACACAGACACACCTCAGTTATTTATGTAATTGAATGTGCTACTAATGGAACAAATACAGTATAATGATCACAGACACACCTCAGTCATTTATGTAATTGAATGTGCTACTAATGGAACAAATACAGTATTATGACCACAGACACACCTCTGTCATTTATGTAATTGAATGTGCTACTAATGGAACAAATACAGTATTATGACCACAGACACACCTCTGTCATTTATGTAATTGAATGTGCTACTAATGGAACAAATACAGTATTATGACCACAGACACACCTCTGTCATTTATGTAATTGAATGTGCTACTAATGGAGCAAATACAGTATTATGACCACAGACACACCTCTGTCATTTATGTAATTGAATGTGCTACTAATGGAACAAATACAGTATTATGACCTCAGACACACCTCTGTCATTTATGTAGTTGAATGTGCTACTAATGGAGCAAATACAGTACAATGATCACAGACACACCTCTGTATTTTAATGACATTAACCATAGACTAGTAGCGTCCGATTTCCTGTCAAAACCACATGGTGTAGAAAATAACAGAATATTGCAATTTAGGTGTTGTAACTAATAAAAATATTACAGTATATATTTATAAATAGCAGGAACAAATTTTTAAAAAAAATTCTTCATAAATTCAAAAGTGGCAATTGTTAACTTTTCTTGTAATAGTTAAAATCTGAGGGGGGGGGGAATTATTTGGTTAAAAGCTTTTGACACCTTCATTTTATAATTTTGGGATATAATTATATTTTTATATTACTGGCAGTATAGACACCAGATGTATAGATCTAACATGGCCACACACGAATATATGAAACTATTTATTGTAGATATTAAAAGTTATGTGAGCTTTTATTATGACTGTATACCCATCTGTTGTCTTGTGATATACATACATGTATTCAGTATGTCTGTGCATCTGTTAAAATATAAACTCGAGTTAATGTGTAGATTCCACTGTGTCCCATTTATTATTTGCTCCTTCATATCGAATGTAGTGCATGTGCTTACGTAAATGATGGTGTGGGTATGGTCAAAATTGTATTGAGTTGAGTTGTATTTCAATGGTCTAGGTACATGCAATTTTTGGTTTAGATTTGCTTCCGTTTGAAATGTGGATGTGCAAATATCAAGGTAAAATCAATCTGGTCGTATAACTGCATACTATTGTAAAATACTTTATTTTAGCTGAAATTATTTTTCACTGTTTTGTATGGAATTTATTTTCACTAATTTTTGATGAGTTGAATATAAAATATAGGGAAAAATATATATTGGCTGGATTTTCAGCGAAGATACTGAAATCTAATTCCAAGCGAAAATAAAGTATTTTACATTACATGCAGTGTTAATGGTTGTTGCATCAAACTATTGATCAGTAATGTTCAAATTCTATCTCAAGCCACAGGGACTGTGCTTAGGCTGAAGACAAAAAAAGTTGCATTATAATAGTCATACTGCCCTGTCACATGTCCCAAACTGAAATATGGTCTTTGGAAAAATGCAAAAACAAAGCCAGGAGAGACCACATTTAGATTCAGTCTCTGGAACTGTCGCCTGACACAAAAATACAAGAAACAAAAAAATTACAATGTAGTGCATATTCAAAAGGTATTGACACACTTTACAATTTTTTTTTATCATTTATGTTGATAAACAAATATTTTCTCACAACTCAATGCTCTCTTTTAATGCAAGTTTTGATCTGTGCGCGACTTTCACTAATTTCCATCAGCATCTTCTTTGATACCTTTCAATCTCCTAAAAAATTACCTAATTAAATCTTGGTAACGTCTCAGTTTTTACTTGTTGATCTGCGAAACAGTCAAATTCGCCATCTTTGTTTATATGAGACCCACATCTTGCACATGCCTGGCGCGAAGACCATCTCCCTTTAATTTCAGATTAAGTCAAGTATTTTCTTCATTACCAAAAACACAAATGCAAAAACACTAAATTATTGTATAGATTTGCTCATATTTATTGTCCATGTAATATTTTGCCAAAATAGCATTTATGGTAGCCATGCAATGAAGAATTAATTCTTGAACATCGTAAAACTTACTGTTCATACTGTACTGCATGGGTAAAAAACAAATGTTCTATTATAAAGCTATAAATCTGCGACCCTGCTTGAGATTTTTAAACGCCACAAATTTGAAACCAGTTTGTTGTCGTCATCAGTTACAGATGTTATTGGTGTTTCTGTTTTGATACGTTTGACCCAGTAAGTGGTGCTCATAATAACCTTATAGAGGTATACAATAACAATTGGTAAGATGAGCGGCCACAGCAGAGATTTTGTTGTAAAGGTTGGAAAAACAACGATGTCATCGGTGATTGCACTTGTATTAAGATTCTCTAACTTGAGATGTTAGAATACTGATTTATTTCAATGCTTCCCGATTACTGTCACTCATCCCGTCAAGTTTACATGACACAGCCAGTTACCAAAATGAAGGTTTTTTTGAAAATAAGTCTAACAAAAACAAACTTAGCAAATGATTGATTGGTGTGGTGGTTGGCTTACTTCGTTCGTTGGACTAGAATTTCATTGTAGAAGGTCAGTCTCATCTGAGTTGCAATTTTGTGTCAACACAAGTTGTAAATTTTCTATTTGTAAATTTAAAGTGCCTGTGAAATGGCTGCTATTTTCACGCCTAAAATTATCCATTGATACATAAATATTATTAATTTTTATGTTTCTAAGCATAAATAATTTTTTTTAAGTGAATAAATGTGTTTTGAACTCAGTCCACGAAAATTTTTTTTTGTGTATTTTAAAACGAGGCTCCTCATTAGCTTCTCGTTTGCATACAGAAATTCCCCTTGTGACGTCAGAAGGGGAAGTCGCTGGGCAGCTTGCATTGCTGACACGTGTAAATAAGGCAAATTTCTTGTGCTGTTTTCTCGTCTTTGACTAAATTGCCACTTATGTATTTGTTCATCGAGGAAGAGTGGACCATAATGAACACATAGTATCAAGTTTGTTGCTTGGGGTTGAGTCAGATGCGAAATATGTCCGGTCTGGTGTAGCTAGTCACCGTGGTTGTCACCGTCACCGGAGCACGTTTGTACACTGTCGCTGGACTCCGGCATTAGACAAAATCAAATTTGACGGCTGAATGGTCTTGTTATTTAGCAGGTTACTAGACACTATTGATTTGTGAAATAGAGAAATAATTAAAAAAACGACAAAACACAGTTACTAAATAAATGACTGTCGCGTTGTAACGGTTGAACGCGTCGGGTCATGAGGGGGACAAGTGCGTGTATGGCGTTTAATTGGATAACAAAAATAATTGAGAGCGACTCACATACAGATAAATTCAGAGTGGATTTAGCTTGATTTTCATGATTATGGCATCATATTAAAGAAATACATTGACAGCTCAAGCCCGGATTCTTATTCCGTAAATTATTACGCCGATCAAGCTGCAAGTAAAGGCAACAAAGGTGTGAATTCGACATTCAACACCAATAAACGAACAATTCAGACACTTTTAGCCTGCGAAAATAAAACATCTGGAGGGCTGCGTAATTTCCTGTTTGTCCGACGCTTCAAAATTATCAAAATTACTGCTACCTTTTACATAACACGGGTGGTCTCTATAAAGTGATAATCAGGATTGCAAAAAAAATCAAATCATTTGAAACACATACTCGACGTCTCTCTCCCTTCTGAAATCCGTCTCAGTAATCATGGGCTGGTCCGGAATCTATTTTTTCGAAAACGTTTTATATTTTCGGCGTTTCTCGTTAAAACCTAGTTGTTTTGTCATGGACAAGGACAGTTTTTCAACAACAAAAAAAGAATCTGAGGTGAAGTGGACACTGCATATGACACTGTTTAGGAGGAAGTCCACCCCAACCTTTTCTCGTTATTTTCACGGCTTTCGTCCACCGATTTCGCACCTTCGGATCGATTGGAAACGTGTAAATACTTACACTATAACTATACGCATTACTGCAACCGCCCACAACACAATGTTTAACCATCATAAAAGTTTGTTGTGAAAACAACTTCTTAAAATTCGCTCTCTCAAAAATAAAATAAAATAGACAAAAGAAACGTCGATTAAAAAATGTATATTGTTTAAAAGTACAGTTGTACGTTGAATGACACAGTGATATAAAAGTACGGACCAGGGGTATGGCTTCCTCTCATATTTTTGCATTTGGTGGCGCACTTTCGGCGAGAGTCGGAAATCCAGAAACAGTCGACCGTTTCAGGATAGGTGGGCGTGGCTACAGCACGGGAAATATCTCAAATTTACTTGGATACGAGTAATCATTTTCAGCAAAAAAATCAATAATTGCCCATTTCAGTGGGGCACAGATCTAAAATGGGGAGCGTCTGGGTGGGCATTGCACAGGCACTTTAATTTCAATATTTAAAGCTCACCTATTAGAATTTTCATCAAATTACTTGCATATCTGATCACATAAACCAGCAACTTTAACTTAATTCACCATTCACAAAATATCTGGTATAATTTTTTCTTTATTTTTCTAAAATGTCTGATTTGACCAATTTTATGTACGTTGTGCCCAAATTAATGATGAAATTGAAGAAAAATACTTGAAAATTTGCAATTGTACTGAAATGTTGGCAGAAAAATTACGTAGATTATTATATGATAATCATCAACATTTATACAGGACTGCCAAGACTGGTAGATTGAAGGAAGAAACTCTGGATCTCAAGTTATCACTACTTTAATACATATATTGTGATATTCCCATGGTGCATTGTGGTTTTTCTGTGGTTCATGTAGGTAATCTCATTACTGCATTGTGGCAATTCCATGGTGCATTGTGGTATTCCCATTGGGCATTCCAGTGTTCCCATGGTGCACTGTGGTATTCCTATGGGCATTTCAGTATTCCCATGGTGCATTGTGGTATTCTAATGCTGCAGTGTGGTATATTGCATTGTGCATTGCAGTGTTCTCGTAATGCATTGTTATTCCCACAATGCATTGTGGTATTCCTATGGGCATTTCAGTATTTCCATGGTGCATTGTGGTATTCCAATGTGGCATTACAGTATTCCCATGGCATTGTGGCATTCCTATAATGCATTGTGGTATTCCCATGGTGCATTGTAGTATTCTCATAATGTGTTGTGGTGTTCGCACAGAGCATTGCATAATGCATTGTGTCTTTCCCGTACTGCAGTATCCTCATGGTGTATTGTGTTATTCTCACAATGCATTATGGTATTCCTATGTGGCATTTCAGTATTCCCATGGTGCATTGTGGTATTCCTATGTGGCATTTCAGTATTCCCATGGTGCATTGTGGCATTCCCTTAATGCATTGTGGTATTCCCATGGTATATTGTAGTATTCTCATAATGCGTTGTAGTGTTCGCACAGTGCATTGATGTGTTCCCATAATGCATTGTGTCTTTCCCATACTGCATTGTGGTATTCCCATAGTGCATTGTCATTTCAATTATATATTGTGATGTTAGCGTAATGCATAGTGTCATTTCCTTACTGCAATGTGGTGTCCCCTGGGTGCAATGTGTTATCTCCATGGTGTTAATGTTGTTGAGTCAGCAAAGCCCTATCTATTTCGAGTTTTTTGACCAGGAAAGTTACCACACTCATTATTACTAACCGGAACCTGACATATTGTGTTTTTAAAGTTGTTATTGTCATTACTATAATTTTTAATGTAAGACTACAAACAAAATAGGCAGCATTCATGCTTTCCGGATCACATCCACCAATAAGCAGCAGTCTGATCTTTTCCTGCTGAGATATGACTTAAGTGTTGCCTGTTGTATGTATGATAGACTATAATAATGTTTTACTTAGAAGACAAATTACAGTCAGTACATTAGCTATATTTCACTATTGACATCTAAAGAGGCTGGATTGGATCTCTGGAATCAACCTCTGTCAATAAATACACTTTTCAAATAAAAACATGTATGAAAATAAATATACAAGTATGGTTGGTTTCAATTTGTATGACAGAACTGTCATTCTCCTTTAACTTTTTTGAACTTTGTGAATGTTAGTCATGCATAAAAAAACTTTTTCCCCCGTTTTTTTTTTTTTTAGATCAAATAGTACTGTGAATTTATTAATTATTCATTCACTAACGAATGCCACTTTGGGGATAATACAACATGTGCAAATACTGTAAAATACTTTATTTTAGCTGGAATTGATTTTCGCTAAATAGTCTTTTTGGGTTTTTTTGTATGGAATTTATTTTCACTGATTTTTGACAAGTTGAATGTAAAATATAGAAACAACAGTATATAAACTAGATTTTATTTTCACTGAATCATTCCTTCAGCGAAAATAGCGATAATTAATTCCAATCAAAAATAAAGTATTCTACAGTAGTAGGACATGTGTTCCAAAATGTCAGTGAGTTTCAACTGACCGGATGTTAGTGATAGTTTTTACTAATGATTTGTAATGCCCATGGATTGAAAAAGATTAATCTGATCATTAAATATTTCACATAATTTGCGTATTTTACATATATGTAATAATCCACAAGTCGCCTAAACTTTTCGTCTCAAAGTACAACTTAAATAATTGTATTAAATCATTCTCTCAGTTAAGAATTTATATGGCTCCAAATGCTACTGGGATTATCATGGGAATGTTTTGATTTTTGTGAGGTCAGCTCGACATCTGATGTTTATTTATTAAACAATTATTCATATTGGGATGTCTATTGTAAGTACAAGTGGAGACTGTCTCTGTCTCCAATACTAGCTATAATTCTCTACATAGTGTAGGAAAAAAGAAGGCATCACATCGGTTTGTCAGAAGATCATCTAATTTATTTGTGGTTTTGAGGTCAAGAAGTTCAGACAGACTGGACTATGTCTATAATTAGCCAGGCAATTGAAAGTTACATGCATTCCCACTCGTTACAGGATTTCCGCTACTTTTCCTGGATTTCTGTAACTTTTTCCCGGATTTCCGTAACTTTTCCTGAATTTCCGTAAATTTTCCAGGATTTCCTGAATATTCAGTTTTCTAACACGGTAGTTGTAGAATAATTACTATCAATCTAGAATTGTGGGTAAGCTATGATTGCAATTGCTACTGTTCTGTTTGAAAACTCGCACTCAACAGAGAAGCATCTGTACAATGTTCTCATTTCGTGTCACATTAAACCGCGCATACTGCCGATAATCAGTCCTGTACACAACACTTTAAAAAGTTCACACAAACAAAAAATGGTTTTTCAAATTAATTTTAGTAAGCAGTATGATTGCAGTACAAACTTCTCATTTCTCGCTTAAGAAGCTGAGTCGATACAACTCCTGCTGACCCCAATGATGTGAAGGTTAACTACACTGGTAGTGATGTCATTAAACAATCCAAGTCCTCTAGTACTCACTGAAGAAGCGATTTCAAATCAGTTGGTTGTCTCTAAAATATTGCTCACAAATCTAAGCGTAGTTTATTTATTAGTTGTTGGAATACGTGCATGTCAAAACGTTGGAAAATTCAAGTGAATCTGATTATGCGTTTATCTGACCTTCTACCTTGATATAAGATGTAATTCTGCACACACTCCCCCCCCCCCCCCCCCGTAACCCTAACTCAGCCAGATGGATCTACTACCAGTATCACCATTTTAGTAGCAGAGTAATATTTTTTTTTGTGATAATGTTTTTAAACTTTCTGTTAATTTTTTTTAAATCAATAGAAATAGATCTTGCTCATGCATTGATTGAATCAAAGATTTCAAATTAATAAATTTCATGATAACAAGCTGAGCATGACAAGTTTATGATGAAATATGTTAAACTACTTCTTGTTTTCTAGAATTGAACCTCAAATACTATATAAGTATAACCTGTCAGAAACAACATGAAAAGTTCAAAATTTTTTTATTTAGTTTAAATCTAAATTTGCAAAAAGAAAACATATTTTCTATATTTTGATGCGAAAAAGTACAATGCTGGTTTATTAGATAAAAAGTGTATATGTTTTATTTTGCAATTCTGTGAGCTTAAACATTTTTAAAAATGACAGAGTATACTTTCTCCCAGCAGCTTTAGTTAATTTCTTGGGCTGGCATCTATTCTGCATTGCTGCAATGCATGATGGGTAATGTAAACTGACTGACACATATCTAGTGTTATGTGTTCCATATGGTTGCTAGTGGTTTCCATTAATGCATTTATTATTATTAATCTGTGATGTAGTCTCTCAAAACATTTCAAGTCTGGAAGTTATGATAGTTTGTGACAAGCGTAGTGAAACACATTTTTGGAATGCCTTGTTTTCACTATCACTATGTTCTTCAGAGTCTTGTCTGTCAGCCATGGTTTCTTTCTACCCTAGTTACTATCTCAGTACATGGATCTACTTTTCCGGTTGCACTTAAGTGTCTAAAAATTGTTATTTGGAAGCAAATTTCCTCTCGTGATCAAGTTTCATCAGGTTTGAAATAAATTTAATGATCAGAATAAGCGTTGGAGTGTCAGTGATCATCATACAAAAAAAAAAAGCTGTATATTTTGAATCGCATCATACGGTTGTCACCTGATATAAATGATTTGTTTTTGCATGCATTTTCTACTTCTGTGCTGGGAACTGATCTGGATCAAAACAATGGCAACTAAAAATTCACTGGATGCCTGATACGTAACAAGCAAAAAATAGTATCATCTGATTGCTATGGTATTATCCTAACTTAGTACAAACCATATATCGTTGTTGTCAATGACTGTATGTATGAATTTATTTTGTTATGAAATTAATACTGCTGCAATTAACATTCTTGGCGTCCATGTTTTGGAATATTTGGATAAATCATACCAAAATATATCACTTTACGATAATTTACCAATTTGCAGAGGTCATCTTTATTGGAGAAATAATGAGTAATTTTTTTTGTCTGGTTGTACTTAAAGAATTATTTTAGAAGATCAACTCATTGAACTTTGCCACGTTATGAATGGTGATGATAGCAATGGTTTCATAGTGCCCGGAACTACTTTCTTCCACTTTGACCTTTACAGCCACTAGAAACAGATCTATGCCTGCTGGATTCAATTTATGAAAACATGTTCTTTGTGGTCGGGCAGTTTTCTTCATGAACACAAGAATATTCCTCTTCTTTAAAAAGAAATTTAAAATGCCAGTCAGAAAAAAAAAAAAAAATTCACAGATTTATGTAGAGTTTGAGAATTGTTGAAAGTTTCATTTCATTCTGTGGGTAATTTATTGAAGGTGGAATAAATTTATTCTGACAACACTTTTGGTGGACACGCTTTATTACTAAATTATTTTTACTTACTTGCTCGACCTCTTGAGCTAAAAAAACAATACAACAGTATTAAAACGTTTCACAAATAAGATGAAATAAGACCGTGCTGTAACCACATTAACTGCTACATTGTAGTTGAATTAAATTGAAATCATTTCCTATTGGTTAGTTTCTGTTTTGATGAGGATTTTTTTCAAAATTATGAATATATTTATTTTATTTTGACTTTCAGAGGCAGGGCTTAAGCTCGGTAATCTTAGTTCTCCTAATTTTAAGTTCTTTAAATTATAAAGGAAATATTGGAATACTTTGAAGGATATGGATTTTGTGGATTTCGAGCTCTGTAATTGGCTATAATCTTCATGTTTTCTCTTCTCAGGAGCTCCAGGAAAAGCAGGATTGCAGGGACCTCCAGGACCGCCGGGACCAGCAGGAGAGAGAGGTAGGCGTGGCAAAAAGGGTAACACAGGGTCTGCAGGTGTGTACACTAAACTAGAATGGCTTTGATAAATGGACTCAGTAACTAACTTGCATATGCTAATAACCATTCACTTGTGGTCTAAAAAGTGTTAGTGACAGTCACCTTGGCAACTCGGTACCCTCCAAATTTATAATTGAATTTGGCAAAGTGGAATATTGGTATTGACATCAATAATTTATACCTTATAAGCAGTAGTAGTATATTGTTTTACTGTGACTACTCTTGATTTCAACTTTGGAGTTTACGTGTATATCTCAACAATATATGATATAGTTAAGTTTACTCAAAATGAAGTAAAGTAGTCATGAATGTTATGATAATCAAAATAAGAAGCTGCACAATTCTTAAAATTATTGTATAACACATGTGAAATTATGTGTCACAAAAATTGGACTGCGTTCAATTTTATTTTTGATCAGATTTGGTTGTAGCCTTGTTAAAATTTATATAATAATTCTTTGACTGAATAAACTCCATGAAAATTCTACTGCACCTATAAGCGTGACAGAATATGGGTTGCGCGATTGCCATGGTAACATCAAGATCGTAGTTTAAGTTTTAGATTGTACACCGATGTAATAACATGCCTGCAGTTGTTGTGTCATTCTTTCCATTAATGTGATCACAAACTTGCATCATTTTGTGATGTCATGTTCCACCCACAGCCCACCACCACCACCACACCATGTGTACATGTCAAGCTAGTGTTTGTCACTTTGGTACCCAGTTAAACATACAGTCTGTAGTCACCGTAGGACACATTGTCTCTGTAGTTTTTAATATTATTTTGATCATTAAAGATTACGTAATATTTTAAATTATGCATGCAATCAGTTGATTTTTTTTAGCTCCGCTGTTGACTTTGTCGAGCTGAGCTTATCGTATGAGTGATTGTCCGTCTTCATCGTCCGTGTCAACCTCTTACTTTTTCGACTTGTTCTTGAAAACTGCAATTCTTATTATTTTGATGCTTTGTGTATATGTACCTTGGGCAGACCTCTCTCAGATTTGTTCACTTCGTTGTATCTTCAATTCACTAATTTTGATGAATATTTTTGTCATTTTTGGTAAAAAGTGATATTTTCAAATTATTGTTAAAAACTGAAAGTGCGATTGCTTTGATACTATACATATAGGTACCTTAGATATACCTCGCTGAGATTTGTTCTTTTCGTGATGATATCTTCAATTCTCTAATTTTGATGAATATCTTTGTCATTTTTAGTAAAAAGTGATATTTTCAAATTATTGTTAAAAACCGCAAGTATGATTACTTTGAGATGTTTTCTATATAGGTATCTCAGATATACTCTCAGATTTGTTCATTTTCTAATGATATCTTCAGTTCTTTATTTGAAACGTGCATTGCTAGCAAGGAAGCTATCTCAGCTGAGAGGCTGCCGTTTATCTAGGGAAATCTTAATATACTAGTAGTGTAATTATCATTTTGTACTGTGATACTTCACAAGTTTGAACTTGCAAAATGAGTCTTTTGAAATGCAAACAAAACAGGCTTCCTCTCAGGAAATAAAAACAAAATCAAATTGAACTCAACTGAACACTTGAGGGCGACATTTAGAAGAACTTTCATGCAAGTGCACTGTGTTATCATCAAACAGAGCTCTTTTTTGCAGCTTGTTGCACTTGCAAATAACATCACTTGCAATATTAATATTTGATACCAGGTAGGTTGTCAGCACTTTTGCTAACTCTTTAGAATTTACATACAATTGCAGCCAAATTTAACAAGGGTCCATTTTTGCAGTATTTGACATGCTTGTGAAGGTAATCTGATTGCTATGAAACTTACACGTGTTGAAGATTTCAAAAATTCTTCTGATCTTTGTCCTCCTTTCCTCATCAAGAATAAAGATCAGATAGACTTTCTCATTCAAATTACATTAGCCTACTAAATGGTTGTCTTGTTCTTAATAAAGAAATAGTCCAAATAAATTTATATTTATTTATATTTATTTTAAATGAAGAAGAAGTTTCAATGTTTTTGCTCATATCTCCTTTCGTCTCATCCAATCTAAATTAATTTATAATAAACATACCCATCACATATTCATTCCAAAATTTTTTTTTTCCAATAATTTTTTTTTCTTTCAATTTTCAGGACAAGATGGCAATCCTGGATTTCCGGTACATAGTTTTTTTTATTGCTTTTGCACTATTTTTTTGTTTTTCTGGAGTGTGTTGGTAAGATTGTCACCAAGGAGACAGTGGGTAAATTATATGGTTTCTAAGCAACAATGTGTTGCTTGGCAACTAGGTAAATGCTTGCTAACTTCATCCTCATTACCATATTCCTTATGTCACCCTTATTCTGCCATGTGTTCATCTCCCATATGTTCTTCCCATTTTTCTGGCTTCCCATCATGCTTTGCTAAGCTCCTCCCTTATTGAGTCATTAGGTATGTGTGTTTGTTACTGCTTCTCCTCCAGTGCTTTCAAAGTTCCCATGCAGTTCAATCAATAAAACTCAAAATAATTTTTTTTTTTCATGTTAAGGTAAAAAAATATCTTATTAAACAATTCATTTATATAGTAAAGCTCCCACTTTGTTATCTGTTGTTTGCTTGTTGTAACTTCTTTACTCCAACCAGGGTGAGAAAGGTGATCGTGGAAAGAAAGGCAAAAAGGTTTGTTCCTGTCTTTTTATTCCATCTTCACCGTCATATTTTTCATTTTGTGTTCTGTTCTTTAAGATGACTATTTCATTTTAGACGTATTATGTTGTTACTCTCAGATCATTTAAGTTCTCATCTATTTAACAATTTTTCACATATAAATAACGGTTATTGATCAAATATCCCTTTTTAATATGTTTCATATTTTGATAATTTAATACGATTGAGATCTGAACTCTTTTATTTGTTGTGATTCAGGGAACCATTGGGTTGACCGGACAGAAAGGACAAAAGGTATTCAACCTTCTATTTTTTCAAATCCCGAAACATTCTTATAATTTTATTCATTTTTTCATTCAAATTCAAAAAGTTTGCAAAATTATTCAAGTATATGAAGAAAAAAAAGTATTATAGCCAAACTGTGATGTTAAGTATCTTGTTCTATCTAGAGTACTCTCATGCTGCAATCTTTTGTTTATTTTAGCAAATAATATTCAGAATTTTCTTTATCAATACTCGGATACAAACTGTTTATTCCTGCTCTATTAGTAGTGTATTCGCTTACGTAAATGACAACGATGTATCTCGGGTAAAAATATGTCACATATTAATGAGCCAGTAAACAACAAATGAAACTGCACTTCTGTTGGAGACCTGTACTTATTTATTTTCCTTGGAGAAGTTGTTTAATTTTTATGTTTCGATATTCGACAGTTATGTCTACTCCAGACTATAAAGTTAAGTTGCACAGGAGTTAGGAATTTTTTAAATCTGGTATTTTCTTTCTGCCAATAAAATCCTTACTCATTGTGTGTTTTTTAATCCTGACAACATCATTATTTGTCCTACTAGCATGTTGGCACAACGATTTGCACATCTTTATGTATATTTTTTTTTGTATATTTATAAATTTTTTACCGAAATCAACAAAATTTCCCTCGGGCCTTGATCAAACTATATTATGCAGAGTTTTTTGTGAAAAATTGTCTCTGCGGGCAAAGGGTGGAAGTGCAAGTCACTGATCAATATTTATAAATTTTAAATTAATTCTTCTTCGTCTTAAAGTTGCACCTAAACATTTGCATTATTAACTCCATTGCAGTAGGTGTTGGAAAATAAATACTGCAATTGTGGATTGTTTTCTAACAAATTGTGTTTTCTGTAAGCGTGCCTTGAATTTGCTAATTTTAAATACTCAAACATTCTGCCCTTTAAAATTAAACTTGTGCTTCTTCTAATTTATAGGGTGACCCAGAAGGACCCCCTGGAATGAGAGTAAGTTTTCAGAAATGTAGTCAAATCTGACTATGAGTAGTCAAAACCAGCTATGGGTAATCTAAACAACTGTGGGTGGTCAAAGCTTGCAATGGATTATCAAAACTAGTATTGGCTATGGGTAGTCAGAACTAGTATTGGTAGTTAAAGTTAGCTATGAGTATTCATAACTGGAATTTATTTTCACTATTTTCACTTAAGGAATGATTCAGTGAAAATAAAATCCTATATTTTACCTTCAACTTGTCAAAAATCAGTGAAAATAAATTCCATACAAAACACCCAAAATGTCTGCTCAGTTAAAATAAAATATTTTACGGTATTGCTAATCAAAGCTTGCTGTGGGTAGTGAAAATTAATATATATTGAAAGTCCTAAAAAACAACGAGAATTCACCAATTTGTTCTAACTGTGCAGATTTTATTCTCTTATCTATTGTAAAGCTAACTTGGTAAACTCCTATAATATGACAGTCATCAATTAAACAACTTTTACCGATGATTCTCCATTAGTTTATTAATACACTTTGTTTTGTTTTTCCATTTATAGGGACGGAGAGGAGCACGTGGATTTCCAGGTTTTCCGGTTCGTCAAAGGAAACATGCATTCTCCTCCCTGTTTTTATCCCGACTTCAAAAGTTTGACCAACTATTTGTTAAAACTGTAAACGCACAAACTTTGACGATGATTGGAATATGCACGTTGAGCATTAAAATGACATTGCACGTGTAGGATTCCAAAAAAAAAACGTAATGCATGATTAGAAGTCCCCATGCATGTTGACCTTTAACCCTTTGGTCGCTACGAAATAAAACCACATAATTATTTCCGTATTTTTTCAAGTGTGACGAAAATTAGCAAAAATGTGAACATTTTTTACAGCATACACAAATTTGAGAAAAAAATCATACAATCAAAGGGTTAAGAATAGATGGCCTGAGTATTGCATTAGCCAATCAGAGGTGGCATATTGATAAGTATGACAACCCATGGAATAATTTTGATTTACTTCCTTACATGCCAATTAAAACAATTCTAGAGTATATGTAGCAGTAGTTAACCTTTAACAGGCATCTTTAAATCTGCACTTGTAATAATTTTTTTTTATTTTATTCATTGTTGGTCAGACTTTAAACTTGACATGTATCTTTTTTAGCTTGTTTCTATTAATAACTAGTATTATTAAACCAAATGATTAAACGTGTTTTCTATTCTCAGTAAATAATAAAATGAAAGCTCACAAATTGAAACATTTCCAAAATTCATTTTTTCCTGTGTGTTTTTTTAAAATTGTGTGTTGCGAGAAATTTGGAAGCCAGTTGCAATGGCAACTAAGTTTTCCAATGCCAACATGGTTGCCATGGTAATCAACATGCATGTTTTTCTTGTGTATAAAAAAAAACTTACATAGATCATTCATGGGACTATTCAGTGCCCCTTTTACTCATGCTTTTATTCCCTGCACTAAGCATTAACAAGGTAAAGAAACTTAACATATTATCTCTCTATATTGATAAATTTATATATTTATTTTTTTTTTTTTTCTATTCTCCTTTCTATTTATTTTACCCATTGTCTCCTTATAGTGGCACCTTACACTATATACTCCAGTTTATGATTATTATAAGATATTATTCTAATTTACATTTTTTTTATTTTTCAGTTTTTTTTTTCTTTGTTTTAACATGATTGTAAATGTTGGTTTTTATTTGCAGTGTGAAAACTTGATTAAAATTCTGTGTGATCAAGTTTGTTTTAGCAGTTTTTTGTAGTATTACTGTTTGTGTTTAAGATTAACGTTTGAATGTGTGACTTTTATGCCCACATATTTGCTGCATAATTTTTGTTTTTATTTGACAGAGGTACTTCTTTTGCTTGCTCGTTAATGCACAAGTAGCAAAGAGCTGCCATCACTTCTTAATTTACTTGCACAATTGAAAAGCAAAACTAAAACTTCTTAGTATTAAACTGCCTTCTACATGCGATATATAAATTTGTCCAAACTGCATGCTTCTCTTTTAAAAAATTATTTTTCTTGTTTCGTAACATAAAAGGGTACTCTATACTTCTGGTGTTTTTTTATTTTTTTTTATTTTTTTTTTAATTTCTGGTCATTTATTTGAATTTTTAGGGGCCTATTGGTTTAGATGGCCTGAAAGGTGAACCGGTATGGGCTGATTTGTTTGTTTGTTTGTAATTTCCTTGCTTGCTTCCTTCTCCTGTTTGTGTGTGTGTGTGTGTGTGTGTATGTGTGTTGCATGGAGTCCACTGTAGTGTTATTATTGTTTGTAAAAAGCACTTATAGTTTTACTGTATTGTATATGTATTGAATTACTTAAATGAAAAATTCAATTGTGATAATTTAAAGTGTCTTGGAATTCTTGAATGTCAGCCATTTTGGTTTGAGACAGACCAGGAAACCAAATTTAATACAATATCTGATTTTAAATAAAAGCTCTTTGCTACTGTCTTGTCGTCATGCCACTACCCTTCTGTCTATTATTTAAGTAACCAAGGTATGGAAATCATTGCATGAAGTCATCTACTTTCTCGCTGTCTTCATTGCAACTGTTTTTTTTCACCATGTTACATTTCATTTAGTCTTTAGTGTGTCTCATTCAAACATGGCTTGGTCTCATGTCCCAAATCCATGAATAATTATCACAAATTTTACACAAACAATTACATTATATGTTACATTGTATCTAATTGTCATGTGCTTGGTGTGGTCTTAATTTGTTAATTATGGTAGGTATAATGTGAAAAGTTTATTAAATATGCATAATTGTATTATTAAAATGCACCATTTCAATTGACCTTTGTTTGTGGACTGTTCCATTTTTTGACAGGGTGATCCAGGACAAAATGGTATGAAGGGTAATGTGGTAAGTTTACAGAATTTTTGTGTTGTATTACTGCACCTGCATCCGTTTCTTTAAAGTAGAAAAATAATTATTTGTTCATTTTGTTTGTTGCGAGTGTTCATTTAAGTTTCCAGTGAAATAAAATATAGTGCATTTTTTTTTTTTTCTTTTTTTAGGGAGAACCTGGTATTGGAATGCAAGGACAAAAGGTATTGTAATGGTTTGTCTATAATATCTAAGTTGAAAAATGCAGGAAACTTTTTGGTGTTTGTGAAAGAGTTATTAAAAATCTCAAAAGATCAAAAATATCAGCACGTCCTGTACATGTAAAAAGTTATCCTAGTTTGCACTGAACACAAGCACAGCCAGCAAGGATATTTAGGGTTAGGAATTGTACGTGTAAAACAAACTAGAAACTATTTCCGTGTCCAACACCAGATTATTTTTATTACAATTATGATTATCATAACAATTATTATGTATTTTAATATTTACTACTCTGCTATTGTATTATTATTATTTGAAATGTTGTTTAATTTACTTTTTATCTGGTGAATAAATAAATAAATACATAAATTTGGCTGTTATTCATAATAAACAGAAGCTGTAGACTAAATGACAACAGTTTGCTCTTCTCGTGTACTCTCTGAAATCAGTCTTATTCATAATATCAAATTTGATCAATACAGTTACCCAAACATGGTATTGAACAGAATGTTCAGGCATATCCACATTGTAACTTATCTTGTATTGGGCAAACATCTTTACACTGCTGTTTCTTTACAAAGACCTCCCCCCCCCTTCTTTTCTCTGCCACATTGTTTTATTAACTTCAGTTTCCAAGAAATTTTCTAATAGAATGGGTTGTGTTTTACTCCCACATAGAGTAACATGTATACAACTCTGTAATCTACATAAAGTATATGTAATATGTTTATCTGAACAAAAGATATGTGCTCTCCCTGACTTTGTATACATGTAGAAGAAGACAATCTATATTTACAAAAATACAAAAAACAAACATTAGGATTACTTGTATGAAGCTTTATTGATTAACATTGAGCAATGCGACTTTTATTTCTATAAAAATATATCCATCTTTGATATTTCCAGGGTGAGCCAGGACAGCCAGGATTACCAGGAATCCCGGGTCCTATGGTAAGTCATACATGTACCTACAGAGATATATGGACAAAAATGTGGATAATTTTGTCACAGGTGTCACTACATGTATGGTTACGTTACCTCAGGCACTGATACAGTCATTACTTCTAACGAGTGATTATAAAATATTGGTAATTAATACACTGATTTTGTGCAATTTATTATTAGCCTACATTTGATGTACATTTTCAAATTTCTGGGACCTTTTACAGTAATGCTTTGACACACTGTGAACATGATTGCTATCAGCCATCGGCCAATGCACATCTGATGACAAAACACAAATGGTGTTGGCAAGCATGGTCAATCAATTTAGTTGAATTTCGCGCTAGGTGTATATTTTGACGACCTTGGAAAATGCATTGATTCTGGGCAATTCTGTTAACTATTGCACATTACTTGGATATATTCAGGTTTAGGAATCATTTTAAAGGGCAGGTGGTTGTAAACATGTAAACAAATAATGTATTTTACCCTTGCTGTGTACGTCAATATGAGTCCCATACCAGACAGAATGTGGCAAGACAAGCATCGTTCGTTGATGACTTATCGCCCTCTAATATTTGATGTTTTTCTTTCTCTGTTTGTGTTTAGGGTCCACCAGGTGTAGGAAGTTTAGAAGGTGCTTCACCGGCAACAGAAACTATTATTATAAAGGTAAAATCTAATCTTTGTGCCTTTAATAAGAGTAGTAAGAGAGTTGATCCAAAAGTTCTCTACAAAAACCAACATTACAGACAGGGAAAACAATTTTGAGATTTGATTTAATGCTGCTTGACTTTCAGGGAGAACCAGGAATGCCGGGGTTACCTGGACCACCAGGTCCAAAAGGTGCAGATGGAATAAACGGCCTTCCAGGAGTACCTGGTGAATCAGGTGAACCAGGATTTAATGGCACCGATGGTGAACCGGTGAGTTGGACAAAGATTAATATTTAGTTATGCACAAAGATTAATATTTAGTTATGCAACTTTCATATTCGTGCATAGCGATGGTCTTGTCCCCCATGAGTTTCATATGTGCATTAATTAAATCTAGTTTCAACCAATGACGTCACAGAATGCACTAGATGTCTGGAAAGGTTTAAAAATAAACAAGCAAGGTTATCTCCTTTATTAGATGCAATGAGTTTTTTTTTGGCATGTTTATATCATAATTTTGGCAACAACAAATACCGTATATTTGTTCTATTACATAATATACGATGCAAACACACCAAGGATAGGAAGTCTTGTATTGGCTGATCTGCCTTCATATGCTGTCTGATTATGTCATGACATTGTTCTGTTGAAGAATCAATACAATCACAAAATTTGATTGATATAAATCTAATGCAATGTTTTTGCTTGTTTCAGGGAGTTCCTGGTCCCCCGGGAATGCCAGTAAGTTGCTTGTGACATCTTCACTGTCATGCAGTCATAAACAAATAAAATCATTGAATGTGTTTTTTGTTCACAAAACATTCTTCCTATCGATCAAATCAAGCAGGTGGTTGTAGTATATTCACTTTTCATTGTATTTGTGAGATGACCCTTGACCTTATCATAGTTGGTCATTCGAGACGCCCCCTTAATGAGTTTCGTCTGCGCCTTGAGATGCCCGCCATGTTTGTAAGCTCCGTAACCAAAATAAACCTGTTACTGCCTTGATCTTGTGTTTCTTGTGTGGATACATTACAGTGGTCATGTCTGAATAATTATTCCTTATTTTAAAGTTTATGAAAGCATTTATTTTATTCTTTTCAACTTGGTTAAGACATTATTGCACATTGTATACCTCTTTTCTTTTCTCTGGCCTGGTGATTGTTATGAAAATGATGTAAACATCTATTTATTTATTTATTATGCAGGGTGGTATTGGTTTGCCAGGCGAACAAGGTCTTCCGGTAATTTTGCAAATTTGTATTACTTTTTATTTGTTGATTAGACTGATTGATTTCCAGTTTAATGAAATAAATTGTTTTATTTGGAATGTTAATAGTTAACAAACTATTCCACTAATCGCTATAAATTGCTATCCAAAGAAGTGTCTTTATTGTAAGAATCAACAGAAGCTACTCACAAAATTATCAAAATTTTTTAAAAAACATTTTTTTGTTGTTGACAATTTAGATATTTCGTTTCTTGATATTTAAAATTTTATGTAAGCCTTATTTATGGCCACACATTGACTAGTTATAAAAACAGTTTATTTGGCAATAAGTAAGGTGCTCACCGTGTTACACGAAAGCATACAAGGTAACTGTAAGTAACAGAGAAATTGTTGACACACACTGATCAACCTCGCTGCACTCAAAGAAACAGTAAGAATCGGGAACACATGGTGAGCCCCCCCCCCCTCTCGCTAACCTGCCCACCCATCAATGTATCAGAATTTCAAAACAGACATTCTGAAAAACAATATTTGCATACTGGGTGATTATTAATGATAAAAATAGAGATATCAGCAAAACCTAATTTTTCTATCTCCACATTAATTTTATTCTTGTACAATAGGGTGAACCAGGATTACCAGGACCTGAGGGCCCACCTGTGAGTATATTCAGTATATTATAACATCAGAGGACAATAATCGTGTGTGTAAATTTATTGGTATTGCCACTATAATAGTAGTAGAATTCTACTTTACGTATTGGACACTTACGACTGTTGAATTCTTCATGTACATCAGTTGCGAATATCTTGGCGTGATCATAAACGTGGCTGATTACATAAAAATAGAACTCACAATCCCTTGGTTATTTGTCTTTGATGTTTTATTTGTAAATATATTTGTGTGTATTTGCTTGCTAGTGTAGTGTGATGTTTACCTGTAGTTGCCTGCTTTTAGTGAATGTCTTCTCTTTATGATGAGTTGTATTTGAAAATTGGATATTGCTTCAATGCGAGCTAAGACTGATGATAATAGCCAGACCCCAACAATAGATTTTTCTACAGATCCTAAAATGTTCAGTATTTTTTTATTTACTGTATTTGCTCTAATACAATTACATTATTGTATGTTGGATTACTAAAAATATGACTTATTTTGTCAGTAGTAGACAAACCTCTGTAAGCTCAGTAGCTACTAATAGAGCAAATATGGGATTATTTTTGGAAATCATACAGTGGCTTTTTTTTGCAAATTATCGTTAGTGTTAAAGAATCATGCGAAGAATATTCTTGAATGTTTGGATTTGTTTGTTGGTTTTGAAAACATTAAATTGTACGCCAAGAAACCCACAGAGAATTTTTGTTTGACCTGAACAAAAAACAAAACAAAGATGTTCGTAATCTGCTTTACTATTGTTGTAATAATTTAGTAAATTACAAATTTGGGTCTTTCTGAGCTCATTTTCTAAAAAAGTGTAAGATAATTAGAAAAAAGATAATAAGTTGTACTCAAATATCAAAAAAAAAAAACTTTCAATTTTGGTTCCGCTTTCCCAACATTCTTTTTAACAAAAGCATTTTGAAGAAATTATTGGCTGAAAAGGGTTCTTTTCTGTAGGGTCAAAAAGGCACAAAAGGTACTGCAGGGCCAGTTGTCAGCAGCGATTCTTTTCAAATACAGGTAAAAAAATAAAATATATTTTTGTGCAAATCTTTTTTTAGAATTTGCCGTTAAATTTCTCACTTTTAACATCACTGGATACTAACCCTCTTTTAAGTCTACATCAGAATTATCATTTTTATGTAACTTGAATGATCAATCTGAGGTAATGCAATAATAACATTGTTAGTTGTAGTGGTTACGTAACAATACCGGCACCCTGGTTCATTCGCATATTTGAATCCCATTTTGCAGGCAACCATCTTGTTATCTGCAGTCTTATAGGTGGCCATCTTGTCATCTGCCGTCTAATAGGTGACCATCTTGTTATCTGCAGTCTTATAGGTGGCCATCTTGTTATCTGCAGTCTTATAGGTGGCCATCTTGTTATCTGCAGTTTTATAGGTGGCCATCTTATCTGCAGTCTTATAGGTGGCCATCTTATCTGCAGTCTTATAGGTGGCCATCTTGTTATCTGCAGTCTTATAGGTGGCCATCTTGTTATCTGCAGTCTTATAGGTGGCCATCTTGTTATCTACAGTCTTATAGGTGGCCATCTTGTTATCTGCAGTCTTATAGGTGGCCATCTTGTTATCTGCAGTCTTATAGGTGGCCATCTTGTTATCTGCAGTCTTATAGGTGGCCATCTTGTTATCTACAGTCTTATAGGTGGCCATCTTGTTATCTACAGTCTTATAGGTGGCCATCTTGTTAACTGCAGTCTTATAGGTGGCCATCTTGTTATCTGCAGTCTTATAGGTGGCCATCTTGTTATCTGCAGTCTTATAGGTGGCCATCTTGTTATCTGCAGTCTTATAGGTGGCCATCTTGTTATCTGCAGTCTTATAGGTGGCCATCTTGTTAACTGCAGTTTTATAGGTGGCCATCTTGTTAACTGCAGTCTTATAGGTGTCCATCTTGTTATCTACAGTCTTATAGGTGGCCATCTTGTTATCTGCAGTCTTATAGGTGGCCATCTTGTTATCTGCAGTCTTATAGGTGGCCATCTTGTTATCTGCAATTTTATAGGTGGCCATCTTATCTGCAGTCTTATAGGTGGCCATCTTGTTATCTGCAGTCTTATAGGTGGCCATCTTGTTATCTGCTGTCTTATAGGTGGCCATCTTGTTATCTGCAGTCTTATAGGTGGCCATCTTGTTATCTGCTGTCTTATAGGTGGCCATCTTATCTGCAGTCTTATAGGTGGCCATCTTATCTGCAGTCTTATAGGTGGCCATCTTGTTATCTGCAGTCTTATAGGTGGCCATCTTATTATCTGCAGTTTTATAGGTGGCCATCTTATCTGCAGTCTTATAGGTGGCCATCTTCTTATCTACAGTCTTATAGGTGGCCATCTTGTTATCTGCAGTCTTATAGGTGGCCATCTTGTTATCTGCAGTCTTATAGGTGGCCATCTTGTTATCTACAGTCTTATAGGTGGCCATCTTGTTATCTACAGTCTTATAGGTGGCCATCTTGTTAACTGCAGGCATATAGGTGGCCATCTTGCTATCTGCAGTCTTATAGGTGGCCATCTTGTTATCTGCAGTCTTATAGGTGGCCATCTTGTTATCTGCAGTCTTATAGGTGGCCATCTTGTTATCTGCAGTCTTATAGGTGGCCATCTTGTTATCTGCAGTCTTATAGGTGGCCATCTTGTTATCTGCAGTCTTATAGGTGGCCATCTTGTTAACTGCAGTTTTATAGGTGGCCATCTTGTTAACTGCAGTCTTATAGGTGGCCATCTTGTTATCTACAGTCTTATAGGTGGCCATCTTGTTATCTGCAGTCTTATAGGTGGCCATCTTGTTATCTGCAGTCTTATAGGTGGCCATCTTGTTATCTGCAATTTTATAGGTGGCCATCTTATCTGCAGTCTTATAGGTGGCCATCTTGTTATCTGCAGTCTTATAGGTGGCCATCTTGTTATCTGCTGTCTTATAGGTGGCCATCTTATCTGCAGTCTTATAGGTGGCCATCTTATCTGCAGTCTTATAGGTGGCCATCTTGTTATCTGCAGTCTTATAGGTGGCCATCTTGTTATCTGCAGTTTTATAGGTGGCCATCTTATCTGCAGTCTTATAGGTGGCCATCTTGTTATCTGCAGTCTTATAGGTGGCCATCTTGTTATCTGCAGTCTTATAGGTGGCCATCTTGTTATCTGCAGTCTTATAGGTGGCCATCTTGTTATCTGCTGTCTTATAGGTGGCCATCTTATCTGCAGTCTTATAGGTGGCCATCTTGTTATCTGCAGTCTTATAGGTGGCCATCTTGTTATCTGCAGTCTTATAGGTGGCCATCTTGTTATCTACAGTCTTATAGGTGGCCATCTTGTTATCTACAGTCTTATAGGTGGCCATCTTGTTATCTGCTGTCTTATAGGTGGCCATCTTATCTGCAGTCTTATAGGTGGCCATCTTGTTAACTGCAGGCATATAGGTGGCCATCTTGCTATCTGCAGTCTTATAGGTGGCCATCTTGTTATCTGCAGTCTTATAGGTGGCCACCTTGTTATCTGCAGTCTTATAGGTGGCCATCTTGTTATCTGCAGTCTTATAGGTGGCCATCTTGTTATCTGCAGTCTTATAGGTGGCCATCTTGTTATCTGCAGTCTTATAGGTGGCCATCTTGTTATCTGCAGTCTTATAGGTGGCCATCTTGTTAACTGCAGTCTTATAGGTGGCCATCTTGTTAACTGCAGTCTTATAGGTGGTCATCTTGTTATCTGCAGGCATATAGGTGGCCATCTTGTTAACTGCAGGCATATAGGTGGCCATCTTGCTATCTGCAGTCTTATAGGTGGCCATCTTGTTATCTGCAGTCTTATAGGTGGCCATCTTGTTATCTGCAGTCTTATAGGTGGCCATCTTGTTATCTGCAGTCTTATAGGTGGCCGTCTTGTTATCTGCAGTCTTATAGGTGGCCATCTTGTTATCTGCAGTCTTATAGGTGGCCATCTTGTTAACTGCAGTCTTATAGGTGGCCATCTTGTTAACTGCAGTCTTATAGGTGGCCATCTTGTTATCTGCAGTCTTATAGGTGGCCATTTTGTTTTGCTCAATTTCTGTACAAATGGTTTTTTTAAGTTATGCAAATGAACCTGTTAAATAAAAGTTCATGTTTGCACATTGTAACTTTCACATTAAAAACAATAAATATTAAGATTTTTATTTGCTTATTATTATTATTTTGTTATACTCGTTTTTTTCTTGACTTTGGTGGTGGTATTTTCTTTGCTATGGACTTTGCAGGGTGCTTTTGATGGGAAAAGTGAGAATTATCTTCCTCTTAGTGGACCTCCGGTATGTATGCACAACACGGTTCTATGGCTTGCTTCTCAGCATGTGCTTCTATTTATCCTTCTTCCTTTCCTATTAACCATATATTAACCATATACTGTGGAATACTTTATTTTCGCTGGAATTAATTTTCGCTGAAAAGGCTTTTTGGGCGTTTTGTATGGAATTTATTTTCACTGATTTTTGATGAGTTTAATGTGAAATATAGGAAAAAAAGTATATTCGCTGGATTTTATTTTCACGGAATCATCCCTATAGCGAAAATAAATTCTAAGGGAAAATAAAGTATTCTACAGTACTTATTTTTGTGTAATGATATGATAATATTGTATTACTGTTATATAATAATTTGTTTGTAGGTTTTCAAAGAAATGTTTGTTGTTCCTATGCAATGAAATAAACAATAATGATATATAATGTAATTAGCTTGCTTTTGTTTTAAATTAATTGATGTTCACTGTTAATGAATAACTTACAAGTTGACTCATTCATGGCACTGCATTTGCTGACTGTGTCCCATGATCCTTTGCATGTTCCATTTACCAGTACATTGTAGTAAGAATTACCCATGATGCATTGCCTGAATATTGATTGCATGAAGGAAATCGGGTACAATAGAAATTGTTTTATTCTCACTATTTGTTTTTATAAGTTTTGTCTGTTTCTATTGTGTAAAATAGCATGAATTTACTTTTTGCTAAATAAAGAAACTTTATATTTAAATTTAAAAAAAAAATTGTTTTATTAATTCATTCAAAATTCATATTTCTTCTATTTAATTATCGTTTATGTGTCTAGTTATTACACAATACATCTAGATTTAAGCTGTAGTGTGGAAATGTTTGATACTTGCTTCAGAGATTTTTTGAATTATTTCAGCGTTTTCTACTATTTTTAGTATAAAACAATGGTGCAGTAATACCGGTAATACCAATAAAGCCACCTTTAGTAAAATCAAGTACCGTAAAATCTGTATTAGAAGCCGCATCCCTAATAGAAGTCGCACCCATTTTTTTTGAATAATTGAGAACCAAAAATTCATCATTTCTCATATGTGTAGATGCTCTATTAGAAGCCGCATCCCCTCTGTTGCATTGTACCACTTTAATAGAAGCCGCGGTTTCTAATACAGATTTTACAGTATTTGTTAAATATTCGTATGTTTCTTGAAATATTCATAGATATTATATTTTTAATATTCATTCACAGTGTTACACACTTTTTAACTTCTGTGAAACAACACATCTTGAAATTGTTACATGATATAATTAATTAATTAATTACTATGGTAACAAATATGTAATATATTCTCTCATTCATTTTTTTACAGGGTCCACCAGGTCCAAAGGTAATAACATAACACTCATTCTTACATTTCATTACCAATGTTGAATTTTATATCCAGCTTTTTCAGCAAAAATATTCTTTGTGCAAACACATGTCATTTATAGATGAGAAAGATCTTAAAATATTCAGAAATATATCAAAGTAACAGAAATGTCATTAAAAGCGACGTAGTGAGATTGATTTGTTTTGGAAGAGGTCATTGAATCATCAAACATGTCAACGTTGCAATCCTGGAGTGAATTAAAAATAAAAAGTAAATGCTGGAAATTTCAGGCATTTGTCCTAGTTTGTCTTCAAGCCATAAAATGACCAGCAGTCCAAACAGTACTGTTTGAAGAAATCTACGCAGAAAGATATCGTTATATTTCTGTTCTCAGATTCTTACATGTACCTGTGTTGGTTACACCGCAAGAAACTATCGTACATGAATGTTTTGTGATTTTAAATTATTCTGGCAAAGTGAAAGTAATCACTGTGATAATCGAGTGAAAACTACAATATCTTTACAAATATGTATTGCATGTTTGTGAACTCGGGCATGTTTGTATATATTTTATATGTCTGTTGACAGGGTGAAATGGGTTTGCCAGGTGCGTTTGGGAAAGATGGTGAAAAGGGAGAGACTGGAAGGAGAGGAAAGAGAGGCAAAAAGGTGAGTGATATGACGCTAAAGCATTCCCATTTTTAACAATAGTACCACTTTTAACACTCCATCATTTCACTATTTTTGAAACAAAAAATTTGCATGTGGTGAATATACAATCCCACGGTATTTACTCTTATCGAATATAAAAAGTCATGATTACCGCCAGAGAAGGGCAAGTCCTTGGCAGTAATTATTCGTGTCTACTGATGTCAAACTAAGAGAAAATATTGTGGGATTATATAGATATTCGGTAATTATATGCAAAATAATTATTAATAAAATCAGTCTGATCATCAAAGAAGGACTATGATTTAAATTTTGTTATCACTCAAGGCAATGTTTTAAATTTGACTTTAGGATTCAGTCGGATGAAACTTCTGCTGAACTGTACAAAAACCCATAGCTCTTGTAATGTTTTCAGGAATCGATGTGATGTTTTCTATAGATTATAAAAAGTGGAAATGCAACTTTTAAACAGTGAACTGAAGCATGTTGAGTTTTTTGACTGGTATTGGTTAACCATTCGTTTTAATTCAAGATAATGGAAACACTTTTGAGACCTGTATCACATCAACTCATAAGCGCACAAAAAGTGATAATTGAACTTTAGGAATCTACCACTGCTATTTTTTGTTTTTTTTTGCACCTCATTTTTGTTTTGCAATTTCATAAAATTTTTATAGGGTGATCGGGGTGAGCCAGGACCTCGGGGTTTACCGGGAGGGAAAGGAGCGACAGGATCACAATTGAAAGGATCTAAAGGAGAATTTGGACTTCCCGGAATTCAGGTAATTCAAAAATGATAACAAATGCTTATATTCATGTGCGAAAATCTTTGTTTTTTTATTGCTGATGATGTAATATTTGTTTGTTTTTTTGTGGGTGTAATTGTTATTTTATGTGTTAATTTCAGGACCATATATAGGAGTACATTGTAGCAAAAAGGTCTTGCTAAAAAAAGAGTTTCTAGTAAAATTTTTGAAAAATGGGGTAGTGAGGCGATTTACATTTTTTTTTTTTTGCTAAAATATTTGACAGGGCACATTTTGCAAATTCCATCAATTCGTCAACAGAGGGCGCTATACACTGGATAAATAAAAAAGGACTAGACGCAGACCAGCAACATAACTTCTCTTAGGCCTTAATGTGGCCATATACATGCACTTGGCCTATCTATCGGGTACATTATTAATTTGACAATGTGCCAAAAGTTTGAAAAATATTATGTTTGGGGGGGGTACAGTTGTGACAGTTGTATTTCTAATAAACACAGGCATTTTTATGTTTTTCAAGGAAGCTCGTTCCTGTGAGATGAAGGAGATGTCCGGTGCTTCGTGTACATGACAATAAAAGAACACCATATAGTTCATGTTTAATGTCAACAATTGTTTGTTTTTTACTATGTTTAAAAAACAACCTGGTCTTCTTTGCGCTGGTTGCCAAGGTCAAGGTTTTGTATCATTAGTTTGACCTACAAAAGTTAAAACTTCTGAAATTCTGACTATGACCATGGGTGAAGTTCTAATATCCTGATATTCTGAGCATACATGGTTTTGACCTCTAAATATGATTTGTTTTTTAACATGATTTTCAAAAAAATCAAACAATCTTGTACTCCAGCTTTGACTCGAATATGCTTTTATTCTGATAATGACCTTCAATTACTCTTGAACTTGACAAAGGTCAAACATTATGGGATTCTGTGAGAACAAGCTTGAGCATGACCTCAAAAAATGTCATCATTCTTGATGTTTTATCCATGCATTTTCAATATTGAGCTTTGCTGATTTCTTGCCAAAAAACTAACACTCTGGTGATGGTGGATTTTTTTAGGGTGATAAGGGTTACGCTGGTGATAAAGGAGTTCCAGGTGATCCAGGTTTCCCTGGTGCTCCAGGTGCACCGGGTGAAATGGGATTGCCGGTATGTAATCTATTTCTTTTGTTCTGCATCTTATATATTTCATACTTTCTACAGCCATGGTGCATAGATTTTTGTTTCTACTTCACGCTCATAGTTATCACCTACACATGCATAGGAATTGAATTTTAAGTGAGGATACCAATGCACACTAAAAATGCAAAGACTCATGGGTAAACGCTTGTTTGTAAATAATGATGTGCTGTGGTTGTGGTGATGACTTCCCTCGCTTAAAATTTTGGTGAAAGAATTGTATCATCTTTTCTATTTGCTAAAAGATTTCTTTGTGCTTCATTTCTAACAATCTTGACCAGTGAATTTCTATCACAGGATCACTGCATTTACGCTCACGCTCACAAAGTTATCGTATTTATGTCGCAATAATTACATCTAAAATAATTTGTTCAGAAAACTTTCAGTGGCATTTAGGTCAGACTTTTTTTATTCCTTGTTTCTCAAGTTTTTATAAGGCAATTTTTTTGAGGAGGGCGAAAAAAAATAAAGTTAATTCTTTTTTTCCATTAGATTTGTGTGATACTCAACGAATTGAAATAAATTTGTATTCCATGTATAACCTTGTTTCTTATCTGCGTGAGACTTCGGTACTTTGATCATGATACTCCCACAAAAATGCAACTTGGGTTTGTTATGCGGCGGGCGGAAAAAAAATGAAGATAACATTTTTTTTTAGCAATTTTTGGCACTTACAAGTCAGCGGGTGCGAGAAATTACGCTGAAATAAAATTTGATTTTTATTTCATTTTTGGTTCCTGTTCATTCGGCGGGTTCGCAAAACAAGGAATAATAAAAGCCTGGCCTTACTGAAAAAGTTCACTGTTCTCTGTACTGTCTTCAAGAATATATAAATGAAAAACGACTTACAAAATGATGTTTACTTCTTTTTCCCGGTAATAGTACTGTTTATCTGTGTGTAATAATTCACACAAACTCTCTGATGAACAAAAAATAGTTTTTTTTTTGAAAAATTTGTGAAAATCAATGAATTTACATGATTTCATCAAATTAAAAAACTCAAATTAACTAAAAAGATTGAGAAGAATCAACAAACTCAAAATGTTGTTGCTTAGCAACAAATACCGTAATCCTATTTTCTGGGCATATAATGTAACTAACATTTCTTTTCATATAATATATTTTTTTCCAGGGTCCAATGGGTCCTCAGGTAGTTATAATGACATTTTACAGTTTGATGTTTTTACTGCATATTCATTTCACAGCCAGTGTTAATTCTTGCCACTTGTCATAAAATAGTCATAACAACTTCATTTTTTCTGAATTTAGTTGTTTCAAAATTGCATTTGCCCAATTCTATGAGCAGTTTTGTTTTAAAATATTATTAAATTTAGAGAAAATTACTAAAAAGTAATAACATTTCTGCTCTTGTTTTTTGGCAAGAAATAGATCTGGCTGTGGAACTGTTGATACATTTCTCTCTCATTTTAGTGATATGCATGTTAATTTTCACCATTGTCAATTTCTTGTTCATTTAGTGTTTTGTGCATGCATGAATGCTGTTAAAATAATCAAATAATAATTAATACATTTTCTTCTCATCATCAGCTTTGTAATTGTACGTATTGTGTTCATTCTTACACTAGAGTGTAAAGTTATTTGCTGCTTGCATTAAAACAGAAACTCTCAATATTGTTAAATTTAAGATGAATACCATAATTTTTTTTTTATTGAGAGCATTGTGTACATTTTGCATGCATTTACATTGAAGCTACCTAACTTATCAGTTGACTTAAAAATAAGAATTATTTTTTTATAGAAATTGTTGATGTAAACTATGAAGTCAAAATAACATTGTAACATTATGTGCATGTAATCATACGCATGAATGTTACCATTTCATTTAGGTTTGAAACTACATCATGCATGGTTTGGAAGCATGTGTTTTTCAACCCTTCCTGGGAGCAAACTGAAGGGAGCACTCATAGTTCAAACTTTGTTTTTCTTTTGTTTTGTTTTTTATGACAGGGCATGAAAGGCAGTCCAGTAAGTAAACTTATTACTCTTTTACAGCGAGTTCTTTTCATGATCGAGTTTTGTTATCTGGTGATTTCAATGTACATGATTTCATCGAATGAATAAATTCAAAGTAACTAACGAAGAGAATCTACAAACTTAAAAATGTGGTTGCTTAGCAACAAATACTTCTATTTTTCGGGGCCTATAATGTAACTAACATATTTTTTTTCCATATAATTTATTTTTTTCCAGGGTCCAATGGGTCCTCAGGTAGTTATAATGACATTTTACAGTTTGGTCTTTTTATTGCATATTCATTTCACAGCCAGTGTTAATTCTTGCCACAAAGTAATTTGTTTCAAAAATAAATTAATGTTTTTCTGAATTTTGAACAAAATTGTGTTTACTCAAATCTATGATCTTTTATATAGTCTGTTCTTTTAATTCAAAATATTATTAAAAATAGAAAAAATTACTGAAAATTAATAAAATCTTCGCTCTCGTATTTTGGCATGAAATAAACCTGGCTGTAGAAATGTTAATTCATTTTTCCTCTTCCTTAATGATATGCAAGTTATTTGTCAGTTTCTTGTTCATTTAGCTATCTGTTTTATAGTGCATGCTGTTAAAATAATCAAATCATAATTAATTCGTTTTCTTCTCATCAGCTTTGTAATTGTACGTATTGTGTTCATTCTTACACTAGAGTATTCACTTATTAATTGCTTGCATTCCAAAATATTTGAAACAATGTCAAAATTACAATGAATACAAAAAATGCTGTTTTGCATAGATTGATCAACATATTTTATAATCTTTTCTGGTCAGATTACTTTATTTTTATCTCACAATTAATCAAAAGGTAACTTTCAAAAATATCAGAAAAATGTTTTATAAAGAAAACATGAACAGATCCTCACTAAGACCAATAAAAATCAGCCTTGAAATATTTTATTTTTATTTTGTTACTGAAATTAATCATAGCACCATCTCATCTTATTTCATATCAAAAGTTCAACATTATATTAATATACCAATAATACATCAATGGAATTATAGTGAATTAATTTCATCTCATTTCCATGTGTAAGAAGAAAAAAAATTCAAATTACCTAAAATTGTTTCAATGCTGTACATTGCTAACTTGTAAATATGCAAAAAGTGTAAAAAAAAATATGGGCACCCAAATCATGTTTCCATGGAAACAATGACTTTGTGGTTCCCCTGTAGCTTTATTAAATCCTACTCAGATGAGCTTCTTGAATTGAAAATTAGTCAGAACATATACATTTAAGATTTATAATTCAAAACTAGCTTGAGTACACAAATATTTTCAAATGGTCTGTTACCATAGCAATATTTCATTAAATTGCTCTGTCGAGATTGTGTTAGATGTGACCACCCTTAAAACAAAAAAAAACAGTAGTGTTGATATTGATGTGCATGTAGTCTTAAGCATGAATGTTACCATTACTTAGGTTTGAAACTACATCATGCATGGTTTGGAAGCATGCGTTTCAATTGCATGGAGCAAACTGAAGGAAGCACTCATAGTTCAAACTTTGTTTTTCTTTTGTTTTTTAATGACAGGGTGTGAAAGGCAGTCCAGTAAGTAAACCATATACTCTGTTACAGTGAGTTCCTCTTGTGTCCTGTGACTGAATGTGAACAACATTACAAAATATTTACAGCTTTGTATATATATATATATATATACATATATGGACCCCATACAAAAAAAGCTTTTACCCCAGAACTACAACATTTTTATTCTTTGCAAAAAGGAATGCTAATTCAATAAATCATAATAATTCAGGTTTAGGGGCATTTACTAATTAAAAATGATTCTCTGGCACTCTCCCTATGCAATATAAAATTGTATTTTTAAAAAGTTTCTAAAATATCATAACCTTGTGAAGTTTTCCAGATCAGTTGTCTGGATAATGTGAATGTTTAAATGATTCCATAAATTAGAGTAATTAACTAGAAAAATCAACTAACTCGATATGTGGTTGCTTAGCAACAAATACTACTGATATAATGTGTAACTAACATTTCTTTCCATATAATTTATTTTTTTCCAGGGTCCAATGGGTCCTCAGGTAGTTATAATGACATTTTACAGTTTGGTGTCTTTATTGCATATTCATTTCACAGCTAGTGTTAATTCTTGCCACTTATAAAATAAACTTCTTCAAAAATAAATTTTTTTTTTTTTCTAAATTTTGTTGATCAAAATTACATTTACTCAAATCTATGAGCAGTTATTATATTCTGTTCATTTAGTTTAAAATATTAATGAATTTAGAGAAAATTACTGAAAAATATAATATTTTGGCAGGAAATAGATCTGGCTGTGGAACTGTTGATACATTTCTCTCTCATTTTAGTGATATGCCTGTTAATTTTCACCATTGTCAATTTCTTGTTCATTTAGCTATCTGTTTTGTGCATGCGTGAATGCTGTTAAAATAATCAAATCATGATTTGTATGTTATCTTCTCATTATCATCTTTGTAATTGTACTTATTGTGTTAATTCTTACACTAGGAAAACGTTATTTGCTGCTTGCAATAACAATTCATTCTAAATATTGTTAAAATATATGCATGAATGTTACTATTACTTAGGTTTGAAACTACATCATGCATGGTTTGGAAGCATGTGTTTGAACCTATCCTGGGAGCAAACTGAAGGGAGCACTCGTAGTTCAAACTTTGTTTTTCTTTTGTTTTTAATGACAGGGTATAAAAGGCAGTCCAGTAAGTAAACTAAACCCTTTTTTACAGCAAGTTCCTTCTGTGATTGAATGTCAGAATAAATTTAAGAGAACAACATTTTAAAAATATTTGCTGTTTTGTTGAGTTGTTTAAAATATTTCATATCATTATTTGTACCAAATATTATTCAATAAGAAAGTGTAACTT
The DNA here is from genome assembly GCF_978046115.1 of Saccoglossus kowalevskii. Classification (NCBI taxonomy): domain Eukaryota; kingdom Metazoa; phylum Hemichordata; class Enteropneusta; family Harrimaniidae; genus Saccoglossus; species Saccoglossus kowalevskii. Next base: position 22,440,669 of record NC_140659.1, read on the forward strand.
TATTATCTGTGTACAGTGTAATGCAATGATAATCGTTTTAATCATCACAAAACACAGTGAAAACAAGTGATATTATCGTCTTATTCATAAATGCAAGTAATACATGCTATGCAGATAAGCAAAGACACTAGCAAAAAACATTCTGAGACGAACATTTACTAGTTCTTGACAGTCATTTGCATGGTATTTCTGGAAATTTAAATTTGCCATACAATTTGTGTCTCACAGTTCGTGTGTTATTCTCATTGCATATTACATCATTCGCTTACCCTCCTCCTACATGTAAATAAATATGTGCCATGTGTTTTGTTTTTTTTGTTTCCCCCTATTTCGTTTATTTGTGAAAAAGGAAACAAAAAACGATATCTTACAAATGACAGGTACCCCGAAGTTTGCCTATAACTTTTTTTTTTTTGGCTAACCTTACAGGGTGAAGGTGAAGGAAGCGGTGACCCAGTAAGTATTAAATCCAAGGTCAACTGTCATTAAAGATGACCATCTCATCTATTCTTATTACTTGTATTAATATTTTGTTTTCTGACTTGTTCGTTTCATGGCAACATTCCTGTTGAACTGACATATTTTTGTGCTCTTCCATTGAGGGCACCATTTCACTGTTTCAGCTATTACATTAACAGAATGAGAAATTCAATAAAAGTTTTGGTTATTATATTAACTAAATTGTCATAATCTCATTGAGTGTTCTTCATTTATCAATATGTAATAATTTATCGTATTTACTGTTCTTTGCTAATGTCATATTTCACTGTTCTGTGTGTTAAAGTGACGTTTCACTGTTACCTGGTAATGTTACATTTCTGTCACCTGCTAATGTTACATTTCACTGTTACCTGGTAATATTACATTTCACTGTTACCTGCTAATATTACATTTCACTGTCACCTGCTAATATTACATTTCACTGTTTTCTGTTCTAATGAACATTTCATTGTTTTCTGTGCTAGTGTTACATTTCATTGTTTTCTGTGCTAATGTTACATTTCACTGTTACCTGTTAATGTTACATTTCACTGTTACCTGGTAATATTACATTTCTGTCACCTGTTAATGTTACATTTCACTGTTACCTGGTAATGTTACATTTCACTGTTACCTGGTAATATTACATTTCTGTCACCTGTTAATGTTACATTTCACTGTTACCTGTTAATGTTACATTTCACTGTTACCTGCTAATTATTACATTTCATTGTTACCTGTTAATGTTACATTTCACTGTTACCTGGTAATATTACATTTCACTGTTACCTGCTAATATTACATTTCACTGTCACCTGCTAATATTACATTTCACTGTTTTCTGTTCTAATGAACATTTCATTGTTTTCTGTGCTAGTGTTACATTTCATTGTTTTCTGTGCTAATGTTACATTTCACTGTTACCTGTTAATGTTACATTTCACTGTTACCTGGTAATATTACATTTCTGTCACCTGTTAATGTTACATTTCACTGTTACCTGTTAATGTTACATTTCACTGTTACCTGGTAATATTACATTTCTGTCACCTGTTAATGTTACATTTCACTGTTACCTGTTAATGTTACATTTCACTGTTACCTGGTAATATTACATTTCTGTCACCTGTTAATATTACATTTCACTGTCACCTGCTAATTATTACATTTCACTGTTACCTGGTAATATTACATTTCACTGTTACCTGCTAATTATTACATTTCACTGTTACCTGCTAATTATTACATTTCACTGTTACCTGGTAATATTACATTTCACTGTTACCTGGTAATGTTACATTTCACTGTCACCTGCTAATTATTACATTTCACTGTTACCTGCTAATTATTACATTTCACTGCTACCTGCTAATGTTACATTTCACTGTTACCTGGTAATATTACATTTCACTGTTACCTGGTAATATTACATTTCACTGTTACCTGGTAATGTTACATTTCACTGTTACCTGTTAATGTTACATTTCACTGTTACCTGTTAATGTTACATTTCACTGTTACCTGCTAATTATTACATTTCACTGCTACCTGCTAATGTTACATTTCACTGTTACCTGGTAATATTACATTTCACTGTTACCTGGTAATATTACATTTCACTGTTACCTGGTAATGTTACATTTCACTGTTACCTGCTAATTATTACATTTCACTGTTACCTGCTAATGTTACATTTCACTGTTACCTGGTAATATTACATTTCACTGTTACCTGGTAATGTTACATTTCACTGTTACCTGGTAATATTACATTTCACTGTTACCTGTTAATGTTACATTTCACTGTTACCTGTTAATGTTACATTTCACTGTTACCTGTTAATGTTACATTTCACTGTTACCTGTTAATGTTACATTTCACTGTTACCTGTTAATGTTACATTTCACTGTTACCTGCTAATATTACATTTCACTGTTACCTGGTAATATTACATTTCACTGTTACCTGGTAATGTTACATTTCACTGTTACCTGGTAATATTACATTTCACTGTTACCTGGTAATGTTACATTTCACTGTTACCTGCTAATTATTACATTTCACTGTTACCTGCTAATGTTACATTTCACTGTTACCTGGTAATATTACATTTCACTGTTACCTGGTAATGTTACATTTCACTGTCACCTGCTAATATTACATTTCACTGTTTTCTGTTCTAATGAACATTTCATTGTTTTCTGTGCTAGTGTTACATTTCATTGTTTTCTGTGCTAGTGTTACATTTCATTGTTTTCTGTGCTAATGTTACATTTCACTGTTACCTGTTAATGTTACATTTCACTGTTACCTGGTAATATTACATTTCTGTCACCTGTTAATGTTACATTTCACTGTTACCTGCTAATTATTACATTTCACTGTTACCTGCTAATATTACATTTCACTGTTACCTGCTAATTATTACATTTCACTGTTACCTGCTAATTATTACATTTCACTGTTACCTGCTAATATTACATTTCACTGTTACCTGCTAATATTACATTTCACTGTTACCTGCTAATTATTACATTTCACTGTTACCTGCTAATTATTACATTTCACTGTTACCTGCTAATTATTACATTTCACTGCTACCTGCTAATGTTACATTTCACTGCTACCTGCTAATATTACATTTCACTGTCACCTGGTAATGTTACATTTCACTGCTACCTGCTAATGTTACATTTCACTGCTACCTGGTAATATTACATTTCACTGCTACCTGCTAATGTTACATTTCACTGCTACCTGCTAATATTACATTTCACTGTTACCTGATAATGTTACATTTCACTGCTACCTGCTAATGTTACATTTCACTGCTACCTGCTAATGTTACATTTCACTGCTACCTGGTAATATTACATTTCACTGCTACCTGGTAATATTACATTTCACTGCTACCTGGTAATATTACATTTCACTGCTACCTGCTAATGTTACATTTCACTGCTACCTGCTAATATTACATTTCACTGCTACCTGCTAATATTACATTTCACTGTTACCTGATAATGTTACATTTCACTGCTACCTGCTAATGTTACATTTCACTGCTACCTGCTAATATTACATTTCACTGCTACCTGGTAATATTACATTTCACTGTTTTCTGTGCTAATGTTACATTTCATTGTCTTCTGTGCTAATATTACATTTCACTGCTACCTGGTAATATTACATTTCACTGTTACCTGCTAATGTTACATATCATTGTTTTCTGTGCTAATGTTACATTTCACTGTTTTCTGTGCTAATGTTACATTTCATTGTCTTCTGTGCTAATATTACATTTCACTGCTACCTGGTAATATTACATTTCACTGTTACCTGCTAATGTTACATATCATTGTTTTCTGTGATAATGTTACATTTCACTGTTTTCTGTGCTAATGTTACATTTCATTGTCTTCTGTGCTAATGTTACATTTCACTGTTACCTGCTAATATTACATTTCACTGTTACCTGGTAATGTTACATTTCACTGTTACCTGGTAATGTTACATTTCACTGTTACCTGCTAATATTACATTTCACTGTTACCTGCTAATATTACATGTCACTGTTACCTGCTAATGTTACATTTCACTGTTTCCTGCTAATGTTACATTTCTTTGTTTTCTGTGCTAATGTTACATTTCACTGTTACCTGCTAATATTACATTTCACTGTTCTCTGTGCTAATGTTACATTCCTTGTTTTTGATTTTCCAGATACCAGGCCCTCGAGGACCACCAGGACCAATGGTAAGTATCATGTTATGTAGCATCTTTAAAATTGGATTTGGCACATGGTTTCTATAGTCTGTTAGATTGTGAACCCCATATGTATTGTTGCGTGTAATCTTAGAAAATTTCAGTAAACATTAATTTTGATACATTTAAATCAATTTCACTTGTTGCCATTTTTTTCTCATAATTATAAAGGCGGCCATTTTGAAATTCAAAATGGCCACCAGTTATCATCCTTTTTAAGCAATATATGATTCATAATCATAATTCCAACAGATAAATTATGTACTTATTCTGACCATTGTATCAATGGCTGCCATTATGAAGGTTTTGAGTATATTTCGCTTTTTATACCTCGTAGATTTTGGATTATTGGCACAGTGCTTAAACTATAAAATCAGTCTTTCAGTCATTTACATTAGTGTTATTTTAATTAAGATTTTAAAGGACCAGTTGTACAAAGTGAGAATCATTTTAACATCATAGTTGGTTTTGGTCATTAACATTCTAATATGTCATATTTGGAACTTTCTGAACGTATTATATCCTGAGATTATATCCTGAAATACATGTGAGTTTTGATTTTATAAGTTACACAGACTAATAAAGTTGCCTCTCTTATCAAGTTTAAGTTAACATACAATTCCTGATACTATAATGTTTATAACAATAATATATGTATATTATACCTCCAGGGACCACCAGGACCTGCTGGACCAAAAGGAGATACGGGCAACGATGGATTTGGCGAAATGGTATTTAAAATTCTTTCCAGTTTCTTGTAACATGTATTACTATATCACTCAATGTGATATCTGAGTCATTCTGCTACCTATGGACCTGACCCATGATGACATCTCATTCACTGAACATTACTCCTACTTTTACGTCTCAGTCATTGTACGATATACATAATGTCTGATCCACTATACAATTGTGGTGACATGCGAGTCATTCTGCTACCAACAGTGACATGTAAATTACTACCACTGATAATGATGTGGTCATTGTGTTCCCATGGTAACATCTCAGCTACTATGCCACACATTGTGACATTCAAGTCATCTCTGGTGACTCATTGGTATTGTGTCTATCATTTGAGTTGAACCAAATTAAAGATTATATTTTATGCTGTCAGGTAAACAGAAATAAAAAAAATGAGTGGGGTAACCTGCTAATTTTTTAAGAATGAAATGTTTATCATTTTTGCTCTGGTTTTTATGGTCAAATTATTTCTTGATATCCCAAAACTTTGCTTGGTGACATTGGATGAAAAATTAATTTGAGTTTTAAAATTTCTGAAACATTCAAAAAATTAAGATTTATTTTAGTTAGTTTCCAATGCAACAATAGTTGTTATTTTATGTTCTTTCACGTTATGCATTACATACATGTACAGTAACATGCTCAGGGTTTCACAATTTGAATTCAGCATGAACTACCTTAAACAAAGAAATTATTTTGCCAACAATTTAGCAGAACAGACTTGGGTGTTTATAGGGTTAATGGTTTAATCTATGTTTGTTTCAGGGACCGAAGGGAGAACGAGGAGACACTGGGCCAATGGGACTGCCGGTAAATAAAATACACATCTAATAATATGGTTGCTAAAATATTTCAAATTTATAAAAGGTTCGGTTTCGTTATAATGTGTTTAAACAACATGTTTGATTTTTTTTTTATTCAGGGGACACCAGGCAAGACTGGAATCCCAGGCAGACCAGGTCTGGAAGGACTAATGGGACCCTCGGTAAGTGATTTAACTTTTAAAAGAGTATGATACTGAACTGTATCTGCTCATTAGAATTGCACAAAAACTATTTTAAACATATGCTCCTCGCTGGCCACAGTCATTTTACTGGATGTTATTTTTTTATAGGGAGAGCCAGGTCCTAGGGGTTTAACAGGTGCTAATGGAGAACCAGGAAAGCCAGGAGAAAAAGGACCACAGGTAAAAATGACTAGAGTGCAAACAGAAGATGAGAACATACTTTGTCTCTGTAGCCTAAAAGAATGACATTGCAGTTAACTACAGATCTTTCAGCATCAGCATTGCAACCTTGACTGAGATAAAGTCTGATAAGAATACACAAAAAAAAGTAAACATCGATGTGTACTTAAAAATGACTTTGCTGGAAAAGGATTACATACAATATAAACTGGCACACAAGCATCAAAACTGACAGTTTTGAAATTAATGGCTTTTACAATTAAACATACCTTAGTTACCTTAGACAAAGCAAATTTTACTTGGTGCCACAATGGTGACACCTTTAACATAAAAGTGTGAACTGTCTTGACTGCAATGCGGTTGCTGTTCCTGAAAAAGCTGTAGAAGCCATATAGAATTTCAACAGCTGACAAATATAAGCTAGATAGAATGACACTTGCAGCCGGACAGAATGACACCTGCAGCGAGATAGAATGACACCTGCAGCGAGATAGAATGACACCTGCAGTCACATGGAATGACACCTGCGGCCAGATAAAATGACACCTGCAGCCAGATAGAATGACACCTGCAGCGAGATAGAATGACACCTACAGTCAGATAGAATGGCACCTGCAGTCAGAAAGAATGACACCTGCAGTCAGATAGAATGACACCTGCTGTCAGAAAGAATGACACCTGCAGTCAGATAGAATGACACCTGCAGCCAGATAGAATGACACCTGTAGCCAGATAAAATGACACCTGCAGTCAGAAAGAATGACACCTGCAGTCAGAAAGAATGACACCTGCAGTCAGATAGAATGACACCTGCAGTCAGATAGAATGACACCTGCAGTCAGATAGAATGACACCTGCAGCCAGATAGAATGACACCTGCAGCCAGATAGAATGACACCTGCAGCCAGATAGAATGACACCTGCAGTCAGATAGAATGACACCTGCAGTCAGATAGAATGACACCTGCAGTCAGATAGAATGACACCTGCAGTCAGATAGAATGACACCTACAGTCAGAAAGAATGACACCTACAGTCAGAATGACACCTGCAGTCAGAAAGAATGACACCTGCAGTCAGAAAGAATGACACCTGCAGTCAGATAGAATGACACCTGCAGTCAGATAGAATGACACCTGCAGTCAGATAGAATGAAACCTGCAGTCAAATAGAATGACACCTGTAGCCAGATAGAATGACACCTGCATCCAGATAGAATGATACCTGCAGCCAGATAGAATGCCACCTGCAGCCAGATAGAATGACACCTGCAGCCAGATAGAATGACACCTGCAGCCAGATAGAATGACACCTGCACTCAGATCAAATGACACCTGCAGCCAGATAGACACCTGCAGTCAGATAGAATGATAGAATGACACCTACAGTCTGATACAATGACACCTGCAGTCAGATACAATGACACCTGTAGCCAGATAGAATGACAACTGTAGCCAGATAGAATGACACCTGCAGCCAGATAGAATGACACCTGCAGCCAGATAGAATGACACCTGCAGCCAGATAGAATGACACCTGCAGCCAGATAGAATGACACCTGCAGTCAGAAAGAATGACACCTGCAGTCAGATACAATGACACCTGCAGTCAGATACAATGACACCTGTAGCTAGAAGGAATGACACCTGCCATGTGTTGATGAATTGTAGTATTGTGGTAAAATTTGTTTCCCCATCTGATTTCCATGGCAACTGTATTATCTTTCAGGGTAATGATGGTACACCAGGGGATCCGGTGAGACTTGCTTGTTCCAGTCAGCATGTTTATTATTGCATTCCATATTGTTTCATTTGTTTTCATTGTTGTTATCATAGCTGCATGCAAGTGTTTACTATTCCCTTTTTACCTATATTTACAGTATAGCTAGTGTTACAACTCCTTTTTACCCATATTTACAGAATAGCTAGTGTTACAACCCTTGTTTACCCATATTTACAGTACAGCTAGTGTTACAACCCCCATTTACCCATATTTACAGTGCAGCTAGTGTTACAACCCCTGTTTACCCATATTTACAGTATAGCTAGTGTTACAACTCCTTTTTACCCATATTTACAGAATAGCTAGTGTTACAACCCTTGTTTACCCATATTTACAGTACAGCTAGTGTTACAACCCCCCATTTACCCATATTTACAGTGCAGCTAGTGTTACAACCCCTGTTTACCCATATTTACAGTATAGCTAGTGTTACAACCCGTTTATACCCATATTTACAGTATAGCTAGTGTTACAACCCCTGTTTACCCATATTTACAGTACAGCTAGTGTTACAACCCGTTTATACCCATATTTACAGTATAGCTAGTGTTACAACCCCTGTTTACCCATATTACAGTACAGCTAGTGTTACAACCCCTGTTTACCCATATTTACAGTATAGCTAGTGTTACAACCCGTTTATACCCATATTTACAGTATAGCTAGTGTTACAACCCCTGTTTACCCATATTTACAGTACAGCTAGTGTTACAACCCCTGTTTACCCATATTTACAGTATAGCTAGTGTTACAACCCCCATTTACCCATATTACAGTACAGCTAGTGTTACAACCCCTGTTTACCCATATTTACAGTATAGCTAGTGTTACAACCCGTTTATACCCATATTTACAGTATAGCTAGTGTTACAACCCCTGTTTACCCATATTTACAGTACAGCTAGTGTTACAACCCCTGTTTACCCATATTTACAGTATAGCTAGTGTTACAACCCCCATTTACCCATATTTACAGTGCCGCTAGTGTTACAACCCCTGTTTACCCATATTTACAGTATAGCTAGTGTTACAACCCGTTTATACCCATATTTACAGTATAGCTAGTGTTACAACCCCTGTTTACCCATATTTACAGTACAGCTAGTGTTACAACCCCCGTTTACCCATATTTACAGTATAGCTAGTGTTACAACCTGTTTATACCCATATTTACAGTACAGCTAGTGTTACAACCCGTTTATACCCATATTTACAGTATAGCTAGTGTTACAACCCCTGTTTACCCATATTACAGTACAGCTAGTGTTACAACCCCTGTTTACCTATATTTACAGTATAGCTAGTGTTACAACCCGTTTATACCCATATTTACAGTATAGCTAGTGTTACAACCCCCATCTACCCATATTTACAGTGCAGCTAGTGTTACAACCCCTGTTTATCCATATTTACAGTATAGCTAGTGTTACAACCTGTTTATACCCATATTTACAGTATAGCTAGTGTTACAACCCCTGTTTACCCATATTTACAGTACAGCTAGTGTTACAACCCCATTTACCTATATTTACAGTATAGCTAGTGTTACAACCCGTTTATACCCATATTTACAGTACAACTAGTGTTACAACCCCTGTTTACCCATATTTACAGTGCAGCTAGTGTTACAACCCCTGTTTACCCATATTTACAGTACAGCTAGTGTTACAACCCCCATTTACCCATATTTACAGTACAGCTAGTGTTACAAACCCTGTTTACCCATATTTACAGTATAGCTAGTGTTGCAACCCGTTTATACCCATATTTACAGTACAACTAGTGTTACAACCCCTGTTTACCCATATTTACAGTGCAACTAGTGTTACAAACCCCGTTTACCCATATTTACAGTACAGCTAGTGTTACAACCCCCATTTACCCATATTTACAGTACAGCTAGTGTTACAAACCCTGTTTACCCATATTTACAGTATAGCTAGTGTTACAACCCCTGTTTACCCATATTTACAGTACAGCTAGTGTTACAACCCCCATTTACCCATATTTACAGTACAGCTAGTGTTACAAACCCTGTTTACCCATATTTACAGTATAGCTAGTGTTACAACCCCTGTTTACCCATCTTCACCGTACAGCTACACAGCGTAAAACTTTTTTGTTGACATTTTTGGCTGTTTCTCTTTATTACTAGAAACAGCAAAAAGATGTATAACAATTAGGTTATCACGAGGATTCTGCAAAGTATGCACAAAGGCAATACAGGATCACATTAATCCCTTTAATACATTGGTCAATATGATCACCATAATGCACTTGTATACTCTGTGGTATTCTTGAAATAACCTCTTATTATTTGTTATTTCATTAGTATGAATATTTAATTTTGTAATTTACATATTAGCAAGGATAAGATGATGGATTGCAAGTGGTGAGGTATGCGATAAAGATCTCACACAAATTGCGAGATGATCACAAAAACACTTGACAAATATACATTTCTCAAAATGAGCTATTCTATGAAAGACCTTGCCTGACATGTAGGCGTGCGTGGCACCCTCGCTAGCCGAACGGCATCAGACTCCACGTTGGAATTTGAGCACCGCAGAGGGTGCAACTTGTGCGACCTTGTCAGGCTATGAAAGAACTGGTTCTAGTTTTCAGAACAAGGCGTTTATTACGTGCGTTTTGTGTTTTTGTACATGTATATGATCATATTCTTGCTCATATCTCTTTTCACAATCAAACCTTTCCAAGCGTTCATTGCGTTCTGTAATGCTATTGGTTAGAACCGTGTTAAATTGACTCGCACATGAAATATGGAATCTTCATTGCATATCTCCATACAATGTATGTAAATATAAAATTTGCATAATTTATCTTATAAATTCGTGATTATAATAAATTCTGTCGTCTACTCACCTACATTTCAAAATCCAATCAACAAGTTGCAAATTCTCACTTATCGATGTATGTTCATTAATTTTAATTTCAGTGTGCCTGTATCATTATTAATATTGTACATGAAATGTATGCAATATCACCCATTGTTGAGAGTGAATTAGTCCACCTCTATTGTTTTAGTGTTGGATCATACCAAATCGTCATTGACATTAGACGTGTACAACTCTGCATGATTCATTTGCCAGGTTTTTTGTAGCTACTACTTGTTTTCATTGTATTGTATTGATAAAAGCATGGTGTTTACGTCATAATTGTTAAGACCCTGGATTCTTTCACAGCTTTTATATGGGTTTTTATTTCCATATTTTTAACGCCAAAGTCAACTTTTGATCCAAAATAATACAAGAATACCTTAAAATGTGCACAATATTGGATTAAAATTGTGATTTTTGGAAAATATGGAATCAGTGATCAAAGATCAGCCTCAGCAGTGACATGAAATATCACTATTTGATCAGTTTCATGGTCAGATATCAGCCAAAGGTCATTATATGCAGTGATGGGGTCAAAACTCTTGAGGAGGGTCAACAGTCAAAGTTCATTTCATAATAGAAGCTCTGAAAAGGTCAAGGGTCATCACACATTTGTTTTATTTTCAATTCCATTGAATTTGTTTTCAGTAAAATCAACATGGATAAAAAAAAAATCACTTCCTGTATACTCAGAATGTTCATTAGTACTTCTGTTTATTTTGTTTTAATACAGGGTCCTCCTGGTCAAAGAGGCGATAAAGGAGACAGGGTAGGGAAATCTGTTCACATTTTTACACCAACAGAAACATTATATATTACCAGCCCATATACAATGTATAGAGAACCGAATTAATACTTCAGACTTGATACTTTATTGTAAATACTTCTGTCCATAGCAATTATTGTAGAATACTTTATTTTTGCTTGGAATTTATTTTCGCTATTTTTGCTGAAGGGATGATTCTGTGAAAATAAAATCCAGCAAATATACATTTTTTCCTATATTTCACATTAAACTCATCAAAAACCGGTGAAAATAAATTCCATACAAAACGCCCAAAAAGCCTTTTCAGCGAAAATTAAATCCAGCGAAAATAATGTATTCCACAGTATGTTTTTCAAATTATAATATTCATGTTGATGATACACTACAGTGTGAAAGTCAATTCACTTGCTCCTATGATAAACATGTGATGTTTTTGAAAGTGTGGAAATTGTAATTTAGTTATATCTTGTACCATATGCCCAAATTAAATGTTATGGACAAATTTCAGAGTGCCCTTTTACATAACACTTCATTGGCAAGGTATTAATGATTTAGCTATGTTTTTTTGTTTTTTTGCGAATATACATTAAAGTTTGTTCCTTTCTTGGCAGGGTGATATGGGTAGGCGGGGTAAAAAGGGTAACCGAGGAGAAAAAGGAGAGCCTGGTGCACCTGGTCTTGATGCGCCGTGCCCCGTGGTAAGTTTACGAATCCATAATTTTCCAAATTTGGAGGCTCATTCAGAGTTGATTATTGATGCACTGGGTCACTGCTTACACTATCAAATGAACCCAACATACGCAACTGTTTAAGGATAAATAGATATTTGGATGACTGTGTTTAATGATTATTAGATGACTACAAGCAAGACATTAAATTGCATGGCAAAAATGCCAAGTGATTCTGAAACATGTATTGGCCAATCACAATGAGTTCCGACAAATTTTAGGATTTTGTTAGCATGTTGCTGCAGGTACGAGTGACATGTAGTAATATTTTATAATTGTTTACTCTCAGGGACCTGATGGACTTCCGCTACCGTGGTGTAGTGGCACATATAGTTTTCCAAACACGTAAATTACAAGGTAATAGTAATTCATTTTCAGTGCAGTTATATTGTTACTTGAAGTTTTATTGGAATATTGAAAAAAATAATGGAACAATTTGGGACAAGAACAAGTTTACAGTAGAATGAATAGACTCTTATTCGAAGTCTGTAGCCCTCACAGTTTCTTTTGAGAGAGGTCTGTCAGGTGAACTCAGAAAGAGGCTACTTTTCTTCCTAAAGTGACCAATATTTTTTCCCTCCATGTTTTGCATAGATACATTATTTTATAAGAGACCCAGAGATTAATACAGTGCATGTAGTATTTAGTGAGGAACATGAATATAATTGTATATTATTATTCTTGTTCATTTTTGGTCAGAAATGCTCCTATCCATGCAAAACATTTATGCAATGGTGCATAACTTTTATTCTAACTTTGTTCCGCAAAGAAAAGATTGTAAAGTAAAAGGCAGCATGTACAGCCATCATTAATTTGTTGTTATTCTGTATTTTTATTTGTTATTTTATATCTACATTCTCAATGGGCAAGTATGTAATAATTGCTTTGAAGTAAAATTGCAAAATTGTTCTTCGGGGAGACACTGCAAAAGTAAAGGAAACTTTAATCTCACCTCACAAACAGTTCTTGCTTTATTTTTCAGACTGAATTTTACAAGAAGAGTGTCTTACTTAATACACTGTGTTGAATACAGCAAAAGATTGTACATAAAGATATTGAACTATCAAAAAGGCTATTATAATAATATTATTGTTATTTGAATGTGTTTAAAACAGTTTATATGTATCTAAATGTCCAAAATATTTTGAGTATTGTACTTTTAGCTCACTTCGGAGTATTTTTTTTTTAGCAAACGATTGGTTGTTAGATATACTCTAATTTAAATAGTTCGTCATGTGATACATCTCAGCCAATCAAAGAGAAGGATCAAGTTGTTTTTAAATATTTTTTTTTTTGCAATCAGAATAGTTTTTATCAGATTTTTATTTTTGTTTAAATGACATTATAGTGTAACTGTTTATTTTTTTTGAAAAAAAATAGCTCATGTAAATCGATCATCAAATGAAATTTTAATATGAATGAAATGTTTCAACTGTACAAGGCTTATTTAACTACTCATTGAGGTTGAAGTATGGAGTAATTTGCGTGGCAATGTTCAGTGTAACATTAGGCAAATATTGTGCGAGACAAAAATATTATTTTTATGCTGTTCTGTATATGTTATGAGGTCTACGATGCAGAATAAACGATGGCGCAGAGAGCACAGAGATCCTGAACATCCAATCACGTGGTGGGTTGCGAATGAATACGAGAGATCAGTACTTTATTTGAAGTTTAGTTTAGAGTTTAAAATATCAAGCAATGAACAGAGTACGACAACTGTTGTATTATTAACATCTGAATTTTAATTAACCTTATTCGATATGAAGACTGTATTTTTAAAGACACACATTTGTATTTTTAAAGACACACATTTGGGTTTTGGCATTGAGAGTTGTTGGGAAAGGGGGAGTTATTTATAGCATAAATAAATCAAGTAATGGTTTACTAACCCTAAATGATAAAAAAAAAATGCTCTGTGTACGTCATATCGCTATGAATCTTGGGATTGACTTGTTTTATCAGGGCGTAGATTGAATAAGTGAATAAAAACCATTTGTAAATCAAAAATAAAATGTTGGGGTTAGATTTAGACACGTTCCATTTCTGTGATTTTTTTAACCTTTTCACCACTAGACTTCCTGGCTTAAATTTTCCTGCACTTTTTTATTTCTTGTATTCCTCAATATTTCTTGAAATGAACAATATTTTTAGAGCCAACAGACACAAATTTGAGGAAATTTTCATTTTTTTCGTAAAAAAAAAATTGGCTATTTTTTTTTTTTTTATCTCTGAAGGAAAGTGCAGACTATAAACAGGACTATTTTGTGAATTTGTGATAAAAAAGAGGGAACTGGTGGTGAAAAGGCTAATGGGCACAAGATGCTGGGTTTTCGTATCTATAGCAATAGCAATATGTCTAAGGTCTTTATCAAGTTGGTTACCCAGTTGTACTCTACACTTTGTGTATTCCGGCTTAGTGGTAATAGTTTTGAGGATTTTGGACGATTAAGACTAAACTGCCTACTTATAAATAAAGAAAAAATGTGCAACATAAAATAAAGCAACTAGAGATTCTGTTACTTTGTTCAGAATAAGTCCTGGCAAAGTTTCAGAAGTTTACTATATCTGAACAGTTTTTAAGCTTAAATTCAATATCATGCTCTATTTAAAAAGAACAATTTGCATTATAGAGCTTGTTTTTCTTGTACATTTGTAGGCTGTTAAATGAAAATCTAGTATTTAACTGTTCAATATATTTATAATATTGCTGTGTATATACAAGATACTGCATGCTTAGTGTATCACCTGTTGGGCCAGATGTTATGCGTGTTTTAAGATTTCAACTAGACGAGCCAAAATTTTAAACTTGTTCTCCTCGACTCACCAACATTTTAAACTTGTTCCCCTAGACTAGCCAACATTTTAAACTTGTACCCTAGACTAGCCAACATTTTAAACTTGTACCCTAGACTAGCCAACATTTTAAACTTGTACCCTAGACTAGCCAACATTTTAAACTTGTTCCCCTCGACTAGCCAACATTTTAAACTTGTTCTCCTAGACTAGCCAAGATTTTAAACTTGTTCCCCTCGACTAGCCAACATTTTAAACTTGTACCCTAGACTAGCCAACATTTTAAACTTGTTCCCCTCGACTAGCCAACATTTTAAACTTGTTCTCCTAGACTAGCCAAGATTTTAAACTTGTTCTCCTAGACTAGCCAAGATTTTAAACTTGTTCCCCTCGACTAGCCAACATTTTAAACTTGTACCCTAGACTAGCCAACATTTTAAACTTGTTCCTCGAGACTAGCCAAGATGTTAAACTTGACTCTCTAAACTACATTTGTGTAGCTAAAATGTTAAACATGTCCCCCTAGAATAACCAAAGTATGTAAAATATTGTTCTAGCAGGAATATAATTTTCATAAATATCTTTTATACGTAAAATTATTAGTTTAGTTATCCAGGGTAATAGCTCATTTCGTCACTGCCAGTATTTATGGTTAAAAATATTTTACATCCCTGATAATCAGTGTAAGTTTGCAAATTATCCTTATAAGGAAAAAACAATTAGCATATATTTTGAAATGCCAATCACATGGAACCTTTCATGGTTCAAAAACTGAAATGTTATGTAATGAATATTTTGATTGGTTGATTTCCCTTCGGAATGTTTTTTTTTCTCCCTGGCAATTCCTAACCCAACAATCTCCGACACAGGGGTGCGTATGTAATATATATATATATCAAAAGGGTATCAAGTCTTGCTTGCTTTCTGCAAGGTGTATTTTGATTTTCTTTCTTGTTAAGTATTTAACCAATGATCTATTGTCTTTATAAGTTTGCTTCAAATTTTAAGAATACAGGGAAATGTTTTCTTTAGTGTACAGTTGATCTGTACTGAGTTTTCATCAGACTCTCTCTGAGAAATTCTTCTCTTTGATTCAACCGTAGTGGTGATATATCCTCGGGGGCGGAGCTACGTCACAGACGTTCCACGTTGCTAAGACGCGCACCACTGTACCATGCATTTCTATGGGCTCTGTGCGCGCTGCTGTGGAACGCCGGTCGAGCCGGTGAAAATTCGAGAAAACAACACAAACTCAACTTTAAAGTAATCGCGAACAACCAAATTTATATATGTTACACACGTAGGGCTAATCTTGTTACACTGTTCAGAAGAGTCAACAATCACCCCAAAGTACCGTTTTATGCGAGTTTTGGGCCTTTGTTTTCACCGCCGTGGGTTGCCAGGTGGTGAAAATGCCCGGATGTTCGCCCCCGAGGATTGGCAGTCATTATGTGAAATAATGTACGGTTAAACTGGTCATTATATAAAATAATGTACAGTTAAACTAATCATTATATTCAGTAGGTAGTTTAAATCGAACAAATATTTTATTAACTTGAAATGAACATTGCCCTTTGATTTGTTCCGGTAGTCACGTTTTTATGTTAATTTGAATCAAATTAACCAAAACTTCCCAGTGTTTGGTGCACCTACCTTTTCCGCAGGATGTACATGTAAGGTTATATTGCACTTAGATTCAAAATGAAATATGAGCTTTACGTTTTGGTATTTGTGGGACACTGGAAAACGTGCCTTTTAAGCAATCATGTTATTTTATCTAAAATGTAATTTCATTAATTGTTTATTCTTAAGAGTCTGTTAATTCACACGCAAGTCAAATTCACTAAAATGGCATACTAGTCGGTAGTGTTTTACCTACAGTAGGCTACTGTACGTTTGTCGCTTAAAAAAAATGTTTAATTAGAATGAAATAGATCAACATGTTACGAAAGTGAATTGTCCCAAATTAATGCTCTCTGGGTGAAAGATAATCCCTGATCACAAAAAAAAATAAAGATCACACCAAACCTTTTTGCTGTTAAGTTGAATGTACCATCATGAAGGCGTAAACTCTTCCAACACCAAGATAAACTTTATTTCTATATTTATAAGTTTTGATCAAGGGCTGTAAGCAATGGGAAATGTTTGCTCCATAATTTAATGTACAAAAAATTCAAAAGGTTTAATGATGTGATGGAAGGCTGCATTCCTGTATTTAAAATTGTTTTTCCCTTCTACAAAAGACGAAACTTCTAGTTTTTCCCATGTCAATACTGGTAATATTGGCAGAGAATATATATGTATTGATATATGTGGTTTATAAAATACCTTTGTAGATGTTTTCATTTTATTTTATTTTATTATAAAAACAACTTTCATTACTTGACAGTCAGTAATTGTAATTGTTGCTTGGTTTGTGGGCGCAATCAAATATAACTGCTGCATCTCTTCACTAAGTGTATACAAAAACTATTGAGATACAAATCAAAAGAACTTACCTACTTTAACCTGTGCCAAATTATTAAATCAAAAACATTACTTTATGTATCATATTTTTTCTGTTCATAGAATTTTTCTTCACTTTTTTCTAAAATTCTGACATAACCCCCTGTCCCCCCAAAAAAAAGATGTGGCATACACAACTAATATGTGCGATGACTCAAATCATTAAATATTTTTTCCAAACCATGTGATTCATCCAAATTTATTGTTTACAATTATTATTGGCATTATTTGTACAATTATGGTGAAAATTGAGAGAAAGCCATGTGCTCCACTAAAACGGTATTTCAGTGGAAAAATTGAAATGCTTAAAATTAGTCGCAAACAGTTTCTGATGAAATAACCACAATATCAGCGGTAACAAAAAACTTTAAATGTTGTCCAAATTTCTCTGTAGTACATTTAGTTGAGTTAACTCTATCTGTCGCACATCTCCTCCAAATACCTATTAAGACATATTCATGTATTAACATTATGATGTTACTGCTTTTGATGCAGGAATCTTACAAAGGACTTTGTCATATATATAATTATGTATTTTGTAAATATAATTGTAGCAATAATAATAACATAGATGCATTTTAGACTAAAATTAATAGATTTTAGGAGTATGTGAAGAGATTTATATTTTGAAAGTGTGTGTTATAAATGTGTGCGATGGGAAAATGTTTCTCTTTTTTTAAATGAGTATATTTTTGCTGTAGTTGAAAGTTTTAGTAAAACCTGTTATATTATATGAACATTAAAAGGCATTTAAATATCATCTTTGCTGTACTGTTATAATTCCAGTTATTGTAATATGTAAATGGGTAGAGACGCCATTTTACACCTCAATCTGAGAAATTACATCTTTTCTTCTTTTTTTTTAATGTCAACATTTTGGTGTTTCTTTATGAATTTGTAAGATATTTATAGAAGGCATTATATTCAACTTCTTAATCAAAGAAAGCTTAGAAAGAACTCCCGTGTGCTGAGAGTATTGAAAACACATTAAAAATTAATTCAAAATTACCTGTACATGAGATATTGATAGAAAAGCTGAAAACTAATTATGTACATCAGGTAACTAATATGAACAGAACAGAACAAAAAAAATTATGAATTATTATGCTAATTAGAGAATTAATATGAACAAATTTTAACCCAAAATTAATCAGGCCTGTCTATTGTCCTAGAGCATTTATGTACCAAATTTTATTCAAATGTGATGATCAGTAATTGAGATATCAGTGTTAATTAATTATGTTAATTAGGTGATTAATAAGCATAAATATTTACCAAAAACTAATTGGTTTCTGCATAGTTCTCTTTAAAAGTTTCATTAAAATCCAATTTGTGGTTCTTTATATATCAGTGGAACATTATGCAAATTAGGTAATTAATATCCAATTAAAACTAATTAGGTCTCTGCATAATCCTAGAAGATCTATGTAGCAAGTCTCATTGAAATATGATGATTACTACTTGATATATCAAAAGCTGAAAATTAATTAATTATGCAAATTAGATAATTAATATGTACTCATATTACCCTAAAAACTATCAGGTTTGTGCAGTGTCCTATGACATCTATGTACCAAGTGTCATTGAAATGTGATGATTACTACTTGAAATATCAAAAGCTGAAAATTATTTAATTATGCAAATTAGCTAATTAATATATACTGATATTAGCCTAAAACTATCAGGTCTGTGCAGTGTCCTATGATGTCTATGTACCAAATTTCATTGAAATGTGATGATTACTACTTGAAATATCAAAAGCTGAAAATTAATTAATTATGCAAATTAGGTAATTAATATTTACTCATATTACCTTAAAAACTATCAGGTCTGTGCAGTGTCCTATGACATCTATGTACCAAATTTCATTGAAATGTGATGATTACTACTTGATATATCAAAAGCTGAAAATTAATTAATTATGCAAATTAGCTAATTAATATATACTGATATTACCCAAAAAACTATCAGGTCTGTGCAGTGTCATATGACATCTATGTACCAAGTGTCATTGAAATGTGATGATTACTACTTGAAATATCAAAAGCTGAAAATTAATTAATTATGCAAATTAGGTAATTAATATGTACTCATATTACCTTAAAAACTATGAGGTCTGTGCAGTGTCCTATGACATCTATGTACCAAATTTCATTGAAATGTGATGATTACTACTTGAAATATCAAAAGCTGAAAATTAATTAATTATGCAAATTAGGTAATTAATATCTACTGATATTACCCAAAAAACTATCAGGTCTGTGCAGTGTCCTATGACATCTATGTACCAAATTTCATTGAAATGTGATTACTACTTGAAATATCACAAGCTGAAATATAATTAATTATGCTAATTAGGTAATTAATATGTACTCGTATTACCCTAAAAACTATCAGGTCTGTGCAGTGTCCTATGACATCGATGTACCAAGTGTCATTGAAATGTGATGATTAGTACTTGAAATATCAAAAGCTGAAAATTAATTAATTATGCAAATTAGGTAATTAATATGTACTCATATTACCCTAAAAACTATCAGGTCTGTGCAGTGTCCTATGACATCTATGTACCAAGTTTCATTGAAATGTGACAATTACTACTTGAAATATCAAAGCTGAAAATTAATTAATTATGCTAATTAGGTAATTAATATCTACTGATATTACCCTAAAAACTTTCAGGTTTGTGCAGTGTCCTATGACATCTATGTACCAAGTTTTATTGAAATGTGATGATTAGTACTTGAAATATCAGTGGAAAAGCCGAAAATTGATTAATCATTATGCAAATTAGGTAATTAATATTGCACAGATTTTTACCCAAAACTAATCAAATCTGCGCATTAGTTTGGAGCATCTGTGTGCCAAGTTTCATCAAAATCCAATGAGTGGTTCTTTAGATATCAGTGGAACAGTCATGAAACAGCTAAAAATCAGCTAATTATCATGCAAATTAGGTAATTAATATGCATGGATTTTTACCAAAACCTAATCAAATCTGCGCATTGGCCCAGAGCATCTATGCACCAAGTTTCATCAAAAACTGATGTATGGTTCTTGGGATATCAGTGGAACAGACGGACACACATACACACATACACACACACATACAACCACACTAACTGCAAAGACTCCCGTTTTGTGCTTCGCACACGAGAGTCAAAAACTAAAAGCAAATCGGCTCAAATACGACTTGATATAAAATATGCCCCCTCCCCTCTTGTAAAATAGTGAACACGAGTCTATTCAGCTTGCACCACTGCAACAACATACTTTGCTTTAAAGTTAAAACAAACTTCAAGATTCTTTTTTCAGTCATTTTTAATTGCAAAAAGAAATAGGAGCTTGTACATGTGTCTCAGTGCAGATGGTAAAGAATAAACTCCTTCAATGGCAAGAGAATACTGTGACTGGCCAGGAGTCTTCTGTCCCTTGCCTATGAAATGCACAGTAGAGCAGTCACATGGAGTGTTGTCCTATTACAATTCGTTGTAAGTAGAGGCTCTGTTTTCATGAATGGATGCAAATGTATATAATATCTAACTTTACATCTGACCTTTCACATTCAGGTCTCGGAGAACCAGCAACTGATCTTGTGTTACCGTTTTCTATAATTTGCTGTAATTGGTTGACAAATCTTGTCTGATGTAGCGATCAGAATTAAAAATGACTGTGGCCTCAAAGCCAACTTCCTTTTGACATTAATCATTGAATTTTATCCAATGAAACTAAACATGCTGCTAAAATGGACACATTCAATGTTAATGTGTGATTTCTCTCAAAAAACTGTTAAATTTTAGAGGTTCTAAGAAACTCACTATGGTTTCATTTTATCAGAAAACTTGTTTTTTTAAATGAACTTTAAACATTAACATTTTTATGATAAAAACAGAATTATATTATGTAAAAAAAGGAATTGTTTTTAGTCAAATTAGTTGTTTGGTTCTTGTGGTTGTAGGTTATCTGCAGGTGGCACGATGGCTGGCGATGGATCCATTAAAGCAGCCGAAGGTTGTTCCATTGCTCCAACCATGCTTTGCGTCATGAATGATGTCCACTCAGTGGCCCAATCTTCTGCATCACCACTGCCAGTTTCGCTGCTCCCGCTCACATTCAGATCCAAAGACTTGTTAATGATTTTGCGTAAATCACGTTTTCCATCTTTGTCTTGCCGTTCAACTTTCATCTGGCCTTCGGGTACAACTGAAAGGATAAAATATTTATTTTCAATTAATGTTCGACCAAAACCAGTAATTTTTAAATCACCCAATGTGCAGTTTCAACATGAAAATTTAACCTACAATGCCTCAAGGTAGAGACGTACAAAATGTACCTTGCTGATGTCATCCTAGCGCGTCATGTTTTGTGTTCAGCCGCTTAGCCGTTAGTGTCAGATTAAAAATATGGATAACTGTGAAATATTGAAATAAACAACGATATCACCGTGAAGCGAAATAACTGAAGAAATTCTCTCGACAAGGCTACGCAGTACATGCCAATAGAGGGCGTGATTTCACTTTGGTGTTGTTGTCCATGGCATCACTTGTCGTTTCGCAAACTCTCGCAAACTGCTTGAATGAAAACAATTTTTTTTGCATGAATCAATAGTTTATCAATTGCAATACTTTTCTGGAACTTATTTGAAAATTCACTATCTACTCAGAGGTGACACGGGTAAACCAAAAAAAAACGCACATCATGTTTTAATTTGCCATTTTCCTTGGCATTTCTCTTTTGGAGCCAACAAAATTTGAGTAATTTTTTTAATTTTTACTTGAAAACATGGCCATTTTTGTCCCATTCTTCTGTACAGACTATAAACAGAACTATTTTGTGATGAAAAGAGGGAACCGGTAGTGAAACGGTTAAGGATGTATTAATCTACATTTACATGCTATGCCATTTTTAATTTTGAAAATCTGGTAATTATTAAAAATTTGGGAAGGTAAAAGTCACTGTAATTTATTCACGTGTTTGGAAAGAGCTGCAAATGTAAGTAACAGCAAATTTCATCAAAATCTATAAATAGTGCTAAGGTACAAAAGTATGTCTACCTTAACTTGTTGGACATAACTACTCCCGCTCCCACTCAATTGACTTTCTACAAATTGTAATATGCAAATTTCACAAATTAATGTTAATTATTAATGGAAATTGCTTCATCAGGATTGAAAGGATAATATTGCATTTTTTTTAGTAGAACCATGTCATAATATGTAAACAAGTGAACAGGATACCCCAGCCTAACAATGCACGTTCAGCTCAAGTTATCCATGATTAACTTATAACCATACCTGCGTTGTCTTGTTCCCTGTAGTCTTCCTGCTGGTAATTCATTTCTGGTCTCTTGACTGGTGGCGTGTAGTACATTACACAACAGGCGCATCTACTGTTTGGTGCAGGAGGCAAGTTGACACCTGATAATCCATTTATCATATCTGGAGAGTAGTGCAAAACTTGTACGATGGTTGGCTTGTTGCCTTCGGTGCCAGGTGGTACAGCAATGCGTCTTTGTACGAGTGGGATGTTCGGACCAAGGTTGTTGTGGTTGTTGTTATTTATGACTCCACTTTCACGGCTATTTTCTGATGTAGCTGCAGCTGTCATTGGAGTGCCCTGGTATGTTATGACATCTGAGACTTCTGAGTTTTGAGAAGACTTTGCATCGTCATCACTTCCTTGTATGCTGTCTTCGGATTCTGAAGCATAAAGGTCCACATTCTCACCACTTGGAGCTGCTGTGCCGGGCAGGGCTGGGTTCTGCCCATCTTCACCGGATGCAGGTTGCGGGTCATCACGATCAACGGGGAGCGAATTTTCCAGGTTAAGATTGGGAGATTGTTGGATAGAAACAGGGACTACTATCTGCTGATCTGGAATACTTGCAACAGGAATATTTAATGGTTGAGGTTCAACTAATTGTTTTTGTTGGCTCGCAGCTGCGTTTATCCTATCAAGTTGCAACTGTACATCTCTCACTAAGCTCTCATGACTGGGGGCGGGCATGGGTGGGTACTGTAGTGGTGCACTCCTCATTCCCGGCTGAGACATCACATCTGACTGCATAGCTGCTTTTTGTTGTGGACTAAGAATAGCCATGACTGTGTTCTGGGAACACTGAACAGGATTACTATTGACTGGGTACATAAGGGGTCTCTCGAGAAAGGATGAACTGAAGTTTGGCAAGGTGCTGGCACCAAAGGGATAATTACTAGGCATGTAACCTTGTGTATTGTAAGGCATTCCCTGACATGTTGGATGCACTGGAAATCCTGGTGCAGAAGAATACTGGACTGGAGCGGAGTATGATGAAAGATACCCTGGGTAACTTTGATTCTCTTGTTGTTCTCCATTACTTGGGGGGTGAAATTGTTTTGCTGAATGTGAAGAATTTTTCCGCAATGCAGACAGGTTCAAATCCTGCAATGGTTCGCCTTTTCTCTTGCGCGTCTGTGTACTACCTTTTTTGGGACTGGTTGGTTTTGTTTTATCATAGTTTTCATTCAATGACCAAATCTTTCCTCGCTTCCTTCTGCTGTTGTCCATGGTACCAGGGCGTGATTTAAATGTTGGATGAATGAGAGCGTGTCGAATGGAACTCTGCAGATAATAAAGAATCAACACAGTTATAATCAAGTAGACTGTGAAAAATTAAGATGCAATCCTTTGGAGTTTTGAAGACGTGAGATAATAAAAAAAAAACTAATTTTAAACATCCTAATGTGGAGGTAAGTCAGAAAAATGAGTTATCATTCCTAAAGCCTTCTAAATGCATTTGAAAACTATTTTAATTTAGAATAACTGGGTCCAAAAATCAAATCACAAGTTATAGAAAACGAGAAATATTTCGCTATTTATCAATACACTAAATCTCGTAATCATATTAATGCATTGCTGTACTTCTTCTTCAATTGTCAATTATTCTTCAATTGTCAATTATTCTTCAATTTTCATGTGTGCAATTTGGTGACTTGATGACACCCCAAGATGATGAGTTGTTCAATAGTTTCCAGTTATTGACAACAAACTGATATCTTGTGATGTATAACATATTTCAAACGCACGTATCAAATGTTGTTGACAGTACATTTTATCAGGGCTTGAGCTAGAGTACATGCCTTACAAACTACTGTAAACATGCACACCAAGTGGCATTCCATTTGAAAAATGTATTAATTTTAATTCAGTTAAAATTCTGGCTTAAACATTGTGCAGAGTCATTTTCACTTGCCAGCTTGTAAAAGTCCCAGCAAAAGTAGATCTAGTTTTATGGAGAGTGTAATAACCAGTAGACACGCTTGGAGGTACCTGTGCATACCTCATCTGTTTGTTTGTTAAGCATGGATTGCTATGGATACAACAAATTACACAACGGAACATCTCTATTGGATGTTTTTAAACTCACCATCCATGTTCTCTTACTCTTTTCTGACATATTTCTGTAATAGCTGTATTTTGCTCTGTAAAAAAAAATATAGAACTGGAGTTTAAAATGACCAACAATATATGGATTGTCATCCAGCACCTTTTAGCCTCAGTCGTAGGGCCTAGAAAAACAAAGTTAGTGTTTTTCCTGACATTGCCTACCTGCCTTTTTTTGTTATAATAATGTTAAAATTTCTTAGGAAAACAAAAGGCGAGGAGAAATTGTTATATTTATGAGCCATTATCCCTATATGCATATCTATCATTTGCTCCGTCATGGGTGTGGGATATTATAGACAGTACCGGTATCTCTGTTAGTTTTCTGGCAAAAACATACACAGGGTCAACCTACTCCGAGGGTCTTTCTCTCTTTCACATAAAAAGAGTGGGTATGCATCGTCCTATATAAGATTTTACAGACATACAAACTCGCGCCTGTTTGACTTCACAGTGCAGTCAACCAGTTTGCTACACTGTACCCAACAAAAGGTCGACCATCTCACCGCGCGCATGTTATGACCGCGTACGTATCGCCCGAATACATTTATCATATTTCAGAATATTCAAACATACAATGAATGATTTCATAATAAAATCTAATAAGTTTTGACTTATTCGGAAAATTCGTTCCAGGTGCATGGATATGTTTTGAAACTCACTCAATTGCTTCATATATGTCTCCTGGTTGCATTTCACCTCCCTCGCTTTCTGCCAAAACTTCGGTCACCAATTCGACGTACGTTTTCGTTGGTTTGCCATTATTGTCACGGTTGGAAATTACAACCTGGTCGAAATACAATTTTTGTTTAGCACGGGATTTCCTGTCCCCGGAGTTACTCTGGTCTTCGGGCTGGGAGTTTTCTATCGCGCCTCTATTTCCCTCAGGCAAAGTGAGCTCACACGGCGTGTTTGTCAGCGCTACTCCGACTTGTACCGCCATTAGGTTTTAAATCACGGGTGGTTACGTTCCTGACTAAGAGATATTGTTATACCACCAAACCGTCTAAGCATAAGTTTGTCCGGACATCAAATAAACAGAAACCACGAGAAGCGCGACTTCTTTGTGCTGGACGCGGATCACGCGCACCAGCTCGCGCCCTCATTCAAAGAAATAATTTGCATCCCATGTTTTGATTGGCTGAAAGTGTAGAACTTATTGCTAGCTGTATGGAATATGAAAATAAATGAAAAATATTCAAACTACTATTCCAGAATTCGCTAATATACAGAAAAATTGTTATATTCACTTTATATCGATGTTAGCCACAAATATTAAGCATTAGTTGTGGCTCGACATATTTTTTTGATAACTGGGTCTGTTTTCGGGCAGTATTCTTTACTTGGTTCAATTTTTGAGCAATATTCTTTACCGGGCACAGTTTTCGGGCAGTATTCTTTTATTTAAAGTTTTCTGTGAGGTTTTTTTTCTTGTGCCAATTTGCGGGCATTATTTTCATATCAAATATTCAACTAAAATGTGTTTCATTGAGCAAATAGTTTGTTTTTTTTCTTGAAAAGTACACAAATAGCGTTGTTTCAAAGTTGTTATCAACATTGATGCCTTCTGTTCAAAAGGCACGCCAGTGAGAAAATATGCTTCCCACAATACCTTGCGATACACAGTATGGAATTATGACAGTGCCTCTATCATGGTTTACATGTTTAGCTTATCATATGAGTGATTGTCCGTCGTCGTCCGTCGTCGTCGTCCGTCGTCGTCCGTCGTCCGTGTCAATGTTTTACTTTTTCGACTTCTTCTTAAAAACTACAAGCCTGAATGCTTTGATACTTGGTGTATATGTACCTTGGGTAGACCTCTCTTAGGTTTGTTCATTTCATGTTGATATCTTCAATTCTCTAATTTTGGTGAATATTTTTGTAATTTTTGGTAAAAAGTGACATTTTCGACTTTTTGTTAAAAACCGCAAGTCCAATTGCTTTGATATTACATATATAGATACTACATGTAGACCTTCCTCAGATTTGTTCATTTTGTGATGATATCTTCAGTTCTCTAATTTTGGTGAATATTTTTGTCATTTTTGGTAAAAAGTGATATTTTCGACTTCTTGTTGAAAACTGTAAGTCCGATTGCTTTGATATTACATATATAGGTACTACATGTGGACCTCTCTCAGATTTGTTTGTTTTGTGATGATATCTTCAATTCTCTATTTATTTTGGTGAATATTTTTGTAACTTTTGGTAAAAAGTGATATTTTCGACTTCTTGTTAAAAACCGTAAGTCCGATTGCTTTGATACTATTCATATTGTTCATTTTCTAATGATGTCTTCAGTTCTTTAATTGAAATGTGCATTGCTAACAGCGGAGCTATCTCAGCCGATAGGCTGCTTGTTTTTTTTTAACGATGTTGTTACCTCACAATTTAAAGGACGGTAGTCGTCGTACCACGCATGTGCTAGTATGGGTCTCATATAAACAAAGATGCGCAACAGCCAAAGTCGCCATCTTTGCTTATATGAGACTCATATATCTCGCGCATGCGTGGCGCGACGACTACCGCGCTTTAAGTTTCCTACATGCACAGCGTACACATCAGATTTTAAAAGGGAAGGTCCGGGCAAACAACATAATGCTCCTACATGAGCTCCACAGATGTAAGAGAGAGAGAGAGCAATTTACATTTTTTATATCACTTTTCATTTTCTAGATATTCAACATTCATGAGTAATATATATTTCACCATCTTGATTCTCCAGCGAAAGATTGTGGGTAAAGTGTGACATCATAGAGAAAATGAGAATTATGATGTTTGCCTGAACTCTTCCTTTAAAGCGCTGTAGTCGCCTCGCTGCGCATGTGTGACATTTGTGTTGATAAACATTGATTTTCCCACAATCCAATGTATGAGGTTGACCTGGGCGCGATATGCACTGATTACCGCCGATGACTCCTTGATACCTTCGAATAACATGAAAATTATCTAATTAAAGCTTGGAAACGTCTCAGTTCATACTCGTTGATCTGCGCAACAGTCAAAGTCGCCATATTGTTTATATGAGATCCTTATATCTCGCACATGCGCAGCGCGACGACTACCGCGCTTTAACGTCTACATGCGCAAGCTGAAAAACAATATGAACTCACAGTCCCTCTATAGACTGTGATGAACTCAAGTATTTGGAACCCTCGCTGCCTTTATTAGGCACAGCTGGTGGAAACATTCGCTGGATCCTGGCGTCCTTTTGCGCGAAACGGACTAGAGAAGTGAAAACAAAAATTATTCAGTTGTACCCTACTGAGAATGTTACTGAGCATCTGTGCGTTGCATCATGGGAGAGAGATTCGTGTGAAGTGTGGCCATATTATATAGTGTACGGGCAATGAGGATATAAATAGAATATTCAAATGAAAATTGGATGACGTAAATGTAAAATGGGGTTTACGTTTATGACATACATGAAGCCAGTTTTTACTTTAAAATTGTCCCGATGATCATAATTGGTTTCATTAATTAGTTTATTTAATAGAGACAAGTCAAATCAATTTTCAGCACGCTCCTATAATCTAATAATAACGAGGACTCCAAATGACGTGACACCCGAACCACGTCTTAGCTCATCCATCAATCGAAAATTTTGTTTGAGAAACTCTTATTGACGCCTCCAAATCAGTCTCTCGTGACAGCTACCTATAAAGCGCTCGAAAATATAATTGTCGCCGTGTAGCGCCAACAACGATAGACATTTCCATTATTTTACAACGTAGTTTCGTGGTGGCGCTATACATGATCAAAGCTTCGTCACGATCACCACATGGCAATACACCTATAGCACTCTTCTGGAGTAGATTTACCTTGTCGGTCCATAATCCATGATTGATCTATGACGTATAACCATGTGATACGCACGTGCATCAATGAATACAAGAACTACAAGCTTCAAATACGAAGAGTACAATGAAATGCCATGGTTTCCTACTTGTCCTATTTGTAAAAATCAAAACATGGAAGAAGTATCACATTTTTTGCTCAAATGCAATCTTTACAAACCTGAAAGGAACATTTTCATAAATAACCTTACAATTCCTCTAAACAACTAAACAGAATGCTTTTTGTTAGTTGTTTACACTTTATTGTTCATTCACATCAAGATCACAAAGTGGATTCGATTGGAATAAAGATATTATTATTACATAGTAAGTGCCTGGGTATTTAGCTGGTTACGGACTATAGTCTTTGAGTAGAAATCTTACATGATTAATAACAAATGTCAGTTTCCGCTGTTCGTCCACACCAACACTAACACCGCCACCACTACGTATTGGATAGAGTCTGTGGACAGCTTCTTCCCGATTCGTGATGCAGTACGGTTACGAAATAAAATTCATATAGTTACGTAGACGCGCGTGACAACCATGATGCTACGTACATTGCTTTGTCAATTGTTGGTGTTGACGCCCGTCTGTGCATATTGAATCGTTAATTGCTTGTATTGACGCCCGTCTGCACATATTGAATATATAAACTGTTTGATTTGTTTGATATATGCCGTTCCATATTCATATTGCTGGGAATCGCTACAGATAGTGGATATATGACGGCATATCAAACAACATTGATCCAAGACAACGAATCAATGGTTACTTGAGACTCCTGTATAGCAGATGTTCATCTTGTGTATCTCGAACAAAAATCATTGCCTAGTAACTGACTATGGATGGTGAAGATTAGTCATTTTTTTCAGCTGCCGTGTAAGCAGTGGTATTCAGTTTCATTTACAGAATGATAATTCCTGCTAGCACAGTTGCCAACATAAACAGTATCGTAATCTGTGTTTCATATTTTATATGGTAAATTCAAAACATTGCTTTGGTCGCTCAAACCTCATATTGATTAGATACAGGTATGCAAGTACGTACATTTACTGGTACGTACTATTATTTTAAATGCCATGCGCATTTATATTTTTTGAATGTGTATCCATTTTTATACACTGCCGTTTCATATATATATATATATACTGGATTGCAATTTAAAGTAAACTCTAAACTTGAACGTTGTATTAGTGGAACACAACTAAGAATGATTTAATGCCGTATTAGGCATGTGCGCACGCGCTTTAAATTACCGGTGCGTATCAATAATTCAAAATACATGCATATTGATGTAGTTGCTGCTTACGAGAGTTATTTTGTGTTCCGATACAAATAACTGTGAAGTGTACAGTACACGATAATCCCACGTGCATTAGTTTACCAAATTAAATATACAATAATAATGTGAGAAAAATGTTCATAGTAATATACAAGAAGTGACAGTCAATATTCTGGTGGGGAGTTTTCAATTATACGTGCTCAGTCATCTTGGAATGTTGTTTTAAAGGGCGTGATCGTCGCGGTACGCATGCGTTGGACAGGAATTCCCAATCAACATAGATGATGACTTTGATTGCTGCACAGATCAATGTGTACACAAAACAAACACTACAAATATTTAATTATGTAATTTCTATGATGATTGGAATGCAACGAAAGACTCTAAGGAGTAAAAGTCTGTATTTAGTTCACATCGCGATCAGATTAAAACTGGCATTCATTGACGGTGGCAAGCGGGAGAGCACGCTGGGTTGCGTGAAAATCAGTGTTTATCAAGGAAGATCTAGTGTATGCATGGCGCGACGAACACCGCGCTTTAATCATTTTAAAATATTTTTGTTCGATACTACATCTTGATAAAACATTGGAATACTCGGTATGAGTTATTGTGAAATAAAATGTGTACGACGGGCATCAATCAGTGTTCACGGTAAAACGCCCCTATATGATTTTGTCAGACTGAGCATAAATCTACGCTTCAGGATAATTTTCTTTGCCCTCTCTTAACAGTTCCAATGTTTGTAGTTCCATAACTTCTCATAGTTTTGACCAAGCATACTGTGTTTTTGAACAGACTTGTATTGCAGTGATAGTGTGTTGAGCCTCTAACATCGCCTCTAACGCAGACTACAGCTTGGTAGATTCGAGCAAAAAGAGGTGTCAACCATGATTGTGTACCCCGATAACTTGTGTCAAGCTCTTAATGTGTCATGATTTCGTTGTACCTTAATAATGTATCAAGTTTACAGTAGGGCATGATTTTGTTGTACCCTGATAATGTGTCTATCTGTCAATAAGGCACAATTGTACCCAGGTTGTACCCAGATAATGTGACATAAGGCGTTAAAGCGGGAGGGTTGTCACCTGTGCACGCGCGGGTATTGAGTCCCATGCCACGATAACAACACGCTCTAAAAACGCAAAAGGCTCATGGGTAGACGCTTGTCTGTAAACAATGACACCATTGACACTGCAGTTCTGCGTCTTCTACACCGATCTGACGCATATCGCGCTAGGTGTGCCGGGAGTTTGTTCGAAATTTCGAACGTTTCGAAGTCAATCGTCGATTGCCACGTATTTTACGGATATATTAAATCGTTTCAGGGACTTGTTTATTAAATAATGATAAATGAAACTTAGAAAACTTGTAAGAACAAACTGGGCCCAAATTGCGCAAATTGCAATAAGTTTACGCTGCTAGAGTCTGGTTCGGATGGAGTTCAACGCGTGATTTTATTGCGTTCAAGGACGTTCTAATTTCGAACTAGTTGAAACCGGAAATAACTCAACTACTTTCGAACTTCAAACACAAATTTGATTATCGTTATTATGTGTTAGTTTCTGTTGTTTCAAAAATTGAATTATGTATGACAATAATATTTCACTCTATAAACAATGTTTCACTAAAATATATGATTCAAAGGCAACCCAAATTGTAAAAAGCAATATCAAGTTCTGTTGTAAAGAGGCGGCGGAGTGGAATTTTAGCCAAAATCGGCTAGTAAGTCGTCATATCGAACTCCGCACAGTTCGATGCGCGTTACTTATCATCACTGCACAAAGCAGCTTTGCATAGAACTCATTTGCATATTAGAATATGTTCGAACTACAAGACCCTGTCGGTTAACAAAGTTATGCGTAAGTCACTCCGGTTACTTTAATCATTTTATTAAGAGGTTTCACGCCCTGACTCTAAATAAAATGTTCAGTTAATTAGACAAAATATACATGACTTGCGTTAGAAAATTACAATCCTTTCCTACATGCCAAAGCACTAGTTTCTACTATAAATGACTAACTTTATAAACTTACTAGAACCTGTGTATTGCTGTTAGACACGTAAAATTGAACCCGTTCAAGCCAGAAATAGTATTGAAATATTCACCAGAATACAAGATGAACGGAAATATTAGGAAACTCTTTTCAGTTAAATTAGTCTTTAATATTTCTTTCCCAACTATATATACGATAACAGAACGTTTTTTCTTCCAAGTTTTAGTGTATCACGTGCGCCATTTCACTACAGTAACATGACCTTGCAAAACATAGTCCGTTATTTAAAACTTGTTGTACAACAATGTATTGTTCGCATTTATGGGCTGTATTTTCCCAAGTTAATCTGAATGCTGTGCGTGTTGATAATAACAACGCTTATCACGTTTTATTTTATGTTAGTCGCAACTTGAGTGTCTCTGAAACTCAGATTGCAAATGGTGTTTCAACATTTTTTAGTGTTCTGCGTAAGTTTAGAGCTGTTTTTACTCAAGAAAAGATGCTAGTGAGACTTCCAATATGGCATAATAGCGCTGTAGTTTAACAATATGTCAAGCTTCCAATGTATCATGGTTTCTTTGCACCCTGATATTGTATCAAGCTGAGATAATGATAATGATAAAGTATCTAATATTCCGATATAGCATGGCATATCGTTGTACCATGATAGTGTGCTAAGCTTCGAATAATGCCATATCGTTGTGCCATGATAGTGTGCTGAGCTTCGAATAACGCCATATCGTTGTGCCATGATAGTGTGCTAAGCTTCGAATAATGGCATATCGTTGTGCCATGATAGTATGCTAAGCTTCGAATAATGTCATATCGTTGTACCATGATAGTGTGGCTAAGCTTCGAATAATGCCATATCGTTGTGCCATGATAGTGTGCTAAGCTTCGAATAATGCCATATCGTTGTGCCATGATATTGTGCTAAGCTTCGAATAATGCCATATCGTTGTGCCATGATATTGTGCTAAGCTTCGAATAATGCCATATCGTTGTACCATGATAATGTGCTAAGCTTCGAATAATGTCATATCGTTGTGCCATGATAGTGTGCTAAGCTTCAAATAATGCCATATTGGTATGCCATGATAGTGTGCTAAGCTCTGAATAATGGTATATCGTTGTGCCATGATAGTGTGCTAAGCTTCGAATAATGGCATATCGTTGTGCCATTTCAGTTAAATTAGTCTTTAATATTTCTTTCCCAACTATATATACGATAACAGAACGTTTTTTCTTCCAAGTTTTAGTGTATCACGTGCGCCATTTCACTACAGTAACATGACCTTGCAAAACATAGTCCGCGATAAAATAGTTCGTATTTACGTTTTTACTGAGGTCCGACATTAATAAATAGTTCGGATGTCACATACGTTTTTTTCCCACTTTTTGTAGTACGTTTTCAGATGTAACAGGTACAAGAAAATGGCCGTGCGTAGTGAGGTGATTGACCACAAAATTGAAGGCTGCCTGTGGCAGAGGCACTATTGCGTAAAGCGCAAAGACCTCTTGGGAAGGAGATTGGCGTCCTATGACACAGGTTTGTGCTGGGACAGCGCTTCCGGTGACGACACAACGCAATGACACGCTATGGCCATCTGACGCATGCGCAGGTGACGACTCCCCCGCTATAAATGAAGTATTTTATGCAAGATCCAACGATTTGGTACGCAATTTTAATAAGTGCTCTGTTCCTGTTAAGACTCCGGTTATTTAAAACTTGTTGTACAACAATGTATTGTTCGCATTTATGGGCTGTATTTTCCCAAGTTAATCTGAATGCTGTGCGTGTTGATAATAACAACGCTTATCACGTTTTATTTTATGTTAGTCGCAACTTGAGTATCTCTGAAACTCAGATTGCAAATGGTGTTTCAACATTTTTTAGTGTTCTGCGTAAGTTTAGAGCTGTTTTTACTCAAGAAAAGATGCTAGTGAGACTTCCAATATGGCATAATAGCGCTGTAGTTTAACAATATGTCAAGCTTCCAATGTATCATGGTTTCTTTGCACCCTGATATTGTATCAAGCTGAGATAATGATAATGATAAAGTATCTAGCATTCCGATATAGCATGGCATATCGTTGTACCATGATAGTGTGCTAAGCTTCGAATAATGCCATATCGTTGTGCCATGATAGTGTGCTGAGCTTCGAATAACGCCATATCGTTGTGCCGTGATAGTGTGCTAAGCTTCGAATAATGGCATATCGTTGTGCCATGATAGTATGCTAAGCTTCGAATAATGTCATATCGTTGTACCATGATAGTGTGGCTAAGCTTCGAATAATGCCATATCGTTGTGCCATGATAGTGTGCTAAGCTTCGAATAATGCCATATCGTTGTGCCATGATATTGTGCTAAGCTTCGAATAATGCCATATCGTTGTACCATGATAATGTGCTAAGCTTCGAATAATGCCATATCTTTGTGCCATGATAGTGTGCTAAGCTTCAAATAATGCCATATTGTTATGCCATGATAGTGTGCTAAGCTCTGAATAATGGTATATCGTTGTGCCATGATAGTGTGCTAAGCTTCGAATAATGGCATATCGTTGTGCCATGATAATGTGCCAAGCTTCAAATAATGCCATATCGTTGTGCCATGATAGTGTGCTAAGCTTCGAATAATGCCATATCGTGGTGCCATGATAGTGTGCTAAGCTTCGAATAATGGCATATCGTTGTGCCATGATAGTCTGCCAAGCTTTGATTAATGACATATCTTTGTACCATGATAGTGTGCTAAGCTTCGAATAATGCCATATCGTTGTGCCATGATAGTGTGCTGAGCTTCGAATAATGCCATATCGTTGTGCCATGATAGTGTGCTAAGCTTCGAATAATGGCATATCGTTGTGCCATGATAGTATGCTAAGCTTCGAATAATGTCATATCGTTGTACCATGATAGTGTGCTAAGCTTCGAATAATGCCATATCGTTGTGCCATGATAGTGTGCTAAGCTTCGAATAATGCCATATAGTTGTGCCATGATATTGTGCTAAGCTTCGAATAATGCCATATCGTTGTACCATGATAATGTGCTAAGCTTCGAATAATGTCATATCGTTGTGCCATGATAGTGTGCTAAGCTTCAAATAATGCCATATTGTTATGCCATGATAGTGTGCTAAGCTCTGAATAATGGTATATCGTTGTGCCATGATAGTGTGCTAAGCTTCGAATAATGGCATATCGTTGTGCCATGATAATGTGCCAAGCTTCAAATAATGCCATATCGTTGTGCCATGATAGTGTGCTAAGCTTCGAATAATGCCATATCGTTGTGCCATGATAGTGTGCTAAGCTTCGAATAATGGCATATCGTTGTGCCATGATAGTCTGCCAAGCTTTGATTAATGACATATCTTTGTACTATGATAGTGTGCTAAGCTTCGAATAATGTCATATCCTTGTGCCATGATAGTGTGCTAAGCTTCGAATAATGGCATATCGTTGTGCCATGATAGTGTGCCAAGCTTCTAATAATGCCATATCGTTGTGCCATGATAGTGGGCTAAGCTTCAAATAATGGCATATAGTTGTGCCATGACAGTGTGCCAAGCTTCGAATAATGGCATATCGCTGTGCTATGATAGTGTGCTAATCTTCGAATAATGCCATATTGTTGTACCATGATAGTGTGCTAAGCTTTGAATAATGCCATATCGTTGTGCCATGATAGTGTGCTAAGCTTCGAATAATGCCATATCGTTGTGCCATGATAGTGTGCCAAGCTTTGAATAATGGCATATCGTTGTGCCAAGATAGTGTGCTAAGCTTCGAATAATGCCACATCGTTGTGCCTTGATAGTGTGCTAAGCTTCGAATAATGCCATATCGTTGTGCCATGATAGTGTGCTAAGCTTCAAATAATGCCATATCGTTGTGCCATGATAGTGTGCTAAGCTTCGAATAATGCCACATCGTTTTGCCTTGATAGTGTGCTAAGCTTCGAATAATGGCATATCGTTGTGCCATGATAGTGTGCTAAGCTTCGAATAATGCCATATCGTTGTGCAATGGTAGTGTGCTAAGCTTCGAATAATGCCATATCGTTGTGCCATGATAGTGTACTAAGCTTCGAATAATGCC
This sequence comes from Saccoglossus kowalevskii, assembly GCF_978046115.1. NCBI lineage: Eukaryota > Metazoa > Hemichordata > Enteropneusta > Harrimaniidae > Saccoglossus > Saccoglossus kowalevskii. The sequence goes on from NC_140659.1 coordinate 22,476,962, forward strand.
ATATTGTTGTGCAATGATAGTGTGCTAAGCTTCGAATAATGCCATATCGTTGTGCCATGATAGTGTGCTAAGCTTCGAATAATGGCATATCGTTGTGCCATGATAGTGTGCCAAGCTTCGAATAATGGCATATCGTTGTGCTATGTTAGTGTGCCAAGCTTCGAATAATGCCATATCGTTGTGCCATGATAGTGTGCCAAGCTTCAAATAATGCCATATCGTTGTGCCATGATAGTGGGCTAAGCTTCAAATAATGGCATATCGTTGTGCCATAATAGTGTGCCAAGCTTCGAATAATGCCATATCGTTGTGCCATGATAGTGTGCTAAGCTTTAAGTAATGCCATATCGTTGTGCCATGATAGTGTGCCAAGCTTCGAATAATGCCATATCGTTGTGCCATGATAGTGGGCTAAGCTTCAAATAATGGCATATCGTTGTGCCGTGATAGTGTGCCAAGCTTCGAATAATGGCATATCGTTGTGCTATGATAGTGTGCCATGCGTCGAATAATGGCATAATAAAAGGATACTAGTACTTTCCGTATGATGCCATAGACAGACAGACAGACAGACAGACAGACAGACAGACAGACAGACAGACAGACATACTCTCCTCGACGCGAGCGACCTTGATATGAATTTCGTTTAAACTATTGTTCCGTGTGTGTTATGAATTCATAGTGTATTTATATATAAATTGGTCTTTTTTTGTAATATTGACTGTAGAGTTTATTGTTGGGCGGACCCTCAATGTACCTCATTCAGTGGCCCTAATATCATTATTGATAAGTGACATATGTCAGTCAGTCTGTTCTTTGTATACTTGGTATAAATCAACAATGAAATAAGTCACTGTTCTACGCATTTTTTTTAATGACGTAAAAGACATACAGAGTTTATTTTGTAGGGGATGTAATTTTCCAACAATAAATTTGTACCTTGCAACTTTTAGTGCCGTGGAACTATTGGCAATTCTATTTAACAGTCCTGCTTTCCCGTATTTTTAATCTGTTTAAGTGTCGACACATTGTATACGTTCTGAATTGGGGGGATTTATTTGGACTATTGTGAGCGTTCTGGTGTCTCCACAATTTATAGAATTCATCGTGTAATTAGGGTGAGGTTATTTTCTTTATGGATGAGTCACGTACGGGCAACGTGCCACTCGCATTATCCAAACAGCGGGATTTAGTTTTCCCAGAAGACCGGGCTCAAAATATGGTTCGTATCAAATCAAGCAGAGTGCTTGTGATAACTTAAAGTTAGATAAATACTGTATTTAAAAGCGGAAGAACATGCACTAAAAGAGTTTATGACCACAGCGTATTAGAACCACGTGGTAATCTGAGATGACATACGAGTACACAGGAGCACTGGAAATGTAATTCTAATTGCTAAACATAGCAAAGCGGTTCGATTCTTGAGCACTTCAACAGCGTTGTTAAAGGAATTGGAGTAAATTATGCAACGTTCGGCAAATTTTGTGTAAAAAGCATAAAATTGATTCTTAGCGTACCCCCCCCCCCCTCTCGTTTAATCTACCCCATGTTGTTACGTATGTTAAGTAAGAAACAGTTATAAAATCTTCCAGGTCGATGGGCAATTTAACTTGTGTTTGCACTTGACTGTGGAATTTTTAATTTGCCTTTATAACATATTGTTGAAACAGAGAAAATAAACTGGAGCTCACGAGGTCGAAGTTTACGTTGTTACTTCAGCGCATGAAATGTACATGGGTAGGTGTCATTTATCGCCAACGTGGTCTGTATTCCCACTCCACTTCTACGATCGCAATAAAAATATCAATTTTTGAAAATGGAACAAAAGCACCTTTTAGGAGATTACGATTTCCCGTGCTGTAAGGAGGAAATGAAAATGAACCGTAAAACAGGAATATTTCAATGGCCGCAGATTTGAGATGTTTTGACAGGTCACGTGGACCCATCACTCTCATACCTCATCCACGAATAAGTATTACGTCATATGTCCCTGAATACCAGACTCAACTTTCATCAATAATTCAATCTGAGGACTTCAAACACTTTTATCGTAAACGGTTCTTCATTTGTTGCACGTTAGCCTTTTCCTCGCACTGTTTTAAATAATAAGATTAGAAGTCGCGTTCAAATTATGCCAAGTCAAGCTGCACTTTGACATAAACACCGGAGTTGTTCAATTTGGTCTGAAGATGACGCGCCTTGAAACGACCGTAAATGATGTCACTAATGCAACATCCGGGTACCAGCTTATGTGTATTATCGTAGTGAATCTATTACTGTGGGACTCAACAATTTTCTCACGCATTACAAACTCCGTTCATCCTCTCTCACGCAACGTTGAGCAAACAAGGATCCGAGTTAGGCATTCATTGAGGTCGTATATCCCGAATAGTTCCATTAACATATATTCAAAAGAGTGGGACTTTTTTGAAATAGACGTCTGGTGTCACGGAGCTTATAATATATCGATGATTACGTAATGCAACAAGGGCCAGCGAAAACCGGGGTCACCATCCTTACGCGCGCTCTAGCCTGGTTGTCAGGAAAGTTGAACTTGCTCTTGACCCATAAAGATTAAACCTTGTGAGGTCTAAGCTTGAACAAATAAAATAAATTTGTGATGACAATTATAGGCCACCGTAAATAGCTGAGTAATGGGACTATCGAAGGAAGCTCAGTTTAATTGTAGTGTAGATTACAAATACCTGTTATTTGTCTAACTGTAAATGTGAAAGACGGTCGCAGTACTTGAATCGACACCCGTCACACGGCGCCGTGTTCCCATGCGACAAATACAGCTCGTGAAAAATACACTGTTTGTTTACACGAAATTCGAACACGCACACGACGAACGGGGCGATTTAAATTCTCTGCCACACGAGTATGTTAGCATGATTTTTTTCAAGGTGAACATTAACATTGCAATAGTGCGAGTTACCAATATATTTAGTAATTTCGCGCTTCAAGTTTCATCTTCTGAGCGACAACACGCCCACCGAGATGCGACGTCTAAATATAGGTGAATGTTTAAAACATACGAAAGATCAATAAAATATGCATTCATGTTCCTAGCTCTATCCAAGGTACATACTTTTAAAATGCATTTCCCATGGGGTTCGTTAGCAGAGAAACTCTGGGAACACCAAATCTCGTAAAAAATGAAAGTGAAAGCAGTTTGGTATTTTATGTTTGAATAATATAATTGTAAATTTCGAAAACTGTATTAGTTACTTCTCTTGATGTCTGACAAAAAGTGACCTTAATCGGCGTATGAAATTAATATCCAATCGAGTTACGAGTTCCAATAAAAGTGATATTTAAGCAAATGATATAACCGATCAAGCTGTACGAATCGTGTTAGAACGGGTCATATCAAACGAGAGACGTAAATAACAACGCAGTAACAAGAACCATTATTCATCATTGTGAATTATAAACAGCCTATGTTTCCATGTATGTGTCTGTCTGTGTGTGGCTAGCTGCGATGAATTGCATCTTTTGCGTGTGTTCGTTTAAAGATATTTAATAAGTGCAAAATTGGATAATGATGAAAATAATAATAAAGCTGAATATAATCGCTTTGTTGATACAAAAAGACTATCAACAGCATGACCCCATTTGAGGTCATTCACACTTTTCACTGGCTGACGAGATACTAGTAATTACTGTGACCCATAATTAGTGTGACGGATTTGTTATGATAGTCCCTATTATGCCGTATGTTATTACATTAATGGGCAATAACAGATCATGTGGGTGTATTGCGCATGCTCTGTCTTCTGAGACTATCACAACTATATATTTTTTTTTTATATTTCACGACTTTTAAACTCAATTGTTTCTTATAGCTTCATGCAATATGGGTAATGTGGTCATGAAATTCGAAATTTGCCCAAAATAATACCGAATAAACATTTCTTGTTGATTTCCAATGCTAAGTCTTTCGGGGCGTAACAGAAGTCATTACGCATGCGCAATTTATTTATTTACTTTGCTCGAGAAGTGTCGTATCCAAGGAACTTGACAGACAATTAACCTTTCATTGTCACTTTGCAAGTATTTATTGCCACACATTGCATTGTTCATTCCTATAACATGATAAGATTTTAATCTTCAAGACTGAGACATTAAACTCTACATCTTGTGAAATTTATTTGCCACAACGGATCAATGAGGGGAAGTCGGCTTACCTCTGTTGAATGATGACGCGAGTATCTCCGGAGAGCAATGTTGAAGCGGGCATCATGGGATTGTATACATACGGGATATTTAATGTATGTCAATGTGTTTGCTGAACATATTAGAGCCTCATTATATGAACATCTACGGTAAACCAATGCATTTGTGAATACAAGCAATAGTAAAGTTTCAAGTTAAAGGGCCATCGGTAAAAAAGTGTTCATGTAATGTTCTCAAACATAAAATGTAACTGGGTGAGTTTTTAAATTAAATATACATTTTACACGCGGTTTGCTTACGTTCGCGTAAATGACTTCCTCAGGGAAAGGGTACCTACTGTTACGGTACACATGAGTTACTCGGGGGACGGGTACCTCCTGTTACGGTACCCATGACTTCCTCGGGGAACAAGTACCTACTGTTACGGTACTCATGACTTCCTCGGGGAACGGGTACCTACTGTTACGGTACCCATGGCTTCCTCAGGAACAAGTACCTACTGTTACGGTATTTCACGCTACTGCTGAATGGAACAGGTTATTCCACCACTACTGCTGGTGGAATGGTCAGGTTGTACCACCACCACCACTTGTGAATGGGATAGGTTATTCTACGTATTTCTACCACTATTGGTGTATGGGACAGGTTATTCCACCACTACTGGTGATCTGGAACAGGTTATTCCACCACTACTGGTTAATGGAACATGTTATTCCACCATTACAGCTGGTGGAATGTTCAGGTTATACCACCACCTCTGGTGAATGGGATAGGTTATTCCACCACTATTGGTGAATAGGACAGGTTATTCTACCACTGCAGGTGAATGGGACAGGTTATTCCACCACTACAGGTGTATGGGACAGGTTATTCCACCATTACAGCTGGTGGAATGTTCAGGTTATACCACCACCTCTGGTGAATGGGATAGGTTATTCCACCACTGCATGTGTATGGGACAGGTTATTCCACCACTACAGGTGTATGGGACAGGTTATTCCACCACTGCAGGTGTATGGGACAGGTTATTCCACCACTACAGGTGAATGGGACAGGTTATTCCACCACTACAGGTGTATGGGACAGGTTATTCCACCACTACAGGTGCATGGGACAGGTTATTCCACCACTACAGGTGTATGGGACAGGTTATTCCACCACTGCAGGTGTATGGGACAGGTTATTCCACCACTACAGGTGCATGGGACAGGTTATTCCACCACTACAGGTGCATGGGACAGGTTATTCCACCACTACAGGTGAATGGGACAGGTTATTCCACCACTACAGGTGAATGGAACAGGTTATTCCACCACTACAGGTGTATGGGACAGGTTATTCCACCACTACAGGTGTATGGGACAGGTTATTCTACAACTACAGGTGTATGGGACAGGTTATTCCACCACTACAGGTGTATGAGACAGATTATTCCACCACTACAGGTGCATGGGACAGGTTATTCCACCACTACAGGTGTATGGGACAGGTTATTCCACCACTACAGGTGTATGGGACAGGTTATTCCACCACTACAGGTGTATGGGACAGGTTATTCCACCACTACAGGTGAATGGGACAGGTTATTCCACCACTACAGGTGTATGGGACAGGTTATTCCACCACTACAGGTGCATGGGACAGGTTATTCCACCACTACAGGTGTATGGGACAGGTTATTCCACCACTGCAGGTGTATGGGACAGGTTATTCCACCACTACAGGTGCATGGGACAGGTTATTCCACCACTACAGGTGCATGGGACAGGTTATTCCACCACTACAGGTGAATGGGACAGGTTATTCCACCACTACAGGTGAATGGAACAGGTTATTCCACCACTACAGGTGTATGGGACAGGTTATTCCACCACTACAGGTGTATGGGACAGGTTATTCTACCACTACAGGTGTATGGGACAGGTTATTCCACCACTACAGGTGTATGAGACAGATTATTCCACCACTACAGGTGCATGGGACAGGTTATTCCACCACTACAGGTGAATGGGACAGGTTATTCCACCACTACAGGTGAATGGGACAGATTATTCCACCACTACAGGTGCATGGGACAGGTTATTGCACCACTACAGGTGTATGGGACAGGTTATTCCACCACTACAGATATATGGGACAGATTATTCCACCACTACAGGTGCATGGGACAGGTTATTCCACCACTACGTGTGTATGAGACAGGTTATTCAACCACTACATGTGTATGGGACAGGTTATTCCACCACTACAGGTGAATTGAACAGGTTATTCCACCACTACATGTGTATGGGACAGGTTATTCCACCACTACATGTGTATGGGACAGGTTATTTCACCACTACAGGTGTATGGGACAGGTTATTCCACCACTACAGGTGCATGGGACAGGTTATTCCACCACTACAGGTGTATGGGACAGGTTATTCCACCACTGCAGGTGTATGGGACAGGTTATTCCACCACTACAGGTGCATGGGACAGGTTATTCCACCACTACAGGTGCATGGGACAGGTTATTCCACCACTACAGGTGAATGGGACAGGTTATTCCACCACTACAGGTGAATGGAACAGGTTATTCCACCACTACAGGTGTATGGGACAGGTTATTCCACCACTACAGGTGTATGGGACAGGTTATTCTACAACTACAGGTGTATGGGACAGGTTATTCCACCACTACAGGTGTATGAGACAGATTATTCCACCACTACAGGTGCATGGGACAGGTTATTCCACCACTACAGGTGTATGGGACAGGTTATTCCACCACTACAGGTGTATGGGACAGGTTATTCCACCACTACAGGTGTATGGGACAGGTTATTCCACCACTACAGGTGAATGGGACAGGTTATTCCACCACTACAGGTGTATGGGACAGGTTATTCCACCACTACAGGTGCATGGGACAGGTTATTCCACCACTACAGGTGTATGGGACAGGTTATTCCACCACTGCAGGTGTATGGGACAGGTTATTCCACCACTACAGGTGCATGGGACAGGTTATTCCACCACTACAGGTGCATGGGACAGGTTATTCCACCACTACAGGTGAATGGGACAGGTTATTCCACCACTACAGGTGAATGGAACAGGTTATTCCACCACTACAGGTGTATGGGACAGGTTATTCCACCACTACAGGTGTATGGGACAGGTTATTCTACCACTACAGGTGTATGGGACAGGTTATTCCACCACTACAGGTGTATGAGACAGATTATTCCACCACTACAGGTGCATGGGACAGGTTATTCCACCACTACAGGTGAATGGGACAGGTTATTCCACCACTACAGGTGAATGGGACAGATTATTCCACCACTACAGGTGCATGGGACAGGTTATTGCACCACTACAGGTGTATGGGACAGGTTATTCCACCACTACAGATATATGGGACAGATTATTCCACCACTACAGGTGCATGGGACAGGTTATTCCACCACTACGTGTGTATGAGACAGGTTATTCAACCACTACATGTGTATGGGACAGGTTATTCCACCACTACAGGTGAATTGAACAGGTTATTCCACCACTACATGTGTATGGGACAGGTTATTCCACCACTACATGTGTATGGGACAGGTTATTTCACCACCACAGGTGCATGGGACAGGTTATTCCACCACTACATGTGTATGAGACAGGTTATTCCACCACTACATGTGTATGGGACAGGTTGTTCCACCACTACAGGTGAATTGGACAGGTTATTCCACCACTACAGGTGAATTGGACAGGTTATTCCACCACTACAGGTGCATGGGACAGGTTATTCCACCACTACGGGTGAATTGGACAGGTTATTTCACCACTACATGTGTATGGGACAGGTTATTCCACCTCTACAGGTGAATTGGACAGGTTATTCCACCACTACAGATGCATGGGACAGGTTATTCTACCACTACAGGTGAATTGGACAGGTTATTCCACCACTACATGTGTATGGGACAGGTTATTCTACCACTACAGGTGAATTGGACAGGTTATCCTACCACTACAGGTGTATGGGACAGGTTATTCCACCACTACAGGTGAATTGGACAGGTTATTCCACCACTACAGGTGTATGGGACAGGTTATTCCACCACTACATGTGTATGGGACAGGTTGTTCTACCACTACAGGTGAATTGGACAGGTTATTCTACCACTACTGACGAATGGGACAGGTTATACTACCAGTACAGGTGAATGGGACAGGTTGTTCCACCATTATTGGTGTATGGAACAGGTTATTCCACCACTCCTGGGCGAATGGGACAGGTTATTCCACCACTACTGACGAATGGGGCAGGTTATTCCACCAATACTGCTGGTGGAATGGTAAGGTTATACCACTAATACAGGTGTATGGGATAGGTTATTCAACCACTACAGGTGTATGGGACAGGTTACTGTAAAACATGTCTTTTTCGCAAGCATGTCTTTTTCACGAATTTAGCGAGAGAACTGATTCGCTAATTCAAGATGTCGCTAATGACTTTATTATCAATTCAAAATGGCCGCAAAACTAAGAAATCAACAATGACAAGAGAGATTCTCTAAATCAACATTTCGCTATTACGTCATTTTACCACAATTCGCTAAAATTGCATGGCGCTTTTTCAACATGTTTTACAGTATTCTACCACTATAGGTGTATGGAACAGGTTATTCCACCAGTACAGGTGTATGGAACAGGATATACCACCACTACAGGTATGGGACAGGATATACCACCACTACAGGTATGGGACAGGTTATTCCACCACTACAGGTGAATGGGACAAGTTATTCCACCACTACTGGTGAATGGGACAGGTTACACTACCACTACAGGTGTATGGAACAGGTTATTCCACAACTACTAATGGTGGAATGGTCAGGTTATTCCACCACTACTGGTGAATGGAACAGGTTATTCCACCACTACTGCTGGTGGAATGGTCAGGTTATTTAACCACTACTGGTAATGGAACAGGTAATTCCACCACTACGAGTGAATGGCACTGTTTATACTACCAGTACAGGTGAATGGGACAGGTTATTCCATCACTACTGATGGTGGAATGGTCAGGTTATTCCACCACTACTGGTGAATGCAACAGGTTATTCCAACACTACTGCTGGTGGAATGGTCAGGTTATTTCACCACTACTGGTAATGGGCCAGGTAATTCCACCACTACACGTGAATGGGACAAAATTCAATCACTATTGCTGATGGAGTGGTCAGGTTATTTCACCACCACTACTGGTAATGGGACAGGTAATTCAACCACTACTGCTGGTAAAAGAGTCAAGTTATTCCACCACTAAATGTGAATGGGACAGGTTATTCCACAACTACTGGTGAATGGAACAGGTTATTCTACCACTACTGCTCGTGGAATAGTCAGGTTATACCACCACCTCTTGTGAATGGCGTAGATTATTCTACTACTATTGGGGTATGGGACAAGTTATTCCACCAATACTGGTGATTAGGACAGGTTATTCCACCACTACTGGTGAATATGACAGGTTATACCACCATTACAGGTGAATATGACAGGTTATACCACCAGTACAGGTGTATGGGACAGGTTATTCCACCAATACCGGTGTTTGGAACAGGTTATTCCACCACCACTGGTGAATATGACAGGTTATACCACCATTACAGGTGTATGGGACAGGTTATTCCACCAATACTGGTGAATGGGACACCAACACTGTGCATAAAATGTATGCATGGGCATATGATGTATATGTTTGCTTATATAATGTATATACTTGAATGCATGATGTATATGTTTGCCTACATGATGTATATGCTTGCCTACATGATGTACATGCTTACCTACATGATGTATATGCTTGCCTACATGATGTATATGCTTGCCTACATGATGTACATGCTTGCCTATATGATGCATATGATAGCCTACATAATGTACATGCTTACCTACATAATTGATATGATTGCCTACATGATGTATATGTTTGCCCACATGATGTATATGCTTCCTACATGATGTATTTGCTTACCTCCATGATGTATATGTTTGCCTACATGATGTATATGTTTGCCTACATGATGTATATGCTTGCCTACATGATGTATATGCTTGCCTACATGATGTATTTGCTTACCTCTATGATGTATAGGTTTGCCTACATGATGTATATGCTTGCCTACATGATGTACTTGCTTACCTACATGATGTACATGCTTACCTACATGATGTACATGCTTACCTACATGATGTACATGCTTACCTACATGATGTATATGCTTGCCTATATGATGTATATGCTTGCCTATATGATGTATATGTTTGCCTACATGATGTATATGCCTACGTACATGATGTACATGCTTACCTATAAGATGTACATGCTTACCTACAAGATGTACATGCTTACCTACACGATATTCACCTTATTTGAAAACGTCTCTATTGGAGACCAAACTGTGGCAGGAAAATATGAAACAATTTGTAAAACTAGAAACCTTTCAAAATAACTGGACACATTTCCTTGTAATAAAATGAACCTGCCCGGCAAGTCTGGTGGACTAATACCTCGATATGACTGTACAGGTGTGGAACTTTCATGCCCCACAACGATCAATCATGTTTTCACGGTCGTCAAGTTTAGAGTAGATAAAAGCTTTAAAATATGAATAAGAATGTGAACAGGTGAGAATCGACGTCCCTTAGGTTATTGGGTAATCGTCATCGTCCATAGAAGGATAAGACGGATAGATGAAATGAAGTGACGTGCAATAGCCTCAGTCATCAATTCGTGATTATTGAAAGCGACATTACATTACTCTGTTCACACTTGCATCAGAATAGTACGGTACCGATGAATACTTCAGGGTAGACAACCCAATTTCAATGTAACATTACTCCACGTAATTACTTCGCTTGTTCCCGGCATGCAACGCGTACAATGGGTGTCGGAAACTAGTGAACGTAATTACTTATTGTCAAGATTAGTTGATCCAGTTCTTCTGATTCCTGAACTCGTTTGACCTTTAACCCATGTGCATTGGCCAATCAAATGTATCCATGTTTATATCTGACGCGAAAACAAAGCAACTGTTTTCTATCTACAGAATGATACGCATTTGTTCCGTTCAGTTCTGTTGTTGTATACACAACAACCCTACTATTCATATATGTATTCACTTCGAAAAAGGAAACATGAAAATGTGTTGTTTTTTTTGTACCATTTACAATTATGCAAATAGCTGGAAAATAAATTTTAGTCGACCATAAATTCATTTACAAACTGGCTAACTGCTATTTAAATATACAAAGCATGAATAAGAGAATACCCCCCCCACACACACACGAATGTTCATTTGGTACGCAAAGGCTATCCCTATTCTGCGGGTTAGAATAATGACAAGAAACGCAGCCCATATATACAAATTGACAATGTATCACCCATCCACAAGGTGTTCAGACTGCGAGAAGGCATACAACTTTTACAGCGACCGTATGTTGGCAATTAATTTGCTCTTACGTGATTACGTGGAGATTACATCGATGTCAATACACATGTTATGCCGACAGCGAAAAAGAAATGTAATTAATATTTGGTTTTATGAATGACCACGTGTCATTTTGGTGCGATAATGTCAATCATTAATATAATGAGAGCACCATCATCGTACACTTGATGATTAATAATTGTATAAAACCTGTCTACATTTGAATAAAAGCTGCTTCAGGTCACGTGACTCGTAGTACTTGTTAATTAACTCCACACTGTATAGCATTACACAAACAATTTATAAAATATGCCAACTGAGACGTCATGGATATTTCCCGACGGCAGGAGAGCATTATGGGAAATTTCATATTATTATATATAGTAAATGGCATAATATAAATTTAAATTAATCTTATAAAATAATTATATATATAAAAAAACAAAAAAGGTGTGGTTATTTATGGGCTTCATAATCTGGGAAATTGCAACGCTCCGGGCAGACCTAAGACTACAGTCATAAAACGTATGTCTTGATGTATATTGCGAGGGTATAGATTTGCATCATTATCCCACAATTCTTCCCGCCAAGCCAACGCATTGCGATTTCGTTAATACTAGGCACTGTGTTCGATAAATATATCAATACTGGTGTCATAGTATTCAACTGTATCGTTCTATATGCATTCCGAGTTGAGCATCGAGCGTTTACGCCGGAATTTCATATGCATCAGCGAGAACACTGCACGAAGTGATGCTCGAACTAGCTTAACAACAGTTACTACGTTGTAAGACACGGTTGGAGAAATCCCGGGATAGTAACCCCCGCAGGGAAGACATTTCGCTTTATGTTTTCACACCTCAGAAAATTGTGCCTTGCATTACGTGTCTATATGCAGAGGGAATGCATCAAACGGCATAATATGCAGTAATCCATCAAGTTGTATTTAGTGAAAACCCTTAGATGTATCGGTATCTGCTTGCGAGTGGTGATAACAAACTAGTTGAAGATTGGATTCAGTCACCTCGGTGACCTCTCCGCTATTACTCGTGTTGTTCAATTACTTGCCAAATGATAAAGCAATAAATCATAGCTGATTCAGTTGAATGCATTGCTGTGGAGTTACCTATAAAGATAAAGCTATGTCACATCAACGAGATCGTCTTGGCTTCCCTCGTTTATGAATGCACCATACTGGCCAGGGCCAGGCGCTCACGCTGCGGGTCAAACAGGCGACGAAAATGTGTTTAGTATACAAACTAGCCGATTATGCCTGTAAATGTATTTCGTCTATGCAGACCTCGATTGAAAATTCGTAGCTTGCGACAACGTTACGTTAGGTGTGAACGGTAATAACATATCTATCATAAATACATGAACCAGGAAATTTAAATACACATTTATGAATATTCATGATGTGTCGGAAGTCAAAATGATTTGCTGATATGAACAATTTATACAAAGTTGAGGTTCACCTTACGATTATATTTAATGTATCATGCCATGTATATGATTAGAACGAAATATGTCTGTCACACACACACACACATTATAGTATTATATGCAGTACATGGTGTTTGAGTGTGTATGTATGTGTGCGTTTGTCTTATTAACTCTGTGACGACTTCCATTTAACTTTACATCAACCAAGTGAAGACCTTCACTATTTTTTATAATTTATATTAATATTTAATCGAATTTAAGTCAAGTTTGCGTAGCTTAGGGTTAGTAAAGGGGGAATGTATGGCACAATTCATATTAATATTAATGTAATTGTACCATAGCTATCCCTTTTACTAACCCTCAGCTTCGCAAACATTTATTATGTTAAGTCACATGATATATAATGTTATTTCTACTTTTATTGAATTAAACGTGAATCAAAACGCAATTCTATGTTGAATTGTATTGTAATTGAATTTAATTAAATTGGTCGTCGCGATGGTTACGTCGCTATAAGTCCCATATCGAACAGAACGCGGCGTGACGACCTTTAAAAGTTTTATAATGCCCCCTTTTCTTTGTTGTGTGATTGCCAGTATAATATTAAAGTTATATATTGAAAAAAAGAACTTGGCCTGAATATTATAGAATAATTCCACATGGAACTGTTTGCGCACCAAACTTTAATTTAACTCGAGCATCCAGCAACTTAAAATCCAGGAAACACCTTCGATACTCAAATCCTTGTATTGGTCGCACGGAGCCCGTCGGTAATACTCGGAAGAATCGTAAATCTTCGGTGTTCGCACTTTTTATGCAAATATCGCTGATCAGGCAATTGCCGCGTATTTTACTTTGCTGTAGTGTCCCGAGAAATGGTCCTCCTTGGCGTACACAATTATGGTGACGTCATGGTCTCGCGAGATCAAAATATTGTAAATGTATCCACCATTGCATCCATCCATCGAATGGATCCATCATATAGGTAATGGGACTTGAAATAAAGACATCACACAGAAAATGACGCATCCCTCGTTCTCTCCCAAAAGAAAACTGACAATTCTTGAAAAGCGTGACAGGAAAAAGCGTGTAAATTAAAAGCCAGAAAAATGTGTGAAACTTCAATCAAGAAAAAGCGAACGGGGATGGCAACAGTGTGCATGGGAGTCCTCGGGGATGTCTAGAGATTGAGCAGTTGACGTGAGATTGATCAAAACTCGATAACGACATTCCCCATTGCTTGACTCATTTATAACAACGGATCACTTGTTCGTTGTACAGATTTGTCGATATCTTATAATTGATTACTTCCTTTAAATCGACATGAAATTTCCTTAGTTTGTGTAACGTTGACACTAAACATCAGGAACGTGTATAAGAATAATTCTATGTCATTTAAAGCTTTTGCTGTAACAATCATTGATGCAGAATTAAAAGTTTCGAAATTACACTTTTTTACGACTACATTATCGACAGTGCTACACGTCTGGGTAATGCTAGAGACACTGAACAAACATACAGGAATATTTCATATCATGAAGAGACGTGGGGTCAATGGAAATCAAGAACTCACAAGATCATCCCATACTAAGTGTCCTTAGAATAGATTAAAGGGGAAGTCGTCGCGTCGCGTCCTGTTCGATATGGGACTCATAGCGACGCACACAACGCGTGCAAAATACATTGTTTGTTTCCATGAAATTCGAGCACGCGCTGCGCGACGACCACCTCCCTTTAATAGTTGTCCTCAATCGATACCCGTAATGAAATAGTCACATACAGTGATACTCTGAGACACCCAATGGAAAAACAGTGGATGATTCCACATGAAGACTTAAAGCACAGAGTGGAAATGACATCATCACTTTTACATCTGTGGCCATGAGTTGTTGAATAAAGTGATTTAGGTATTTTGTTGTGTTATTCCTGTACATCATGAGGCGGAGGCGAATATTCCACGGATGGCAAAAAAATGCTATGTTTAGTCACTTCTTCCTCTCCAGTACCCATAATGTCCACTGTGGATAATATAGCTCCACGTCGTATTTTATGCTTCGCTACATTGCTCATTGTTCCCCCATTTTATATTTCATTTGGTGGATGCTTTATCTTACAGCGCGATAAGCCAGTCAATGTTTTCATTACATGCAAAAGAAAAAAAAATATCTATGCATCTACCAGTACATGGATAACCAATTCACCGGCTTCACCCTATACACTAATTGAAAATGAATTTCGACACATGTAATTTGCGTGCATTGCAGCTTTTATTCAGATTAAGTATTTAATCCGCAGCAGCATTTCGTTTTTAATCTGAAATACGAATTTCTCGAGGAATTATGTCACTTTGTTGAATACCTAAACGTTTACTTGTTAAGTAGTTGTTGTTGAGCCAATCTTTTAAATTGTATCTGGTTAGAACTTTTATGACATCATTTTTACTTGCCGTCGCGTACAATGCATCACATTTTCCCATATATAGTGTTGTCGCCTCTCATATTCGCGAACGTCAAGCTGATAGGACGAGAGGCAGAGACGTGCATGCATCACATTTCCCCATATATGGTGTTGTCGCCTCTCATATTTGAGAACGTCATGCTGATAGGACGAGAGGGATACACGCGCATGCATCACATTTGCATGTTGCAGGTGGATACTTAATATCTTTAGAAATTTGAAATAGGGTGCGGCAATCATTTTTAAAACTAATGATAGTATTCTTCCAAAAACGTTTGTTGTTGTATAAGGATGGTTCCAAAAAAATCAGGTCTGGGCTTCCTGACGATTGCATTTTACTTCTCGGGAAAGTCACTTCGGGTAGTTCATTTGATTCATCTGCGGTAGCACCGTAGTAGTAATATACTCATGTTCAACAAGTCCCGAAGTAAATTCCTACCAGGAGATTGAACACTATGAATTGTCGAGCCTATTCTGGGTGTGTACAGACTCAATTGAGAGGTCAAAACCGCTGCCCAAAATGTTGACACAATTCTGTTGTTGTTTTTTTTGTTTTTGTTTTTTTTTTGCAATGCGTTTGGCAGATTAAATGGGGCAGGTCATATTTTGTAATACAATACAATACATTCTCATAGACGAATACGTTTTTGCGGTAGCTGCGAAGGAAATAGGACGTCTTAAAGCAGGGGAGTCGTCACCTGCGCATGCGTCAGATGACCATAGCGTATCATTGTTTACAAACAAGTGTATACCCATAAGCCTTTGCGTTTTTAGCATGTGTTGTTATCGTTTCTTGGGACTCAATTCCCGCGCGTGCGCAGGTGACGATCCTCCCGCTTTAAGCTACTCATCAGGCGACACATCATGTGCTCGAAGTCGTCAGACTTTTCTCTTTGCGGCAATTTTCCAACTTTAAAATAGTTCTCCATTTTACAAAATATATACTGATAAGCGTTGGAAAGTAGCGTCTGCTGATATTAATAAATAAACTGTTCAGAATTCAAATTAAGATGTCTGGGTTTGAAAGGGTAATTTCACCAAAAAAAATGAACTTAAAGGTCAATAATTACAAGGCACAACAGCCAAAGTAAGATTAGAACAAGGCTGGCTGAAATCGTTTTCCTAACTGATTGCAACAATTATGCTGAGTACTGGCGCCAACTGGATAGAATGAGAAAATTGTTACTATTACCTTAATAACAACTTAACTGAAACGTTGTCAAACTGTTTTTGTCTCCCAGCACCGTGAGTGTAATAAGTGAAGAGATTTTTTTGAAAGTTATCTATTTATTTATTCTGCCTGAAGGTCAGTGGAATTCATCACCTTAATTTTTTACCATATTTCCATGATTTTTACACGCCAAAGCGTTCACTGATTTGTCGCCAATGTTTCAATTTCGTGTCGATTTTGATTAAAATTCATATGTATCTCACTCTGGATTTTTTTTTTTTTTTCATTTTCATAAGTTCCTAGAATGTAATCTTTTTCCTATAATTATTAAATCTCTTCATATATACAGTATATGATGTAGAAACATTTCCCGTCACCTTGATACAGGGAGGGTGCCATGTGAACAGAATGGTGCGATTAAATGTAAACATATCCCACAAACGGGAATGGTTTAAACACAGGGCATTGTAGACAGCCATTGATTTACCAACGATTAATATTATTTGTGATGATACAAATTAGTAACATCTTCTAGAATCTCAAACAGTAATTAATTAGAACTCGCCAGGTGTTTTGCATGGGTCTCCTTAAAAGCATTTTTCATCTCCCAAGATAAATATAGTACAGTTTAAAATTCAGCTCGATGCCCTCTTTAGGTAATTACTTCATCTTGTATCCAAGATCATTTAGTCGCACACTGCTTCAGTTTGGCCACAATTATTCACTCTGTCAGCTGAAAACAAAGAGAAACAAGCAAAATCGATTTTTCATTGGATGCAAAGTATTTTTCTGTGAATGAATCTTCATTCCGGTGTTTAAGTTAATACTCTGGGTATTACAATGGGTGTTTGACTTGTATTCTGTTTTAATTAGATAAAGCAATTATTTAGAGGAGTTAGTGAATGTGGATAGTAAGCGAGAGAAACGTGTCTTGAATGCGACATCGTGATATCTTTAAAGTGACACTGAAGCGACACTCTGCGTCTGCAGTTGTGTATTGCGTATGGTTGCTGCGGTTCCACAGAGTCACGTGACCCACTGTGCAATATTTTATGTTGAAATCCTTTATGCCACAAGTACATAGATCGAACCAACGATTTCGATAGTCTCAAACTGGCATCGTATATTTAGGAAAGTGCAGAATTGTCAGAAAATGGTAGATAAATCATTGTTTAGCTGTTCTGCAAGTTTATGTGCAGTTGTATGGCAACATGATTTTGTAGTTTTCTTACGATGATTTCGTATTTAGTGGAACACAGTGTTTAAAGTTGTTTCGGTGAATGATATAATAATATGCTTAAGTGTTCATAAGGCGGTCTGTATCCTGTAGTCAATCCCTGATAGGACAGTATAGTATGTACTATGACTGTCACACGCAACGTAATATTACCGTAATTGGTATAGTACAGGTATGATGGTTCAAATACCAAAATGGCAACAGTAACAGAAAGACTTCCATGGCGACGATGATAAAATACGAACATGGAGCCAACAGATGAGGTTTCAACTGGTACTGGTATTATTATACTCTGCAAACATCAAGTACAATAACGCGGTAAAACTCCACTACTCCAATAACTAGATACTTAAACTCCAATACAATTCAACGAGATCTCCGATCTGATCTCAGTGCTGAAAAACTCCCCTATATATACCCACACTGTCTATAAATAGACCATTACATCAGCATACATAATGAGTCTGGAACTTACTACAAATTTCTAGAATGTTCCATTACCTTCTATTGCCTTCTACAGTGTCCTATTACCTATTCAACCAACTTCTAAAAATTCCACCCAGACACAGTACGGTTCTAGAACATTCTCAGTCACACGGAAGTGGTAAACAAATCGTATGCGACAATGACCCATTCACAGTCAGCTGGCTCACACGTGATAATAAAATAAATGCGATATTTACTATATGGGGGCCGCCATCTTGAATGAGCCATAAAACTAAATAAGGGACAAGTTGTGAAACGCGTTTTTCAGATTCCTACAAATCAGGACAAAAATACCAATCTTTCACAAAAATACGATCCGTTGGGGTTATATTAAGCCAACCGATAACAAAATTCGATCAAATTCGGTGTTTTTGTGTGAAAAAATCTCTTGCATACGAACACCTAATTACACAAAGAACCTAGAACACTAAGCCGGGGTATTTTAAACCGAAATGACTGTGACTGTGACTATGAATCCATTCATCGTTGTGTGTGTCGCAACAATAGGCCGTCGCATTGTGACGTCATATTTTTAAATTTATGCCAACCGGCATGCGACTTTTGAAGAATTGTCGCTCAGTGATCAGCACTAGCCCGTAGCTGCTGTGAGTACCCTGCCCACAAGTTGTTTTATTAACAGTAACTCATATATGTATATTTAACACAATATCAACGAGAACGCCATTATTCTATCTTCGCGCGCAAACGACCGGTACTTGCCGATCAGTCACTGCGCACGCGCATGCCCACGCGCGCAAAACATTAACAAGTAGGGCGGCTTATTAATGAATATTATGTGGATGCTAGTCTACCGGAAACACATGTTTACAGCGGTAGTGACGTCACTACAAAGAAATATGCGCAATTGAGACCCACATTGCGATACATACACGTAAGATAAATGTTTGCCGAAGGTCTAGATCTGATAGTTCTTTGAATATGCTAAAATAAAACAATGTATGTCATCTAAACGCTTCGATAATCCTTCTTTGAACAAGTGCATACACCATACCGGTGCGGGAGTTGTAACGTCACACAGAGCTAAAATTTGATATAATTTTTCGACTTTTATTCTGGTAAATAATATTTGAGGTACATTACTTGGGGTTTGCAAGTAGCGTGGCATGATACCAAGATCCCGTTTCAATCTCGCTCCCGCATAAGCGTTCCCAACTCAGAACAATGCGAATGCGCATGCTCAAGGTAACTAGGATAATGGGAGGACCAGGTGGATCAAAATAGCTGCTCACGATATGACGGATTACGAGAACTATATTTTCTGTACATTTTCGATGTATTACATTTTTTCACTGTGATACTGGTAAGACATGTTTTGTGGTTTTATTACAAACCTTGAACATTGATATATGTCATGCAGAAGGTCGTAGCATCAGTCTCGCTATGTACGAGATGAGACTTGAATGTAATCAGAAGGAAGCGAAATATGACATCCCAACCACCACGTTATTTACCAGACCACTGTTCTAGCACATCCATTAGATTAACCAACATACTTATTTGTTCAGTTGATAATCTTCAAATCCACGTCCACGTCTAATCCTTTAATCATAAACAAATTGTTATTTCACCCATCTAATCTTTTGCGAAGGCTGTTAATCCGAATACACGTATGTGATGAGACATTGTTTTTAGATTCTGAAGTTTTAGCATTTTCTTCAATAAACGAATTTAAATATAACTACGGCGTGGAACGCTGACACTTAACACTGGTAAGAAAAGGACTATATTTGTGGGTTGCTGGAGGTGGTTCAATGAGGACGTCAGCGACGTGTAAGCTTTTTCGCAGTTTAGTTACAACGCAACTATTTTAAATCAAACATTCACCCGGAAAATTAATTACATCATTTTGTGGATTATTTTTGACATTATAACACGACTAGCTACGAACTAGTATGACGCAATGGCGAATTTAGTGACGTATTCACATCACGCCAAAAAAATCACGTGGTTCTCTTAGTTCTCGGAATAATTGTTAGCAGTATCCATATCACGATTGTTCATTGTTCATTCAGCCAATCAGGCTCGTTATCATTAGACTGTTTTCACTATGATACAATGCTTTCAGAAAAGCATATTTTATAACTAATTTATAGAATATTTACCGAAATTGTTATTCAAACATAATTGAGACAACTGGGCGGGCTATAATAATTCGCGCGGTGTTCCACGATGTACCGCAAAGCCGATTAGATTCCGGTCGATACGCCTACGCAAACACGCAACTGAGCCGCTCCGTAAGTTTTGAATACGGCTTTTCTGAAAGCACTTTATTCCAGCGCGAGTCAATTTTCTGGAGTTCTAAAACAATCATGTCAGTAATTATGATCATGGAGGGTAGTGTAATGTAAAATGGGAATGATTGGTCCATTCATAGTCCGTGGTCCGTTCGTGCATGGTAAAAATGTTGCATTAATTTATTCCAGATGCAGTTCTTGTTTTAATCCCGAAGGTACTACGGGATGAGTAAACGATTATGGAAAGAGAGACGAATGCAGCTACTAAACACGTCAGGTCAGCCAAAGGTCGCGTCACTGAGATAACGCAAACAGCTTTAAAAATTCGCACTAAATCAAGTGTGAGGCGACAACAATCGTTGAAACCGTCAGAGACCGGAAATCTAACTTTCAACTGTTTGCTTTGCGTAATCAAATTGTGTGATTTGTAGAAGCGCGGGAAAATTGATAAGAATTGTCGTTCCCTTGATGAGGGAGGGTTAGAGGTCAACTGTTCACCCATGGTCGTCAATGAAACGACAAGAAATGATGCGAGAATTGGACTCTCGCGGGACTTGCCTATGTTTTTCCACGGACCAGTGAAGTAAGTTTTATTAATTTAGGCGCCAGCTCTTGCACGAAAAATAAAGTTATTCATGGAAAGGTGAAAATCACCAAAAGCCACCGAAAACCGCAGACAGGTAACGACTTGCTCCACACTGAAATAAAATTCTAATCCATGTGTTTGATTTGTACCGACAACATCCCCTCGGAAATACCCAACTGATTGAGTGTCATACATATATACACGTTTCCATTGTTCGGAGCAGACGACAAGTGAATATCAATTTCGCGCCTTTTATATTTCCTCCACATGGTAAATTGTTCTGATTTTTTGGCTAAATTGAGACAGTCAAGTCAATCCAGCACAAAATGTGATTGACAAGACACATTGGCAAAACATTTCAATGACGTAAATCAGCTACCACGCAGGAACGTCAATATTATTCAGCGTCATTGTTTTGTGTTGGTTTGCATCGTATTCTGTTGTTCTGTTTTATTGTGTTGCGTTGTTTTGTGTTGGATTGCAGTGTGTTATTTTACGTTATGTTATTTTATGTTGCATTGTTTTCTGTGCAGCATTTCGTTGTACTGGGTTGTGGTATGTTTCTTTGTATTGCACTGTGGTGCGTTAGTTGTTTTGTATTTTGTTGAGTTGTGTGGTGTTGGATTGTATTGTGTTGTGTTATATCGTTGTTATCGTTTGTATCGCCTGATGATGTTGCGTTACGCTATGTAGCATTAACCTGTCTTATGTTGCGTTCTGTTGTAATACGTTTTGGTACGTTACATTGTTTTCCGTTGCGTTGCGTCGTGATGTTTTAGTCGGCTGCATTGCGTTGCATGATAAACATGTAAAAAAAACTTGCAAAAATTATACAATTAAAAACAAGTTTTTTTTTTATATCTAGCTGGTTGTTTGTATAATTGTATAGGTGTTTCATTGTGTTGTGTAGTATTGCACTGCGTTGTGTTGTGTTGTGCTACATTGATAGTGCCGTGTAGCGTTTTGCTGTGTTATAGTGTGTTGTGTAATTAATGTTTTGTATGTTTAATTTAGTAAATCAATGTAATAGTTGGTGGTATTATGTAGTACATGTATTATTATACATCTGTCACCGTAACGCCATAAGTTACAGCGTGTCGTAATTTTGCGGTATTTTACGGGGTATTTTCATCCTACCATATAAGGAAATGCGAATTCCAAAATGGAATGATTACGCGTGTAAGCGTCCTCCAATAATAAAAACAAACATGGCGGGGTTTGACCGGACTCCACACAAAGAAGTTCGATGATTCTGTTGTAAACTTATTTTTTCCTATTATGTATCTTTGGAAGGAAAAGATGTATAATAATAAGGGTATTACGAGGATACCCCCAAAGTATGCGCTCAGGCAGTACGCCGCGCATCGACCGCCACTGCGTGTCGATACTCTAGCTGTATTGTCTTTGTGCATACTTTGAGGTATCCTCGTAATAACCTTATATTATGTATGAATGTAGCAAACAATACACGGTATAGGAAGACGTAAGCATGTGTCTACTGAGGAACCCATAGAATCTCGTCGCATGGGACCCATATCTAGCGGCGTGACAATTATTACGACTTTTAAATTCGAGTAAGTAAATATAATGCAGAAAACAGTGTACATGTAAGTTCAAAATATTGCCGCCACGTTAAACCCGCAGTCTATCAGCAAATCGCTGTGATGGTTTCGTGGTCATTGCTTATTATTTACCAGCCCGTCTATAAAATGATTTACTGATTCGAAATATATACCTTAAATTTGCAATCAGAGTTCTGGATGTAAATTTTATACATATCTAAATTTAAGATGACCATCTTTTTGCTTGAATGCACGATCGGTGCCTCGCACGAAGTCGTCGATGCAAATTACAACTGAATTTTCGCACTGACTTGCATTTGAAATGAAATGAGTCAGATTTCGGTACCCGATTGATTGAAAACAAGCGTTCGTTGCATGTCTTAGGATTGTAAACGATTGTCGGCTTAGATAAAATATGCAGGGACGGGAAAGATGGTTTGATAACAAAGAAGCGAGTGTCAGAGGTCAACACACTACAGATGGGTGGGTAACTAGAAGTAACAATTACATTTGACATGTAGATTTCGACGAGCATAGTCAGTGACCCGTTACTTTGACGATAGCACTACAGCTCTTTGACCTTAGAGAATCGGGGCATGTTTTCATCAGTATTAACGGAATTAAAGCAAATTACGCCGACAGATCATGAGTCAGGTGATAACCGGAAACATACGCTGTTACCGGAAGTTGCATACATCACCGTGTGATTCATACGCATCAGTTCAGGAAAGCGAAATCGCCGGGTTGAATCGTCACATTTCAAATTTAATAAATGTCGTATTCTGGGTAAGTAAAAACTAGGGATAATTTCAGTCAAACATTAAAGTGAATTCATCGCTGGTGTCGAAGCGCTTCAAATAATAGTCATATACACAGAAGATTTATTTGATATACCCTTTCCCTTTGACGAATCTGGCAGGATTAAAAAGATCAACGAGAAGCCACAAAGGCTGCCTGCTGGTAGGAAAGCTATTAAGGAAGATTGTCAAGTAGGAGTACTTGCTAATATACACGAACACATGGGACGCACCTTCAAACTGTTTCTGAAACCTAGAACACATTTATTTAAACTTGAAAGATTCGTCACTGTATTTAAAAATGAGAGGGATAAATAATCACCGTGTACCAACCATCTCCGCAAAGAGTATATTTAACATTCAATTGCGCAAAACGTGTGGTTTCACGGTGTTTACAAATATTTAATTTGGTATCAGGTCAATAAACGAAATCGGGGGTACAATTCTTGAAAATCTATAGGTGCGCGCCAAATATTTCTAGACCCCCACCCTTTGCAAACAGCCACAACGGGATATTTCACTCTTTTCACTTTATATAAAAAAAAACGTCATGACCTTTGACGGATTTCAATTAGAAGTACCCCTCTCCCGGTTATGCTGTACATCATTCGTTTCCGAAGTTCACTGCACGCAGATCAGTTAGATCACTGACTCAAATGTGGAGTTGAAAACTAAAACTCACTGTAGCTTGCAGTGAGTCACAAATACAAATAGCTGAAAATAGAATAGCTCTGCACATTTGCAAATATATTGGTACTTTTTGCAACAATTTCAATATACCAAACCATTCACTGGTCACTTGATTTCAAATGAGATCCTTTCCGAATGTCAATCATTGACCAAATGGCGGCTAGTTTGGGCACCATACGTATGGCTCATTCGATCACATGATACATAATATGTATCTTACACATTGATTAAACTCATTTAAATGAGACCCAATTTTTGACCATGTTTATAGGCAGATTTTGCAACCTTATGACATTACCGCAACGATCAGAATTTACCTGGAATGGCATTTAGAATTGCGAAAAATACCTCCAGTACTTTCCTTATACTGAAGCCCATGTATTTGTAAATGAGTTAACTCGAACACATTCGTTTGTATTAATACTATATTGTTTATTCGTCACTATTTTCTATAGCAAGCATTAGAAAGGTTAGAAAGACACCACATTGACATTCCAGTGCGATCGTCACGCCTCTGGACTTACACGCTGTTTTTTTTTTATATCAAGGATACCATAAATGGTTCAAGTGTTCAAAGAAACATCGAACAAATTTCAATGAACATTACACCACGGGATCCACGTTACAACTTCATCTGTTTTTAAAACGATCGCAGACTTGGCGTCATGTCAAGACTAATAAATGCGGCACTTCTATCGCACTTGTTAAAATGTTTAGGACTACTTTTGTTAAAAAGTCATGGTCTTCCAGTATCTCCTTTGATCAGTCATAACAATGAAAAATACGCCACCATGCTGTGTTTATTCAGTGTTTAAAAAATCGTCCACGGCGTACATTTCAAAGTTTATGTAGCGAACTGAGACTGTTCTGCTACTGATTTTACTGACTACTACTACTTTAGATTGAATATTATTTTATGCTGTATACACTTTACAGCACCGCTAAGGCACTTATTTCAGCAAGTTCATAGTTACTGTAATCTGTTTTTTGCGTATTTGAATCTATCCCAATTCCCAACTCCCCAATTGCTTCAAGTTGTCATCATAAGTAAGGGAGTCATCTAATTCGTGGTGCTGCTTTAACTCCCCCTTGTTGCCACCAATTGTATATTTTTACATGTTGGACCGTGACTGGCATATACAAGTAATGGTTCACATATTTAAGTCTAAGAAGATAAAATAAGAATGATATGCTACCCAAAATGGTCATTAATTTCTTTGTGTGGAGTCCGTTCAAACCCTGGTGGCAGCCATGTTTGTTGTTATTATTAGAGAACGTTTACGCGCGCAATCATTCCATATTTGGAATTCACATTTCATAATATGGTAAGCTGAAACTACCCCGTAAAATACAGCAAAATTACGGCACGCTGTAACCTATGGCGTTTCGGTGACAGATGTATAATGTTACTTATTGCTATATCTGATTTTAAATATTTTGTATAATATTCACCAGCTTGTCTTATTTATTATCTTTAACGCTAATATATTAAGTATCTTTTTAATTCGTCTGGAATATTGATATTATTAAATAAGTTTTTTTTTCTGTTTGGTACCCTAAAACATTACATGAAGAAATGTTCATTTTCAATTTTGTTCTGGGAACACTGCGTTTCTGTATTTCTAATACATGACTGCTTAATATTCTGGAAACGGTTTACATGATTTTATCTTTCAGATTATTATGAGCAAATATGGCTCAAAAGTGCGCGAGTCTTTAAACTTTATATATGTTCTTAGTTCCGTATTATAACTTGTTACACTCAACCCCCAGAACTGTATGTATTATTTCGTAAACTTTTTTTGTTTTTACTGGGTGGTAATTTTTGAATTGTGACAGTCAAAGACAAATTTACAGTATTTTTCAAGTTTTGGAGACCATGTTTTTTCTGATGTGAATTAATGTAAATTGTTTTGTTTTTGTTCTTAAAAATCTTTTGTAATAATATTGTCCGGTAAGTAACGATTCCATTATTATACCTATGAGTAATAAAATTCGCCAAGTTGAGATTGACATGCGAGATTTGAGGATAATTTATTCAAACCTAGAATTCCTTTTCAAAATGTCAAATGTAACTGTTCAATTGTTGTTCTGTCCATCAATTATTGGCCATTAATATCTATTATTGATCCATATAACAAAATTGGTTTAATACATAACTGCAAAAGATGCCTAGACAGTCTACAGTCTACATTCAGTCTCTTGGCATGGATTTTAACAGTGCATACACTGATCTAGGTAGTTTGTCTGTTAAACACTGTCCTGTTTCATGAAACTTTCCGTTTTATTGTAAAGTTATAATTAGATAAATATGTGAACTGTCACAACTTATGTGTTGTTCTTGAAATTGAAGTAACTCTCTTCTTCTCATTCTTCCTGTTTTGAAAATCATGTCTTTAGTTTTACTATGATTTACTTGGAGTTTTTTTTTGTGGCAGTACTCAGATAATTTATTTAATGTATTCTGCTAACTTTATTGTGTCGTTGAATTCAATACTAGATTATCTGCATAAAACAGGAAGTCAATTTTATAATTATTTAACGTTACCTGTTATAATTACTTAATGTTAATGTAATGTTATTAAATCTTTTAATGCATCATTCAAGACAATGTGATGGTAAATTATGTATTTGCATATCGTACGATAACTCTGTAGACTGTGATTCCATTATAATTCTTATATAACGAAAAGAGTTCGCTGTATCTGATTAGCTGTTAAATGTGGATATACATACAAAGTGTGCAAAACTACGTGCAATAGTAAAATGCACAAAGGCGGAATGTATTGTGATCTAGCTCCCCAGGGCCGGCTTAATGAGTTCTGTATTTTGACAGTGGTAATGTAAATTTAAAAAAAATAATACATTGTTATAACATATAGACCACACACTCCCGTTTTATGTACTCAACACTCAACACAATAAAATAAAAAGACGTTCTCCTCAATTGCAAGAATTAATGTAAATGATCTCTATATTACACACATGGTCTTTATTTGAAGCAAATATTTGTTCGATTTTTGTGCGAGTATGAACAAAGTTCCCATCATTATCGACTGACAATACATTGACATTGCCCAAGGCGGTGCGTCTGCTTTTCCTTTTTATTTTTCCCATTTAAAACAGATCCTAATCAATAGAGCTTTCCACTTTTTAATAGTTAAGTGGAGGTTGTTTCAGACTTGAGTATTTCACAAAAGTGTGAACCTAATGTTACATAAATTCGACATTCCGCGGGTTACAAACATTCTTCACCGATAGAGATCGAAGTTAGTGTAGTCGTTATTATGGTGAGAAATAAAAAAAAAACCATTGACACTAGTTTTGAAATAATTATTTATTTAGCTGTTTTCTCGACAGATTTTGATTTATATATATAATTTGTAAATAATAAAACATATAGTATAATCCCCTAAAAATCACAAACGGAGAAAAATTGTCATAGTGGAAAAAAAGTTTCATATTTTAAGTACCAAGTCTGTTTATTAACTAAAACAAAGAACGGAAAAATAACAATAGCCGAATTGCATAAACCATTTTTTTTCGGAAAATTTTCCAAGTACTATTCACAAATAGTAAATAATATACATTCGAAGCAGATGCGAACACAACATATATCGTTTGTTCTAAAGAAATGGGTGCTTCTGAATCAGTGGACATAAAAACAAAACCGCTTTCCTAATTAACGATAAACCCCTGTAGGAATTCAGAATTCCGGAAAAAGAAAACGAATTTAATTATGAGGGACGAGAGAATAAAGAAAATGATGAATATCATCTGCAAAGAAAAACAATGCTTTGCGTTCCAGTGGGAATGGCAGGAGGATCAAACGCGACCGAATTTAACATGCATATGAATTGAGTGCACTAAACAGAACAAGTTAATAGTATTTGTGCATGTCTGATGGGGTTTCTCAGACAACCAGACACAAGCTTATTAATTCTGGCGCCACAGCTACTGCGTCGAACCGACAATAAGAATACAGGTTATGACTCATAATAACAAAGGACTCTTCAGTACACGCCAATGCTTACCCGTGAGTGGTAGAACGTCCGGAAATGACGTAAAATCTGCAATCTGAGAACTCAAATTCGTGTTTTCTAAAACCAATGTCTTTCCGCGCATTGATATTGTTTCCGTGGAGCCAAACGATCCACGCGTTGTGAATACAATAGCCTCTATTTAGAACACGTGCTCATCAAGGTGTACTTTAACTGACTCATCCAAAATCGTTAATAATCAATGAATTATAATTATCATAAATAATTATTTAATGTCTGAATGTGACCGAGCTGTTTTCTTAACAGATTTAGTTTTGGGCACGCTTCGGATGTCAGATAAAATTCAATGTACATACGTAGAATTGTTATACAAAAAAGATTGTTGTGTGAACAGGTCGTTTATACTTAGTTTTGTACAGTGTGTAGACTGTTGTTCATTTCAATTCGCAGGGATTTCTTAGTGTTATGTATGTATAATTGCATGACGACGCGGACACCATTGTATTGTGATCAGTTAAACCAATTTACATTCTCAAACAATAATTGTAATTACTTGCATAAACATGTAA
Source organism: Saccoglossus kowalevskii (assembly GCF_978046115.1). Taxonomy (NCBI): domain Eukaryota; kingdom Metazoa; phylum Hemichordata; class Enteropneusta; family Harrimaniidae; genus Saccoglossus; species Saccoglossus kowalevskii. Next base: position 22,505,876 of record NC_140659.1, read on the forward strand.
ATTTCTTCACGGATTATACTGATAACCATCTGTGCGTCAATAATAGTTTAGTACAGTAATTAAATAGGCAGTCCAATTGATTTTGACATGTTTACAGTTTGGGTCTAAGATAAAAATTACGACGTGTCTATCGAGCTCTGGGCGGGTTGCTCTACCTTGTGGCGCCGACGACGAACAAAAATGACGTAAAACACGATGGCGTTAAGTGACTGAAAGATGAACAATAAAAATTCCATTAAGCAGAAGTGAAACATTTTTAATCAAATTTGTAATTGAGGACTTTTGTGTGATTTACGTGTCTGACTGCGTATAATTGACTTAAGAGGTGTTTGCACTATCATTATTTATATAAATCCTTTGTTTTATACTCAAGTCATAGACAAATCCCAGTTGCGTCTACACGTGGCAGTCTGTATCACCTATTGTAGTCTGCAGAGAGTTTCTCGATCTTTGTTGCCGCCTTTTCGACCAATTATTAACGCTTTCGTGACTCTTGTTATCGGAAATCCCCAGCGATCGGACTTCTATTGAAAGCATTGTATTGATTCTAGATAAAAACTCTTCGAATAATTTTCGAATAAACTCATGTACAATCTCAGTTTATTGCACTTCAAGTTTAAGTTCAAATTTGAACCAAATAAGCACAACATCAATGATTGTCAACTTCATCGTTGATCGTTTTCTCTAAGATGCATCAGCTACATTTGGAAAAAAAAACTCTTCTGAAAAAAATCACACGTTAGATATCCACGTCTGCTCTTGGACGAGGCTATTTTTTGGAATATGTACATAATATTACTACGATATCCATTTTTGTTGGTGCCATGTAACAATATACTGGGTCATTGAAAAGAATAATTTCAATTTTAGAAGCTATAGGACTCTCGTTCTTCCTGTCTATTGTATACATTACCTGGAATGTTGAAGCAAAATTAGAAAGAAATAACGGTCATAAAAAGCAGGAGTATGAAACTCAATATCATAGATTTTTCGTTCACATTTTTATACAAAGCATCTAAAATATGTCCCCATGGATGGAATCACTCCATTGAAGGGGAATAAAGAGGGTACGAAGTTGGATGAATTCCCTTTAGACACGAGTGTATGCATATGATATGGCGTGCCATATCTAGTGACCATGCAATTATAAGCGTGGTCACGTTTTCAATTTGTTCATTTTGCTGTGGTCCCCAAAACTCGTTCCATCGAACCTTAATCTCATTTTCAAAGTCATGATATGCAAATGATGTTTGTATCAAACTTCGAATGTGAATTTAAAGCGTCCTTCCGCTGCGTGTGGGCCCCGCGCCACGTCTACTGGTACAACGCGTGTAAATTACAACTTGAGTCCGTTTACACGAAATTCGAAAACACGCTGTTCGACGGCTGTAATTTAAATTTTTAAAATCAACAATGTCGTCTGCACGTTGAATTACTGTGGTTCGTACTTCAAATGAGGCTCCTCGAAATTTCGTTTTGGTTTCTTGAAATTAGTAAATCAAATGACTCCCTCGAGTTACGTCATTGATAGCTTCGTCTCGTGGCTGTTTAACTTGACAAGCACTGAAAAGTTAATGTAATTAGTACCAGGGTTATTGTCTGGGGGACTCTGCTATAAAGATAAGTATGCTAATGGTATGATTAGAGCTGATTTACAAATAATATAAAGATTGAAGGGACCTGAAGCAAATTTGAGATGGGTATTGCAGACAACAATGGATTCGCGCGAAAGGGTTCAATTTCTGAATTTCAATCACATTTCCTGTATTAATTTTTTTCACAGCTTTTAAAAGATTTTCTGTGCGAACAATCATGAAAATTCAAGAATCTCAACAATTTCGAACAAATTCAATTAAAAAAATTCGAGAAATTGTATAAATTGAGCTGGACGATAAATCTTTCTGAATACATATATCAAAGGTCAGGAAATATTTAGCACAATACCTACGAGGTTTTTGACCTCTGCGTACTTTACGTTGACAGCAGACATCATTTCACAGGATTGTGTCGCCAAGGCGAACCCAGACAGTAATATAATTCCATATTCAAAGTCATTAAGGTCATCGTTCAAAGGTCGAAGTCAAATTATTATCACTTTAACAGCAGCAAAACAACTGCATTTATCAGTGGTCCCCGTTTCAATAAAACTGTACTTTGAGAAGCCAAACTATTTTATGGATTTCACTTTAACGACTAATATGAAGTTATTACGAGGATACATCAAAGTATGCACGAAGACAGTACAGCGAAAGTATCGACCGACGCGCGGCGGAGGTCGATACGACGGCGTACTGTCTGACGGAGTCTTATTATTATACAATGTCGAAATCCAAAAAGTTGAGAGCAGAATCAGCGAACTTCTTTGTGTGGGGTCCGGTCAAACATTGGTGGCAGCCATGTTTGTTGTTATTATTAGAGAACGCATACGCGCGTGATCATTCCATATTTGGAATTCACATTTCATAATATGGTAAGCTGAAACTACCCCGTAAAATACCGCAAAATTACGGCACGCTGTAACCTATGGCGTTACGGTGACAGATGTATAATAATATATATTCCACCATATGTGTTGTAATGATTATTCCCCGTTGTAGCATAGATCATTACGTTTTTTTTACTTATTTCTATTTCGCATATTTACTAAATTTAACAAAATTCGCCCAAAGCTTTCATCATAAGGAGCGACATTTGCACAATTTGCGATTCAAATTCGAGCAGTTTAAATTCATCGTTATGATGCAGTATGGGATGAAAGTAATATATACGTACCTGGCACCTTGGGCACTGGTACATAATTAATGCCGTGGAGCATTCATTTATTCCACTAAGCCACTAATACCACTAACACCGTTATCACACTGACAACCAAATTATAACCAAATAGTCTTAAAATATTATTTGAATGATTTTGTTTTCACTTGCTCCCAGCATCAATGCTTTTCGTTTCTGAACTTTGATGATACAAGTGAACAAGAGGCGATAATGAGGTCGAGGGCTACGTGTTTGCAGTGTACTTCAGGACACATTACATATTTAATAGGATAACGGATTTGATTATGAGGCTGCGGGCATTCTTATTCCTGATAAGCTTGAAATATTGATAGGACGCGTGTTAAACAGATTTCCCAACCACTCTTTGTCCTGACAATTTCCATAAATGTTACTTTCAATTGCAATTTTGAGGGATAAAATTGAAAATCTCAGTTTATATCCGATATAAATTGTTTTGATAATTGTAATTATTCTATTTTATTACTCTCTCTCTCTGTCACACGCCTTGTAGTTATTACTGATAACAATAAAACTCGTGTGCATTTTAACATGTACTGTTTTATTGTAACTGACTCGCTTGCAGAAAGGCGGGCGCCTTACAGACTATAGAGTTTAAACAAAGACGAGTATTATTAGTATGCATACATTATCTTAGATGCTGGAGGTAAAAATGTACCAGGAAAAGCGTGGGAGCTGTATAAAATGTCAAATAATATCATAACCACTGCCCGCAAAAAAAGATATGAAAATGGTTTCAACAAAATAATTAATAAGAACTAAACATTGTATTATGACCTAAGAATAATACAGTTCTCTTCTCCACTACTACGCCGCTGAAATTGTCGTCTAGTCGACATTATTATTTAGGTGTCCACAACATCCCCATGTTGAGTTTCATTTCGCAAAATGAATCTGTTTTACTGACTTCGCATCGGACAAGACACTGACTGGCGTATCGTGGCAATTGTACGATGATTTTGTACTTCAAACTTCGGAACTGGTGTTACTCATAGCGAAACCCACTAGAACTGAAGTGGACTTGTAACCACCTACAGTGACAACAACCCTCAGATCCGGATTGTTGACATGATGCCAGAGTAAGAATATAATAAGCAATGAAATCAACATAGGGTAAAATGGTTAAAATTGCAAATAATTCAAGTACAAAAGACTGACATCTACAGAACATGGTAAAAAGGTACTAATATATTTAAATCAAGACATACAAGCAAGAAGTAATGTCAGCCATAGTCAAGTAAAACACATGGGGAGAGAAACAGGTGACAAAGACGTTTTCGCCCTTCTATATTATAATAACATATTTGTTGACAAGTGAAAAATGTCTGCAATAACAACTGTTTAATGTTTAAGACTATACGTGTTTTGCAGGCTCTGGCATTGAGAAAAGACGACTGTGTCGTTGTTGAGACACGGTGTATATAATACATGGCTCGGCGATCCTTGTGGGAAATATAGCTTTAAATGATAGTAAGAGTGAACTTGACTCTGCCACTATACAAATCTAACGGTAAGGTGATCATTCGAGTCGAATTCCATCAACAAACCAAACATTCATTGCACAGTTGAATACTGTAAACAGTAAATATATGGAATAGTCACGTTATCGAATGTTAGAATTGATTCGTTTTTTTTTTTAGTTTGTTGTCGCACAATTTTGTTCAATTATTACAATATATTGAGACAATCCCCCCAAACGTCTTGAACTAATGCGCGCGCTGGTCGGAAACAAATCGTTCGTTGGCGCGAATGTACAGTCGTTTGAAGTAATATCACCAGGACCAGGTGACATGTTATTTAAATAATTTACATGTAAACGCACAATTGGTATTTTACATAATCTTCACGCCTTTTCTCTTCCCCGTAGATACGGTGCATTGTATTTTCTGTCTCATCCTCAAAACACGCTTATTAAAACTATATAACTTAAGAAGGATTAATGAAATGACACGTGGTATAGAATCTTTAAAATGCATAAGGTGTTACAGATTATAACAAATAACAGTCACAATTGTATTTCTCATTGTTCGGTACACACGCTTCACTGAACACAATCTCCGATGGAAAAGTCACAGAGGTAGGGTGAGTCAAATCGCTTTTCAGGGTCGCAATTTTTCCTCCGGCGTGATTTATCGAGATCCGCTTCAATCTGCCTTTTGACCTGGTTAAATCTTTGATGGCATCTTAAGAAGCTTTCACGGCTGTGAACTAATCTTTCATTAGTGATATTTGAATTGAGTAGTCCTAAATACGTCTTATACGTTTGCACAACGGAGGAGTACATGGGAGGTCTCCCTAGCTTATCTCGTTGCTCCAGTCCACGGTTACAGGGTCATACAAATGATGTTATTAAATTAACATATTCTTCCAGGTAGTATTGTTACAAATAGTATTCATATATTCAGTTAACTTTTAGAAATATTCCACTTTTGATCACTTGATAAACTTGAATTTATGTAAACTTCATGTAATAATATAACATACTGGGAAACACTTAAATAAAATTGTCGTTGAGAAACATGCAGATACTTTGTTGGTGTGAGTATCTATTGTATATTTAGTGTTCTCTAAACTGTTTTGTAGCAAATGCCCAATGCTGAACGCACCAATGCTGAATGATATTAGGTTTATAAGTTTAGTAAGTTTCATGTGTTCCGAGCCTTAGGCAAGTATTTAACACATGACCGCAAATGTGCTGTCTCAGTGATTCACTTTACTACCAAAATGTATGTATCGCCCCATGCTTGCTCCAAACGTTTCATGTTTTTTTTGCATTTTTTGGCTTAAAAAATTCACACAGGATATAAAATGTTGAACTGTATGTAACTAAAGTTTCAAGGAAGTGCCCTAATCGTGATAGGTTTTCACCCCTCCCATTTCAAACATTTTGCAGTAAATATATTTATACTTATCTACATTTTAGCATACATTATGTGGATTTCTTTTCAACTGGTATATTGATAATTTGACAAAAATGAAAATAAAGCAAATGTCAGTAAAACTACCACCATGCGCTCCTGGTTATAAACGTGCCATGTTTCAAGACACAACACACGAAGTTAATTATTTTAATTATACTTGTGTGTATGCCGTTTTCTAATGTTGATTTCACAGCCATGCGATGTTAATAATTCGTTAATATATTCGCATATTTTAACCCTAATTAATAGTTCATGCGCTAATGAGTCCATATTAATAGATCTTTCACTAAATATAAATTCCAGAGGTCCAGCAATTATTCCTTGGCCTATATCATACAATATTTTATATACATATATTTGTTTGCCACCCTAGATATGTAATTTGATGTTTGTGGTGTCTGTGTACTATTCACTTGTCAAAATAATGATACGACACCGCCCTCTATTGGTTGTTATTATAATGATGAATTGTAATTATTATTAAAACACGAGAGTATGCATTCAAGTCTGTTATTACATAAACTATAAGTTAAACTTGACATCAAGATTATTGACAAATGCAAGACTTGGCTCTCGTGGAGTGGAAGTCTCGTTGGAGAAATCCATCAACTTTATACGGCTATTAGATACTGTTAAATTTACTGGGCTCCGAATAATTTCGCTATAACCAATCCAATATTATCATTGTATTGATCCAATTTACACGTTTTCAAGTGTAAATTGAAGTGAATTAAAGAGCATCGAACACGCAGCGAAGGTGTTAAAGTGCCCTTCAGCTACTGATTAGCAACAAGCCGATCAACACTTACCGAGTGTTAATGACGTCATTCAAAATGGCGGCGGCCGTTTGAAGTATTTCCGTAAGCAGCCATCACCGGGGTGAAAACATGGAAGGACGTAATCGGGCAATCTGATCTCCCCAACACGTATAATACTCGGTTACGCGTTTCCTGGTATTATATTTATTTCCATGTTTATAATTGCACCCAAGTTGACATTGTCCTTCTTTCAATATCACAGAGAACTCTAACTGAGAAATGACTATTTTCTGGTGCTGGTACCGTTATGTAACTAGGTGAATGGGATTAAAAATTACCGTTTAGCACTGTAGGGTTAGCCACTGACATATTAAATACTATCCCTTGTTTCAACATGTTTTGGTTTTTAGTACATACTGAATTTAATAAACCATGTTTTAGGTGGACACCATTTGAAATCATGGGGATGGCTGTGAAATAGTGAAAAAGTGTTTTTTTCATGGTGTACCTGTACATTTTATTTTGTTTTAATGTGTCAAAATATGTTCCTGCAACACCTTACATGTTTTTGTTTTGTTTTTGTCCGTCTCGGTTTTTTCAACAATCGAGCCACCTCCTTGATTTCAAAATGGTCGAACCCTAATTTCCATTCTAAATGCACACTTTGAACATTTAGTGTCAGCGTAATTACTGGTATATCGAGAGCACAAATCATACTCTTTAATCGTTATAATGATGGTATATTGTTATTGTATTGTCCTATAAACTACATAGAATAGAATAGAATAGAATAGAATAGAATAGAATAGAATAGAATAGAATAGAATAGAATAGAATAGAATAGAATAGAATAGAATAGAATAGAATAGAATAGAATAGAATAGAATAGACAATTACATAAACAACATACAAAGGAACATAAGTTTTGTAAAACATAAAGTTTTTACTCACAAATTTAGCAATGCTGTTATTAATCTAGCTATCATTTAAAGGGCGGCAGTCGTCGCGCCGCGTCCTGTTCGATATGGGACTCATAGCAACGCGAGTAAAATACATTGTTTATTCACATGAAATTCGAACACGCGCTGCGCGACGACCACCGCGCTTTAAACCTATTATTTTTTTTTTCAAATTTGTCTTACGTACGGAACGTACATCTGATATGACTTCATGGTTACATTTTATTAATGTGTGACTTCATTACCAATAGCTCCGTTATAGCCAAGAATATACTTTCTTGTCTTTGAAGGCAATTTTATGTATCTTTGCCTTTCAATCGATGGAACATGTGCTAGCTGATATCCTTAACTTTGTGACACCGATTCTATGATTCACATTCTTGACATGGTCCAAGTTCATATGTTGTTTTAAGAATGAGACCCAGGTTCGTGGCATATTTTTGGACATTTTTTTTTGTTTGCATATTTTCAAATCTGCAAGGTTGTCTTCACACCAGTAAAACAAAATAGTTAATTTTTGTACTCAGAAAAGTGCTAAATATTAATAAAAATGATGCGACGATAAATAGCTACACGTGTCATTTTACGGGCTTGACGACGAGACTAATTAAAATAGACTGACAGAGGATTATGAGCGTGGTTTACTATTTTCAGTTTTCTTAATAAATGCTAGTCATATTTTGTCAACGTACATTTGTTTATTTTTGTTTTCATTTTATGACTAATATAATCGCCAGGAGTAGCAATACAGCTCTCAGTAATCTCTTGTTCTAAGATACTTGCATAATGCACTAAGTTCCTGTTCATTATTCTATTTCTTTTATTCTAGTATCTGTGTACATATTTCGGTCATGATTGGGGAACTTCTGAAGTTCTGCTTTTGTGGTAATGTTGCTTGTTTGTTTTTTTATGCACACCGAATACATTTTTACAAAATGTAATGAGTAATTCTTCAAGTCCAAGTCAGTCATTAAAGCTTCCTATACCTCTGGTTCGTACTTCGAAATTGGCATGACCGTTCCTTTGAACAATTGTAAACTCGGTTTGTAATATATACATGGTTCATTTGGGTGATTAGTTCCGATTCGTCGATACGATTATTAAAGAAGATTACAAAAACAATCCCCCACTGCCCGGAGACCATGTGCCTGAAAACATGGCATCCGAGTCTAAGTCAGCCCCATCGCACCGTCAGCATGGTGATAGTTGTGGAACTGTCATGAAATCGTATGATAAGCACGATTACTGCTTGGATTGTGATCACCGATGCGGAATTTTTGAGAGCAGATCAAGTTTTGAGCCAGAATCTCCAGGAGATTAACAATGATGTTTGTATGTCATGCCTGAGTCTGAATTTAAAAAAAAAGCTCCTTTTCAAGAGAATCTGCCAGGGAGTTTTTCCAAGCCAGATGTGTTGATTTGAGTCTAGAAGCCTCTTCTTACTCAGTGTCAATCTTCTTAACAAGTGTCAATCAAGTGTGTACAATGCGACAGGTTGAAATGATAGTGTTTATTTGACTTTGCACTCAAATACACCAAGAATTTGGGTAGTAAACAACCCCCATGTTTTCCATCATCCTAAACGTTGGCTCACTTGACTACTGCAGTGGTCCCATTGGTTTGTATGATACTTGATACACATTGTCTGCAACGGCACGTGAATGTATTGATGACGAGTTAACTCGGCTCTAATGAGTTGACATGACACTTTGACTGTGTATTTTGAGGAAACTGAGCATCGCAGAGTCTGGCTAAGCAGTTAGCTGAGGTCCGTGACCAACATTGACAGATCTATGCTGTGGTTCTAGCAATGAAGCGTATCTTGAGATTACTTTCCCCTCCTGCTATGGATGCAAACGCTATATGCAATACTTGCACTGTGAACCGAGTAACTCGCTTGAACTAAAAGTTACGCTACTATTGCAATGGGTGATTGTTCTTGTGGGATTCTCACCAATGATTCAAGAAGGAGAGGGCACTGCAGATTGAGAGAATTTGATGTTACCAGAATCGAGAATTTAGAATTTGAAGAAATTATCAATTGATTTTAAAATATGTACGTGAAAAGGACAATTTTATGTGGTGACACCCAGCAACATTCATCAGTCCGGTGGGGTACTTATTTGCATATTGAATGAAATAGAAAATTAAACACCGAAGCCCTGTGGAGACAACAGAATACGATGAGTCAATGCTCAGTATTGTTGACTAACGAGCTGCAGGACTCGGATGCACTGTGTGGGCCGATCCAAGGGGTCACTATGATTCCATCCACACCAAGTGTGTCATTACAGATATATCAGGACGTGATGGAAAGCATATAATAGATCAGAGGAGGATCTTTGATGGAGAAATCTCATATGGATTGGCAGGAAATAATTGGGAGTATTTTCAGGACACTATCCAGAATAGAACCTCTCGCAAGAGGTAGATTGACAACATGGAATTACAGATAAATCAGCTGCAAGCAACTACGTCAACTCATGGCCAGGGCCGTCCATAGACAACACACGACCAGTGTTTGCACCAAGCAACCCATTTGATCAAATTGTTGTGTATGATGAACCAATGATCACGTGATAGAGCATGGACGTATATGCATTACCAATTCCTGTTGCCGGGTACTGCAGACATTACAACAGTGGGTGAATGTCACACGCAACGTAATATTACCGTAATTAGTATAGTGCAGGTGTGATGGTTCAAATACCAAAATGGCAACAGTAACATAAAGACTTCCCTGGCGGCGATGATAACATACGAACACGGAGTCAACAGACGAGGTTTCAACTGGTACTGGTATTATTATACTCTGCAAACATCAAGTACAATAACTCGGTAAAACTCCAAACCTCCAATAACTAGATACTTAAACTCCAACACAATTCAACGAGATCTCCGATCTGATCTCAGTGCTGAAGAACTCCCCTATATATACCCACACTGTCTATAAATAGACCATTACATCAGCATACATATTGAGTCTGGAACATACTACAAAATTCTAGAATGTTCCATTACCTTCTATTGCCTTCTACAGTGTCCTATTACCTATTCAATCAACATCTAAAAATTCCACCCAGACACAGTACGGTTCTAGAACATTCTCAGTCACACGGAAGTGGTAAACAAGTCGTATGCGACAGTGAACAATGCTGTAATGACAGTGATAGCACCAAATTGGCGGAGCAATGTATGGCTTCGTACTTCTCAGTTTCCTGGTGGATTATTCGGGAAGGTATAACATCCATCATTGTGGACACAACTGCATGCCTGCAAACCCACAATTGCTCCAGTTGCATGCTTGATGGTGATCGAGTAAATCAGCTGCAGGGAATTTTTTTTCTGAGCCACTCGTGAAATGTGCAGCAAACCAACTTCACATAGGTACAACCAGGCTCTTTCAGAACCTCCGGATATGTTATAAAGATTTTATATTATTGTGATATCAGAATTGATATTACTGTAACAGTCAGTAATGTCCAATCATCAACTAATTTCATTCTTGCCATATCTATGGGTACGGATCTATCAGGATCAGGCAGTTAATGCCAGGTTAATGTTAATTTACCAAGTAACTAGTGCACTTGTCGATGTTCTCAGTGTTTAAAGAACATCCATGTGAACCGTAGCAATATGCCACATTTTTCATGTGCTTACGTCCTTGACAATATTTTTACGGGCCCTAAGTTTGGGCAAGTGTCGTGGTGTGATTCAGGCGCTGCCATTTGGTCAGCAATCTTTCTTGTTTACCATTCCGGCATTTAGAGCAAAAATCTGGAATATCATCATAACAATCTGCCATCACTATCACATCCTTAGAACTCTAATTTAGACCAGAAGAACCTGATAGTTGCCTGATTTTTTTTAATTGAAGAATACACAGGCCAGGAAGGCAAGGAATGTAAGAATATGTTTCCCTCTCTCTCTTGGATCAACTTGCAGTATTATTTGAGTGGTCTTGCCTCTTAACGTGATTACCGCTTTGGGTTCCATAGTATCTTACCAGCACATAAATAGTTAGGATACTAGAACAAGCTTATGTATGTTAATAGGTTAAAAATCAAATTGAAAATATTTCCTTGTCCTATTGGCCAGGGACAGTTAATTCTCTGACTGTTTCTGCTTTTTCCTAGCAAGTAATCTAATTAATGTGCTGCTAAGTTTCCCTTTAACAAACCTCAGAAATTTCATTTTGTACTGAAATAGATCCTAATAGGGCCGTCAAGATCTCGCTAAGAGCGAGAAAGGTGCGTGACTTGTTTTTCCCTCCTCCCAAATTGTGTTTCATTCTCTGCCGTTTTCGCGCCCACTGTTCCCCTGGAAACCATAGTATTCGGAGCAGTGGATGCCATGGCAGTAGAGAGTGGAACATTGTTTGGAAGGGGCACAAAACAACTTGAAGTCATGTGGCTTTCTCGTTCTCAATGGTTGCCATTTGTTGTTAAAGTATTTGGTAATCGTGTTTCCAAGGTCTGTTGTTTTCAGCAGTTTGAGGATTTATCATCAATAAATGTACCTTGCTATTGCCTCTGATCATGTGAGTGCTTTGTATGTGGTTCCTGTTTGCAATATGAAAAGTGACTGCCTGATTTCTCTTGAGTGGGACTTTGTCTGACCTTTGCGGTAAAAATAAAAAGTTACCGAGTTTGGATTGAGACATGTGGTTAAAGGGTCACCTGCCCCTTACGAACTGGGGATTCCAACAGCAACAAATAGTCGCCATAATCGCGTTTTTATTACTGATAAGCAGGTGTGTTCAGAGATAAGACTTACTTCAACGTGAGCTAATTTGCTAATGTATTCTGCATCAAAGTCTCAGTTATAAAAACTGTTTAGCCCCCCACCACCCACCACCACCACAATCATCAAAGATGATGAATAGCGAATATTGACGCTAAACAGTATCTTTCTAATTTGCTTTAATTCTGCTGAGTAAATGAAATAAAAATGATGTTAACTATTCAATATAGGCAGCTTAATAAAGAGGAAAATCACTTTACTGAAAACGATAAAGCGAAAACGATATAATCGACTTCCATCAACGAATCGTCGTGGTAGTGTGACGATGTAGGTCGGCAACTGGTAGTTGTTAAAAATATGTTAAAGCGGGGAATCGTCACCTGCGCATGCGTCAGATAGTCGTAGCGTGTCATTGTTTACAAACAAGCATCTACCCACGAGCCTTTGCGTTTTTAGCGTGTGTTTTTATCGTCGCTTGGGACTCAATTCCCGCGCGTGCGCAGGTGACGATCCTCCCGCTTTAATTATGATGGCATTCATTTTATCTAAGTATCCACAAAGGAAAACAATTAGTAACCGAATATAATTTTGTGTACACCATTTTAGAATTTACGCTGCTGCTCCAAGACCAATTACACATTAGTTTTCAATATTGTGTGAGAATCCACCTTTCCATGGAATTCCGCGTGCGTCAATCAGATCAAATGATCGCATCTAAAAACTCTGACAAGCAACATATTGTTGCCAATCGCTAGTAAATATTCGTTATGTAAATATACTTTCTTTTATAAAGTATACTGAGAAAGTTAAAAAACAAAGCATGAAGTGCACAATGTCGGACTGGCAACAGTATTCGAACGTTCGATTGTGAGAAGGTGAATGGCGAGAGGGTACTTAAGTGTTGTGTACATCGCTGCCTATTATGGAAACAAAAAGTGGCTATGATATACTGGTGTGTTTAGTAGCGCATAAACATCTTGATACATGCGTTTCCGAAAGAAAAAATACGCATCATAGGTATAATAGATGATAGGAAAACAGATAAAATCCGGACACGCTAGGGGTACCTCCTTTATTGTAACCTTTAACCCTTCCCCCGCGTGGATAACCTTTTATTATTTTCCCCGCAAGTGAAATGATTATTCTTCGTAATTATTCTCCGATTCAAGGTTGAATTACATGTTGTGATTGTTTCTCTTTTCATTTCTAATCAGTAAAGTGTTTGAGTGTGTTTGTTCCTGTCGGAAATGCGGCCATTGTATTAGAGAGCAGAGATCGATTTAGCATAATAACATACAACTAATAACGAATGTGTATTACAGTCTTAAGTTACAAGTTTCTTTATTAGCAAGAGAGGCGATTCTCGATTGTACAAATATTGTGAGCAGACTGTGTGATTTACCTGACCATCATCGCGTATATCGCGACCATTGATCTATTAAGATTTGTGTTAAACATAGAACAAACACAATAAAATATTTTGCCCCTTCTCCAACCCATCTACCCCGCCACACACACACACACACACACACATTTATTGGCAAATTGAAGCTTTCCAAGCGTCCTAGATTCTCCCAAATTGTATTCAAAATGTTTATCATTTAAAGCGGTAACAACTTGGAGATACTATAGTCACGAACGAGGATAAAGAGAAATAGTGGTGACGTTCTCGTACAAAACTATCACGTGATATTCAGTAGCCATTTTTATTTCCCTCTTTTTTTAACCTAGACACAGAGACTAATTATTTGTCCCAATTTAAGATTTGATCGGGATATTTCGGAGGATCGAACAAGATGTTGCCATGTGTACATGACTACTTCTAATCAGAAAATTTGAAATGTTTGTTGTATGTCAAATATTATGAAATGCAGTCACGTGTAATCCAGAGTAGCTTCAGCGTCACGTCGTGCTGTCACGTGTAATCCAGGATAGCTGTAGTGCCATGCTGCCACTTTAAATCGGGAATGTTGTTCAGTATTACATTGATGTGATGTCCAAACGCCTTAGTAATACTATAACCTCGTTATGGGTCACTTACTAAAATTATTTCGCAACGATGAGCGATGAAATAACTTCACCTGTTCTACAATCGGCGGCCAACCTTTTTTCACTTGCTGTGTTTTATTATATTTTTATTGTAAACTGACTTACCAAGCTCCACTCAAAGCATCAACTCTCTGTTCATCTGTATTCTGTTCGACTATGTTAGCGGCAACTTGCAGACTCGTTCGTACTTGGTTTATGACACGCGCTGTCACCAGCTATAAATAACTTTGATATATACATTTTTTCCTAGATTTTGCGTTTTTTAATGTCTAATTTCGAATACAGGCCTTGTCGTTGTCGTTGTGTTTGTGTTGGGATTGTATCGGAAAAAAACTATGGAGAACGAGAAGACCTCATATTTGTCAAGTTTGAGTGATTGTATTACGACTCATAGCTACGAACGAGGATAAAGAAAAATGTGATGACGTGCTGGGACTCTCACGTGATCTGTTTTTCAAATGGCATATTCTCTCACGTGAGAGAAATGTAATTTATGAAATTTTATTTTTTTAAATGAGATTTAGGAAAATATAACCTGCAGACACACAGTTTAAAACCGATGTCACATGACACAGGGATAACATTTACTTTCTCATTGGCTGACAACTTCGCGAAATTTCTAGAGTGTGATTCATTTCTGAATCGCACCTTCGGTTTGACTGAATTCGTTCCTATAGTTATTTAAATTCAGTTTATCGTGTTAGAATTTAAATAAACTAAATGTTCTCGTTGTGAACACAAATAGTAATTGGATCGAAAACAAGAAACTTTGAAAATCGCCTGCCATTGTTGAAAAACGACATCATAGGCAATTTGGAGCACAATTGACATGAATTATATTTCGAGCCGAGTAGACTGAAACAAAATCACAGGTGTTGGAATTCTTCAGAGAGCCATCGGTCCATTGGTATAAACCTGGTACTGAGAATACCGCCAGGGGAGACTCGCGTATAGTATGGAAATTCAAACAGCGATAAACAATCGCGTTTATGAATACAGCAAGCAGGTGTGTTCAGAAATAAAATTTACTTCAGCGTGAGCTAATTTACATATTATGTATTACAGTCTCAGAGCCCCGGATAATGTTTTCGTGAATTGCCACGAGTTGGGGAATATTTCTGTCATAATGAAATCATAGAAACGATCAACAAGGGATCAGACTAGCCGATGGAATGTGCGTATCGGTACGCTGACAAAGCGTCATTGGATCCCCATGGGGCAGGCAAGCCAAACCTCGCATCTAACACCTGCATTATAGGCAATGAATAGATATGCCTACATTTAGAAATTGACATGCATTCCGCTAAGACCGTAGTCTTGTCAATAATCTGTATTCACCTGATGACTCATGATTGGTGTGGGGGTAACGTGTGAAATTAGCGTGATCGCACATCGTGGTTAACAAAAGATACAAAATACGCGGAATACAACAATCATATCGTAATTATGCTATTTTTTGTTCGTCCATTCACATGCACCAATGTTCACAATTGCGGACGGGCGCACGCAAATTCGGATTGTTTTGTTTGGAGCACACTCACCATACGGATCTAGGGTGCATGTAATGACATATGATTGTACCGTAATAAGCTATTCTCTCAATGGTACCTCGAACTAAGTGTAGCATCTAACAATGTTATACATGTATATATATATATATATATATATATATATATATATATATATATATATATATTGCGAGAAGGCATTGGGATGGCATAGACACGTTTACGGCGTGTATGACGTTACACCGATACAAAGATACAAAAAATAACCACTTGTTCAACCAGTCACCGTGTATTCGGGTGTACTCACATGGAAAAGCAGAACCTACAGAAGCGAGACTACGCGAACTTCTAGTATCTCGGCTGGTTTGATATAGTTCTAGGGATTCCTTGTGAATGTTGTGTCGTGTGTGAAAAAAAAAACAATACTGCATTTTCACGACATAATGTAAAAGAATTTGAGAAAATGTTAATTTAAAAAGCAAGCTCAACTCTAATATTGCCCCCCCCCCCCTCCGTATTTTGTCAGCATATTAATCAACATCCCTATTTACCGCACTCGCCAACGAATCGACTAATCGTAACCTCGAAACATGTAACACATAGTACGCTCCGGCGTTTTGTTAATTGATTATACGTCGATTAGGACTCCGAGACATAAGATGCTGATTTGAAACACTTTCCAGGAGAGAGGATTGCCGTGACGAAGCTGACTGAAGCAAAGTCGTTGTTGAAACACTTTCAAAGAGAGCGGATTGCCGTGGCGAAGCTGACTGAAGCAAAGTCGTTGTTGAAACACTTTCAAAGAGAGCGGATTGCCGTGGCGAAGCTGACTGAAGCAAAGTCGTGGTTAACACCAAACGGCGCGTACATATTATCTGGATAAGATATGTAATTCACTTTGCAAACATCGTACTATGTTGTGGCGGGGAAAATGAAAGTGATAAACGAGAAAACGTGCATATCTGTTGGATTAGTCACGTGCCTGGCACGCCAAGGGGACTCTACTCCGTAATATTTAAACAACTGGTAAACCAATTTG
The DNA here is from genome assembly GCF_978046115.1 of Saccoglossus kowalevskii. NCBI lineage: Eukaryota > Metazoa > Hemichordata > Enteropneusta > Harrimaniidae > Saccoglossus > Saccoglossus kowalevskii. Next base: position 22,522,646 of record NC_140659.1, read on the forward strand.
ATAACTTCGACGAAATGATGTAGACATAATTGCCTTTAATTTTATAGCGCAGCTCAGTGAAATGTACAATATTTGCTGATTGGATGACGCGTAAACTATGCGTAGTAAACGTTGCATAATTAGCTAGTTTAATGTTGTCAATTTTATCATTGTCCTGTTCAATTGGGGATGTGGATTTTTGAATACTAGTACATGTAGTTGTTGAAAACATGTTTTATTATTTTCCAAAACTAACAAAGACTTTCACTCGATATGAACAAAATTAGTTTCCTTTTTACGTGCAAATTGTCATAACAATAGACATGACGTGAAAAGCCCACGAATTTCGCAAAAGTATTTACGATCATCACGGCCTTGAGCGTAGTAATGGTTTTAGCGAAATCATCTTGCTTGTGCTCATCGTTATCACAGCCCAAGTCCAATATGCCCGAAAACATAGTCGTGCTGAAGTAAACGAAAAGAATATTTCTAAAAAGAGCATATTAATTTCGTTCTACTCGATTTTTTCTCACTGAAAAATGGTTGATTTGTTAATCAAAACAAAAATATTAACGCGGATAAATGCGGATGAAATAAATAAAAATATTATTTTTTTGTTTAACTACTTTTATATGTTGATTTGCCGTGTACAACGGGGAAATATGCAAACAAACTGGACCTCTGGAGAAGAGAACGCATGGCACGGTGAGCTGCTCCGCGTGGGAGCTCAGATCGCGGGTATTCATTAACATGATCTTCTGATCGCATCTCCGAGCCAGATTTCCTCTTTGTATCGAAAATGCAAATATGTATGGATTTATCATCTCAATTAATAACCGCTTCCCGTAGCGTAAATGATAGAATAGCAGAAGTTCAAAACCCGAGCATGCGCAGATGCGTACAGGTAAAATATCGGTCGCATGAGTGAGTTGGTTTCCATTCCCCGTTCCGTGCATCGACGTCGGAAGTCTTTCTTCTCATGCCTTGTGATTTTATGGAGCTATTAGACGCGTGCAGATACTGGTAATTCTCAACACAATCACTCCAGCAGGAATATGCCTCACAAAAATACCAAACCAGAGTGATTTTTTTGCCGGAACTGCTGACAATCTCCGCAGCGGGGATATATTGTTGAAGTTATAACGGCAGGTAAGTGGATGAAATCCATTGACGCTTGAGCTTGTCGCATTTAAGTCCAGAATAATGCGTTTTAATATTGCTGTGCTATAGAAAGACATATGTTCATGGTATTAGAGCGTTATGTTAGCATAGTGGTCTCTTGTTTATCTCGTGACGCCAGTGCGCTGAATGAAATCTACACAATATATACAAAATAACGTTCTCCGTAAAGCGATTTCGCTTTTTTTTCGTGAGACCATCTGCCTGACCAGGGTCTTTTTTCATCATGTTAAAAACGCAATATCGATACTCGGACAGGTGAAAGTCGATAGCTGTGTTGCGCTGCAGGAAGAGACCCCTTCACAGCGGAGGACTATGAAATATTAGACGATAATGCACACTTCAATTTGAGAGTGTTATCGTTTCAACGATCATGGAACATACCATTAATTTGTTAATGATGGATTTCTTAGTTGTTCATTTTGTTTGCACATCGGCAAAATCATGTTATTGTTTATTTTAGAAAGTATTAGTGAAGTGAGTGTATATGGGTGGAGTTATTCTGTGCATAAATGTTATTAGAAATCCATTATTTGTGATTGGAAATATTGAATGTCTAATTTAAAAACTTTCCCATAGGCTCATTAACGAACGATGTCACAAGAATGTGTTGTTGGGTTGATTCATCTCAGCTTATGTTGCCGAAAATGTAGATAAGCGATCGTATTACAAACGCATACACACGTGACATACTACACACAGCGTACATTTTCGTTTCTCCATGGTAGGCGCCAATGATATAGAAATCGTGAGGTGAGCATATTGCGTAATTAAGAAATATCGGTTCCGAGTAACTGAATGCATATTCTGTCGCAGAATATGTGTGAGTTTCACAATCTTCAATTAAATCTGATTTGCCACGGTCCGATATTTTTTTTTTCGCGCCAAATCACTCCGCTCATATTTGGCAGGATATTTTCAAGCGTGTTGAAAATTTATTTTGGATATCGTCACTTGTATTTTGTATTCTTCACACATATACATCATATTTATAATTCTTAGGTATTAAAGCATTAGTCCAATGTTTGAATATTAAGAACGTGCCCTTCTTTTGTATTTCAAATCGCCCATGGCGAATATACTTATAACTATAAATACTATAACGATCGGATATGTGTATTTTTATACAACGTACGGTTCATTGCCCCTCCCCTTTTCTTCAGCCAAGATTTTGTGAATGAGAAAGCATGAAAAAAGGTAATATTCTACGGAAACCAAAAAAATAATGAACTATGGCGGAAGTGTGTTCATTTTTCCACTGGCATGCGACAGATCGTAATATACGTGTTCATTAAACTTAATCCCCGTGTAGGTTACTGTAACCGTCCTGGAGCGACGTTATTATTTTTTGTTCAAAATACGCTAACGAAGGTTGCATTTAATCTCCATGTGTGTGTGTGTAAATTGTTGATAGTGAAACAGTGCCCATCTTGACTGTAAGATGCCCACGCCCTCGGGGAAACCACTTCAGAAATCCCAAATCGTCGAGCAATATCTGCACGCGGTCATAGGTCACGATAGAGTCGTTCTCAAGGAGCTCTCTGTGATGGCCCCGACACATAATATGAGAATTGGTTTTCTCAGCAACGTCAAAACGATGAGATTGCAGGGAAATACGGTATGCATAAATTATATTAACTGCCACGGAAAAAGGCCTGAAGCCGCGCATGCGTTGTTCCCAGATTCGTCGGGCATATCAAATCCAAGACGGGCGTGTAAATTATACCAATTCGTGGTATTTCATTCATTGCATGAGCTCACGCTAGAATATGATAAGAAAAAGATGTATTTTACTCTTGGCCTGAAAAGGTTCAAGGAAAATTTAATTACCCGAGCAAAAATACATGCTCAACAATCCCCCTGAGAGAATTTTGTTTTTGTGAAATTGGTTCTTCTGCACTTGAGGGGCAATATAAATTATCGTCCTGGTTACAATCTTATATTCGAGCTTGTAATGTTTCCTGTAGTAAAATCCTCTTCGACTCCAGCGAAAAGCTAGTACACATGAACAAGAAACGTAATTCCAGGAAAATTCCAAACAGCTTGGATGAACTTGGTCCTTCTTGAAACGATGCAACGACCGCTTTATTCCGAATGCCAAGAAAATATAGACGCAGTGCCGCGACGGCCTCTTCATGGTGTCAGCAGAGTGGTTTAGAAACGGCCCTGAAAACGACTGAGTGTAATTCGCAAGTGTCAGTGACATGGAAACACTCAGCAAGTCGTTGTAGCGTGTAAGACGCTCTGATCATGATAACTGAATGCAATATTAATATACGTCATACGGGTAGTGTAAAACAATACAGCTCCTAACTGCATTATGACTCACCGTTCAGCGCCTTACTGATTTCGCGTTTAGATATGCAGGGCTAAGCTACTGCGATGAAATGCATAATGCACGTCACTACCAGGGAAGTAACAAACTATCGTTTCTTAAGACACTCTTTGACCGAAAACGCAACAACAATGATTTCAAATCAATTCCATTTCTCATACTTGCGTAGTGGTTATAATACTAGTGATGTTACAACGCGCAGAAATGCCTCTGTATGTGCTGCATCGTATTCCAAATTCCGTAACCCAGTATAGTGTACAGTTTAAACAAGAATTTCAGAAACTGTTTCTTTTTATGTAAAATATAATTTTCTTTAATACCGTCCATAGCTTTCTGAAAAAGAATAGTATTTTATCAGAAATTGATCACACATTTTGTTTTCGTTGTCGAGATCTCGCCACGTGAAATTAATTTAGCTGTTGTTGTGTCATTGTTGTTGTTGTTGTTGTTGTTGCAGTAGTAGTAGTTGTTGTCGAGTTCTTGTTGTTGCAGTTGATATTGTTTTGTTTTGTTGCTGTTGACATAAAAATATTGAATTATATTATAGTATATCTTAAAGCTTTATCCCTGTGCTGTTTGTTTGTTCATGTCTGGGCTGCGAATGTACGAAGATGTAGACTCGCCGTGACCTTCGACTAAAAAACGATATAGTATAGTGTATTTGTAATTACGCAGAATGCTTAAAACTCAGGCCGATATTCTGCCGTGGGGAGTGCGCTCATCAATACACGGCGCTGCAGGGGTCGACCAATCAGGTTCTGAGGGGACTTGACGCACCTATCGATATTATCGATGAACCGTAGCAGAACATTAGGTCTGAGGAGGAACAATTTAGCATCATTCCGACGAGTTCATTAAAACGCTTCGAGTAGGAGTACAACGTCTACTTACGCTAGATGTGAAGGAAAGCGCTGTCAGAACCAGTCGTTAACTTTTCCCCTTTCTTGGCGATTAAATATGACCTGTGTTATATATGCAATTTGTTATTTTACTGCTTGTACTGCCCACTGGCGATCCCACAATTTGAGAGACCACTCCAGCTTACTGTGTGCAGCCATTATAGTGATGATAAACACGTTTACAGACCGATTATTGTCCCTAATATTTAAGTCTAATACAACTGACAAACCAGTAAATTCTAGTTCTTTCGTGAACACAAGATTATATATTTTCTTGCGTTAAGATTGAAGCACGCGATTGAATGCTTTCCGATCTAATACCTATAAGATACGACAAATTGAGACCTCTTGCTCCTTTGCAATACTCACTCTTAAATTCACAAGGTCTGTATTTAAATATTGCTGCCAATAAATCTGTGTTAATCCAATGGGACTATTTCGCGAAACCCGGGCCGTTAATCTTTCAAATGACAATATCGCAAATGAGGCAACGTATTGTGACTGACTTCCCAATTGAGCTGAGCCGAACGCTTATTATCAAGAAAAAATTCTAGTTCGATACTCGTCTCACAATTAAACCAGAGTAGCCGCATTTTTGGCAGTAAGCAACGACATTAGAGTGCCTCCATGTTTTTTATTTTGTTAATCATGTCTGATCTCTCCAAAAAGAAGCTTTCTTTTTTTCTTAACCGCTTCGCTTGTTACCCGGACAACGAAAGAATCCGCATGTGCAAAGAAGATAATGAACCATAAGATTTGAAAACTGATGTGAATGCTTCATTCAATGGATTTCTTTAAATCTTCCGGAATGTCTCGGTTCCCTGAAACAGTACCCCTCATCGCATCTATAGAATAAGTACTTCAGGGCGGAGACCGATGAGTATGGATTTCTGTGTACAAAGGCACGGCGTTCCCATATTTTTTCCCAGACGCACGGACGCCAACGCCGTTCTCATTGTCACCCCGGGCAACGTGAGTAACAGAAAACGTATCTATGACGACGAGGCGTTCACGGTGTTGTAGAGTGTTTGGGAACTGCACAGGTGCTTGAAAGTACGTTGTTATCTAGTAGAATCACTACTACTGATTTTCTTTACTAGAGAGTTGACCATTGGGAACTCTGGGGGGTTACGAAAACAAAATATGCACATTTTGAGAGAAAATTAAAAAAAAAATCAAATACACACATCGAAAGCAAAGGCAATCTACAGCAACGTGGTCGTGACAAATCTACCTCTGGACAAGGTGAAGAAACAAAATATGTTGCACAGTATCTTCTCCTCAATTTTCTATCGTTACTATTCGTCGACCTGTTACCCGGATGTTTCAGAAATTATGCACATTGCTGATGTAATAATAATTATTATTAGGTTATTACGAGGGTACCTCAAAGTATGCACGAAGACAGTACAGCGGGAGTATCGACCGACGCGCAGCGGAGGTGGATGCGACGGCGTACTGTCTGTCTGAGTAATAATAATATAAAACTGAAAATTAATATCTGTGTCCTACTGTAATTAATATTTCGATTCCTTGTCCTTACATGTACTCGTTCAGCGTGATCATGCAATTCAATATAGAACATTTACCCAAGAGTATAAAGATGCATAGTGCCATAGTGATTGTGTGTTCATATTAGTGACTGATATTAACTCCACCGACGGGGAAAGGCATTAACGTAGAAAGACTCGCACCGTTGATACGTAGCCTTTGTTCAGATGCCGAAATGTACACAAGAGTGTATGTCGAACTTGAACGCTAGAATAGCTGAACAATTCCCGTGACGGTGCGTCTATTGTCTTGTTAATGAACGCACCTGTGTACACGCCATCGTTTGTAATGCAACGTCCCTAAAGTAACTCACAAGTAGAAGAAATCAATGAGGCTCTTTGTCGTGCAACGCGCCGCCAAGGGTTGCCCCTGGCATTGTTTTCCCAGCTTGCATTACGATCAGCGTATTTACATGAACTTACCTAAATCTGTGAACGTCAAAGTCAACTTTTGTCACATTTCATACCCCTCTATACTTATTTTCATATATCACTTCCGCTATATCTCTTGGGAAATGGGAAATTTAATTCAAAATTAACAATGCAGTTATGGGAAGAAAAAGGGTGTCAAAATTGTGGTTATAAAGGGTGAAGAAGGATGTCAAACAGGGAGTTGAAGAAGAGTTTGTAGCAGTGTAAGTATGTTGAAGATGTGAGCATATTTGAATGCCGCATGGTTTCTAACTGGGAGTATATGTCAAAAATGTCAAATATTGAGCATACTTGTAGTTAGGTCACAAAGGGTCGAATAGTGAGTTTATGTGGGCTAAAGGAAGGCGTCACATTTGAGTATAAGTGGGTGGCGGTAGGTGTAAAATAGTGAATATGTGTAGGTCGTGGGAATGGCGTCAACTTGTGGGTACAGGTGGGTTAAGAAGGGTGTTTGATAGTAAGTATAAATGGGTTGCAGAAATGTGTCAAATATTAGGTTCTGGTGGGTTTAGGAATGTGTTTGGTAGTGAGTATAGCTGGCTTGAAGAAAGGTGTCAAATATTAGGTACTGATGGGTTTAGAAATGTGTTTGATAGTGAGTATAGTTAGCTAGAAAAAAAGATGTCAAATATTAGGTACTGATGGGTGAAGAAGCGTGGTTGATAGTGAGTATAAATGGGTTGAAAAAGGGTGTCAAATATAAGTACTGATGGGTTTGGGAGGGTGTTTGATAGTGAGTATAGATGGGTTGAAGAAGGGTGTCAAATATTAGGTACTGATGGGTTTGAAAGGGTGTTTGACAATGAGTATAGATTGGTTTAAAAAGGGTGTCAAATATAAGTACTGATGGGTTTGGGAGGGTGTTTGATAGTGAGTATAGATGGGTTGAAAAATGGTGTCAAATATAAGTACTGATGGGTTTGGAAGGGTGTTTGACAGTGAGTATAGATGGGTTGAACAAGGGTGTCAAATATTAGGTACTGATGGGTTTAGAAGGGTGTTTGGTAGTGAGTATAGATGGCTTGAAGAAAGGTGTCAAATATTGACTACTGATGGGGTTAGAAGGGTTTTTGATAGTGAGTATAGATGGGTTGAAAAAGGGTGTCAAATATTAGGTACCGATGGGTTTGGAAGGGTGTTTGATAGTGAGTATAGGTTAGTTGACGAGTCAAATGGTAGGTATAGTGGTTGAAAAAGGTGTCACCTAGTGAGTATAGGTGTAGAGTCACGGTGATGTAGTGTTGTAATCAAATCTTTTTGTCGTTTGGTCAGAATATTTTGAAATTTTAGGGATTTTAAGGGAAAATGCAACATAACTGCTAATACGTACATTAGTGTTCAGTAACCTGATGAGACAACATATGAACCAACCTATAGCTAGCTACTACTCAACGATCTACAATTTGCAATCAGATATGCGAATCTAATCTGTTTGCGGTCTGCTTGAGTTTTCAGTAATTCTTCATCAAATGTACTGTGGATGAAATAGACATCACCGGTAATTATGTTTACAATCTATCAAGCTCAGCAAACTGCAGCAAAGTCTCGCGGGATCTCGTTACATGTGTGATTATATACAGCGTTTGGAGTCTAGTATATTCTTGTTTGATTAAACGAGATTCAATTCACACATTTCAAGGATCCCATAGGTATCAAAGTAAGATATCAGTTCATAGTCCCCTCTCCTCTATTGCTATGCTTGTCCTAGGCCTACTACAATAAGTTTTATAAAATGGGCACGTGAGAACTCAAACTTACATTCGTGATCTCGCGTGACCTTCAAATTAGCATGGCAGACGATAAACGCTGACACCTGTAAGTTGAATATGTTGAGGTAAGATTGTCGAAATCTCTAATCTGACACAAGTGAATATAATTATCATGTACGTGGGAGTACCGATATAACCTTTGTTATCCTTCGATTATTGGTGTTACTCTGCGGAGAATCTCCGTGGAAACTGCGCTACTCGCACCGTGGATGCAGATATTATGTTATGTAATGCTGGAATACTATGCCAACCGATATAAGTTACAACGAATGAGGCTGCCAGGTGATTCGTGTTACCTGGCGCATCTAAATTCTTCGATGAATTGTAAAAGTCGGTTGTCTGTTGATTTTGTTAAATGTATTTTTTTGTTTTATAGCTATGGTGTCAGGGTACCAATGTTGAACATTTTTCCAAAGTTTTTGACAATTTTGAGTATATGTCCTTTCAGCTCATTAAGAAAAAATTGTGACAATTCAGTATGGAGTCCGAACCCCTTAAATAGGTGATTAAAATCACATGGTTTTCCGTGACTTACTTTCTCCACTAATACGTTTTCCACTGTCACATTCCGTCTATATGCCAGATTTCTGGAACAATGTCTGCGACTGTTAGAAGAATAAACGTCATATTTATATATTAATGACGTATTTTCTCCGGCTGTATGGGACGACATATTGTCGTCTGCCTCGATGTCTTCAACCCGTAGCCATTTGTAAACAAATCACATTCTACGCATGCGCGGATTATTCCCACTTTGACAATAATGACTGCTGAAATTAGACATACAGGTTGGACGGACCGCTGTTGTATAATTCATGACGGATAATTGCTATTGGTCACCCAGTGGATTTGGCACTTAGCAATCATTTCACCTTACAGGGTATTTACCCTCAATCAAGGCAACTTAGATTAAAGTGGGATTCATCTTACTTAACTACAGAAGGTGTTATTAGTGGAAGCGGCCGTGTTTATGTGAAAAGGCAAAATAATACCATTTAATAGCGACGTTTTTGTTCAATGTGGATAGTTATATACACTACTACAAAATCAACCAAATGCAATCAGTTCTTCTGGTAATCCCACTTTATTCCAAAAGCTGACACTGTTCTCTAAACGTGGATCTTGTGGTCACGCTGGCCTGACTTTATATATTCCATTTAATTACTCAACATGTCATACAAGGAAGCAATATTTGTGCATGGGAGCTACATTTGATGAAGTTCGGGCAATCGTTTCTTGAAATCATAAATATAAGTTTGTTCTACGTGACAGTTACATGACATGTAATTAACCTAGAGTAATCATTGAACCGTAGCGTACGTCAATCTGCAGTCTTCCAACCTAAAAATACTAGTATCTCGACAGAAATGCCACAAGATGACACATGTGTCGACATTTAAATATTGTTTAAAGAAAACGTCGCGTGAAAAAAAAACGTAAATCGTAGGGTAACACATCACCACTTTCAGTTTGCAACACATATGGTGGGAATAGAACGTCTCTGGGCCTTGGTTCCAAGGTTTTGCAACAATTTAATCAAATCCGCGTATAAATGATGCATAATTAGTTACCGGTCATTGGCTCCAATAAATCACGTGGTACTGTGTGTCACGCGTTTGCTCTTGTGAATTTAAGAGGCATGTGCGACAAGGTAATACAAGGCAATAATCTTGGAAAAAATCGGAAGCAGAATCGCGTAGTTCTTTTTTTTTTTTTTTTTTTCATTTACACGAATTTGCGTCGCCGACATATTGACCTATAAGGTGTTTATTTCATTCACACGTGACAGTTTACATACTGTAGCAGATATTATCTAACTTACATCGTGTTGTGAATATTAAAAAAACATATTCCGCCAAATGTCTACAGAGAATTACGCTATGCGTCATTGAATAATGATTAATTACTCTCAAAAGCCCATGTTTGATTTCATAAGCATGATTTTCATCTGGTACTTTAATTCAGTAAACACCATTTTTAAAAATGGTTTTATGGCGATGCTAGTACATCTAATATTTATTTTAATTTTTTAATTTTAATTTTTCATTATGAATTGTTTTTCGGAAGTTGAATTGCTCTCATTTCTATATGGTTCTTTGTACATGCACATGAAAATTATGAGAGTTATGTTGTTTCAATCAACGAATCAATGTTTACTAAATGGTAGTAATTATATTAATATGATTAGTATATGTTAAAAAATCTAAATCGTATCTCCCCCTACTTAAAGTTGAATGAATCAGGCAAGTTTCCATTCTCTCTCCAACTTTGCAAATCATAGCTAGTTCGATCTGTCTCATCTGACCCTTGCGTGGAGTGGCGGGTGTCCAGATATCAATCACGTGGTATAATCACGCATTTGAACCGCGGATGTCATAAACAGTGATTTAATAATGTTCTGACACACCTCGTGTCACGGATCCATGTACGCGTGACGGTATGTCGACCAAACGAATTAGTCAGCTCTCATATATTTTGTAGACTGTTCTCCTAGGTGCCTTTTATTTGCATTTTGTTCATGAATACGCGTATAAATATAAACGTTCTTAGGTTTATATACACCTCCTAGGTATAAATCAATATTATCAGCTCTCCTAGGTTGATATGAAAGTTATTAGTTATATTTCTGGGTTTATATACACCTGTGAGGTACATATATGTAAGCATTCGTGGCAATATTTTAACGTTTATAGACATAAATTAACATTCCTAGTAATGGGTATATATCAACACTCTTGGGTGTATATCAATACGTCCAAGTATATATCGACGCGTGAAAGTATATTTTAGCATTTGTGGGTATAAATCAGCACTCCTAGTGTAGGTATATATCAACAATCTTAGGTATATATACGCATTCGTATGTATATATCAATAAATCTATGTATGTTTCAGCATATGAAAGTAGATTTCAACATTTGTATGCATAAATTAACATAGGTATATATCAATATGCGGAGATCTAGTTTAACATTTACATAATCAACTATGTGGATAGATAAATACAGACCTATTTTCTGGATCTTTGAACAATATTTAAATGTCTAACTGGAACACTGTTATGTAAAGTATAATACCATCCAGTATTCTCACTACTTGATTACTGTGACACTGTGTATTCTAACTACAGCATTACACTAAAAGGTAGTCTGCAACGTATCATCAACCTTGCTGTAACCTGTCTCCATTGCAAGATCAGCTCTTGGTTGGCCAACCATTCAAGACAGACAAACTAAACACTTTAATAAACTCGTTTACAAATGCAAGCAATATTTAGTCCCACCATATTTATCTGACCTTCTCATTTCAAACTCTGCCATCCATTCCTACAACACCAGAAATCTATTTCATATTTCAAAATCTCACACTCGCTCTTTTAAATATCGCGCAGCTACAGCTGCTAATGATATTGTATTATTTTATCTTACTACTTTGTTGTCAATTCATATTTTACCCCATTTATGCATTTTATCGTTTTGTTCGGACTGCTATGTTATTGTCATTTTTTTATTGTAATTTTATCATATTATTTCGTAGTAAATTTATACCCGATTTAGGCTTTTCTTTATTGTGTTCTCGTCATTTTTGCAGTGGATTGTTTAATTCTATGTTAATTTTTATTTTATATCTATATGCTGTGCATGAAAAACCATTTATGGCTGTACTGTTCTAAATGAATAAATTACAAAAATTACAAATAATGAACGGGTGCAAATGGTTCAAGGAACAATAGTAGTTGATTTGTTTGCAATCCGTTATAATTGTATTACGTTGTAATAAAACACCCCTTTTGCAATTGTGTCGATACTATCAGTCGGTTACAACGGGTATATTTAAAATATATGTACATCACCCAACACCTTTGTCTATTGTTGTCGATGACGTCAGTGACTCGTCGTGAAAATGGGCGTTAACCTTGATAAATTGCGACTGAAAATATTAACTACGTCTTAATCTACAAAATTGTGCGGATTTAAAAAAAAAAATCCCGCTAAAATCAGTTTGTTATTAATTTCTCGTATATTGTTATAGGCAGTGAAATACCCCCTAAGTTGACAATAAAATATCATTAGCGACTTTCTATGTATCGTCAATCACCGTTATACCTAAGGTCATTTAATTTCAAAAGTTTCCTAAATTATTTTACCGTACTTCTGTACGCTGACTCTATATTACGCATTGAATATAATATTTTGAGTAGCTTAATAAATATTAATATTATAGTGTTCGTTTCTCCTTTGGCTGTCGTCCTTCTAAACATCAAGTCATTTATTTTATGTCGTGATATACTGTACTGCATATGACAAAGGTAAGATTGATTTTTTATCCATTATACAATGGTTATTGTTATAGTGAGTGTTCATAATATGGTTTTATTAAGTTGTTAGCGAAAACCTAATACTCTAAGTCACCAACACAAGACGGCATACATTTCAATGTTACCTTGTTGCTATACGCTGAATATTCCGAAAACGGCGTTCAAATACCCTATGTTTAAAGAATTATACGATGTACCCACATTATTTGAAGAAAAAAAACGGTGTTTAAGAGTAATATCAAACAATCGTTTACCGACCAAGAATGCAGTGTTGTACAAAATGTTCGTTAAAGTTCCGTTTCTGGCAGAGACGCGGTAAATAAGACGAAAGATCACGCACATATTTTTGTTCTACGTGGTGAAATTGAGCAATAAATTAGACAGACATGAGACAATCTCATTTGTGCCAAGAATGGAGTTAACATTTGGCTATGCTTGGTGATAGAAATAAATTTGAATAGCTGTGAAAAACCACAGTTCACGTAGTTATTTTGCGGAAATAGTGTTATAAATATTGTATGATTTGTTATGAAATTACATAAATATCTAGATACGTAGGTGGTTTTGACAATAGTCATGTAATTAATAACTGACGAATGCTCTCACAATCAGGCATAATTCAAGACGAATATAACAAATGTTGGTCGAGAAATAGTAAACTCGTTTCCGCGTGGACGATATTAAACAAGGTTGTTACATTGCACGCAACAACACTGCTTAGATTGATAAAGACGCCTCTCTCTCGCTGGAATAAGACGACTGACAAGAAAGGAATTGAAATCAAGTATTCTCACAGTCAATTACTAAACGTACTATGACAGTGGAATTGTCGGCAGTTGTCGCATAACGAGTGTTCACCAGCAGCTAATAACTATGTTATTGAAATGGACCAAGAGAACCGGAAGCGATGTGTGAGCTATTGGAAAGTTCTGAATCTAAGCGAAGTCAATAGCAGCGTTCAGATGAACGTTTAGTCCCTATCCCAATTATGGCTAGCAAATCCCTTGAAATCTATTGTATTCTTTGAAGAACGAAACTTTACCGAATAACAGCGAGGGAACTGATATTGATAGGAGGTATGAATTTTCTGCAAAATAAAATAGATCTAGTTCCACTTATATTTACACCAAAAATTACGCCTATTTTTTTGGGATAAAATGTGGTCTTTTGGCAAAACAAGAACACCCTTATTTTTTAGAGATACGCTGTCTTCTCGTCCTATTTAAACGTCTTTGTGCATTTGCATGCATGTTCAGGTGGAATCTGTAACTGTCAAAACATCTCAATGTTGCCCTATCTTCTTGCCTGACCTATGATTAGCTGTCAGTCTTTTAAAAAGTATCCGTTTTTTTGTTTTGTTTTGTTTTTTTATTTCGAAAAGTATTTTTCTGCGAAATGTGTGTCCGTCGACCAACCAAGTACCCCGGGTACACCATCGTAATTACATTCTACTCGCCCGGTAATTATACACGCATTGACTCTAATCATCGTATAATTTTACCAGTATCACACATTTGGTGATCGTCTGTCAATGTGACGTTTTTAATGAGGCGACATATCCTGGTGGTGGTAAACTTCTCTAACAGAGTCTCGAAAATACATATTTCTTTATTTCTTTGATATTATCAAATATACGTGCAATCATTTTGTTTTCTTTACGCGAATATGTCGTCGAGACTGAACAAATCTGTTCTGAAGTATATCTCACACTTGTTGTGACTTATCAGAGGTCAAATCGTTTTGGGCTATAATCACTTGATAGTGTCTACGACTCAATTGAGACACGTGTTCCCAGTTCATGCGTCCTTAATGCAATTGATATATAGGCCAACGACTTGTGTCTCCTTCTCTAGACACTTCTCTAGACACCGTGGCTTTCTTACCTAGTCTGGGAATAACTTATTAACATAACAAAATAGACATATTCTGTCGATTCACACTACAAATACTTGAGTGATCTGTTCTGTCGTCTACTGGTTTTTATCATGCAATCATATATCATATTAATCGTAATCACATTGTATCTTCAAAACCTTATCATTTCGGGAATCTCCTAAAATGTTGTCGTGGATGACGTGAGAAGGAATGACGAAAGAAAAACACATTTAACCTGCACTGCGACTTGAATGGCGGTCACTGTGATTCGTGGAATCGCGGCGTACCACGAGAATCGCTCCAGGCAGCACGCCAATGCGATTCAAGTACCATTAGCCGTTCAATCACACACACACTTCAATTTACACCTTGAGTGTGGTACAAATTGGTTAATACTGCGGCTATGTCTGTAGGATCAATGCCACAATTACTGCAAAGTCCTACTGGTATAATAGGATATAACAACAAGCTGTAATGTAGTGGTCGATTACTCCGCAATTCCACAACCGCTTAGGTGTTTACTCATTATTAGTACAATTTTTTACAATTTTTGTTAATTTAGACATTTATGCGTCGAATCATTATGGTTCCTGCTACTCCTAAACAATCATTACGTAATCATAGAGCAATACTGTGTACGCTTATCTCGCAATTGCCGGCCACCAAACGCTTCCATCGCACATGGTCTTTTATTTGTAACGCGGGTATACAATGTTCATTATTAAAATTATTGAGTTTAACGACTGGGTTGCTGTGCCAACTAACATACTCGTGAATCTGTACCGACGAAGCTGGGATTTAAGAAACATTGTATTTTTCATTTTATTTATTGATTGAGAAAGAGCTTAGATCAGAACTTTGTACATAAAAACATAATGTTGACAGTAATAGGATAAGCTTTTGATGAAAAACATTGACATGGGATGTATTTGTATTTTGAGGGGCTTTAAGGGTACTCCATCTCCACGTTTCTGAGATTAATGGTACCTTATTTGTCGATTTTCATAGAAAGAACTTTGAATGCATCAGTAACGTTCTTTGAAATACTAAGTCGATAGAAAATGTAATGCTGCATTTCAAATATGCAGTATTTAAAGTATTCCATTGCAACAAAGCACGAATCGTAAAGAAATGGACATATTTTCATTTTCAGTCTTTCATGAAATCTAATTACTTAATGTGGTTATCTGTAGTTTATTGAGATGGGCGTTGTTGGGATTATGACCGCCAATTGTCTGTGCAGACTGTATAGTGATTGAATTCATCTAATCGTGATTGAATGACTGTCGCATCGATTGCCAGAAAGTATCTCATTTGCTAGCACACTCATTCAATACATGTTTTTTTTTGACACGTTTCAATGTAAATGCCATTGAAAATTTTAACATAGGTAGTCACGTGTACCCGTAATTGTTCATTGCAAAGTAAGTATCGTGCAATAGAATTCATGAGTTATTGTAGTAGCTGACAGTTGCATGGTAGCTAACATAACACATGTTTTATTGATGATGCCGTTAATCTATCAGGTGGCGATGATACATACAAACCAATTAACATTCGAGATAAAACACAGAGAACCAATATTGTAGCATTCGTGATAGAAACCCAGATAAATATGTAATATTCACAATACAAACCCAGGGAAACAACTTTGTAACATTCTAGATACAAACCTAAGGAAGCAACATTCACCATACAAACTTAGATAAACAACTTTTAGTATTCGAGATTCAAACCTAGAGATCCAACTATGCGACATTCGAAATACTAACCTAGAAAAGTTTGTGACATTCGAAATAAAAACCAAGCGAACTGTGTAACATTTCAAATACAAACCTAGAGAACCAACTTTGTAACATTCGAGATACAAACCTATAGAACCAAATTTGTAACAATCGAGTTACAAACCAAAAAGACACCAAAATGACTCGTGATTGATTTGTTGCATTCTGTTACGATGATGGTCAAGGTTGTATATAACTGATAACATTTACCTTGATTGAAATGTACATAACCGCTAACGTGACTAAAGGTCATTAACGTTCACATCTCTTTGCACTATCTCCTCTCGGATCACCAAGCCTGATTTTGGCCACAGGGACTTACTCGGTGTTCATTCACCGTGTACATAAGTACTTTCATGGATTATTCTCTTCGAATATCGCTAATGAAAGATTAGTTCACTGGTGTGAAAGCTTCTCCAGATGTTATCAACGACTTAGCTAGGTGTCCAAGTAGGCTGTTACGGATCACACTAACTGAGAGTGGAGACACACAGTAGTCACTTAACATACTTTTACATAATGTATTCGTGAATGAGAATAGTAATTTATATTAATACCTTGACCATCGTAATCTGAACTGGCTAAATATTCACTTAAGTGATCACAAATTTCATGCACATGGGTAATATGACTAAGTTACTTATCAAACTAGCTGAATAGGTAATGTTAAATGTTCTATACGACAACTAATACTCGCCAAGTGACCAATATAAGTAGTGTTATTGTAGCTACAATACCGTATTAGTTAGTTATGGTACTACATGCTTTCCAAACATGTATTTCAGACACCAATTTATGCAATATTACACATGTTTTAGCAGACATACAGTGTTTTTTTCATTAGTTTATACAGCATCGAAAAGCAACCACGAAATAAACGTAATGTTTTATTGCTATAACAGACTGCATAGTACAAAATCAAAGAATTATGCCGTGTATGAGAACATTAATTCTGCCACGATATATTATAGAGCTTAGATGCAAATGGCCGCCGATATCTCGTTGAAAGCGAGAGTACCGCGAGATTTGCTTTTACAAACAAATATTTCTCCATTCTGCGGTCATTGCCAAAGGTTCCAACATAGATGAATGGAATAATATTTGACAGACAAAACAAAACAAAATAACAATTTTCGCGGATATTAAATAATTACAAGACACTATAATTCCCCCCCCCCCTATGAACATCTATGACAATTCTGGGTAGAATAATGTAGACTAATATTAATTTGAGTATAGGTCTGAGTGGAAAACCTGTGACACTATGAATACCTACCTTCGTTAATGTCAAACAGTGTGGCCACCCATATGGGATCATATCTAAGTTGAACACCCGTGACACTATAAAGCTATAACATTGTGCAAGATACAAACCAACTGCTGACCATTATAGTGTTATCATGGCGTGTATAAAATCCTATCTCCGACTATTTGCGTGTTAGCTCATCGTATGCTCTTTGTATGTATGAGGCCATCAATATCTTGTTAAAAAAGCAGAAAGTATAAATGCATGTATTGATCATTAATACTATATTCTTATATACCTCGCTCTTTGACGTCCATCCTCGTTCCAGGAATATTTAATTTACAATAATGTGCGCATATAATTATTCATTAGTATTGATCAATGTTGTTTCAAAAGAAATTTGATGTTTCTTTTGTAAATGTCTCTTCTGACGTCACCATTGATTATATACAAGTTGCATCAATGTATTAGGCAGTGTGATATCGACGTTTTTGTTTTTACCATTTCTAATCAATATATCCAATGTTCATATTTCTACTTCGACCTTTGACCTACGTGCTATAATCGGAATTTTTTATTCATAAATGCTACATCACGATTCCAAGGACAAGGTCGTCGTATTGAAAATGACAATCGCCTACTAAAGAAAATACCCCGCGCGTACTTTCATGACGTTGTTATGGGATACAAATTTGATATGCACGTTAGCATGGGTAGTGGGAATAATTAAAGATGTTTTCGAGTACTGAGGGAATTGTGTTTTGTCACGTGACACATGTTCCCATCAATCATGGACCATGACACTTAAAACCATGGAGTCGGTATGCCAGATACTTCGATATAATGAATCGGAATTCGAAAACCTTACAAGATGCAGCAACTTGAAAAATACCTCTCCCACCACATTTTGTGAATATAGTTGGGATGAATTGATTACGATATTTTGGTGTTTAAGAAAAAACAACGCATGAGTCTAATGAGTTTTAAAACTTCGTTTCTGAAGGTTGGGCGTCTTGGCTGCTAAACTTAAAAAATCAGCCACCTTATTATTTGTTGTGACGCATTATACGTTGTATTAAGTTATTCCTCTTATACGTTTCGTGAATGTGCGCATGTGTTCGCGCATATAAACATGATAAAATATAATTTAATTGTCAAACTCAATTTAGAGTTAATTCTCAAATGTTAAAATTGGCAATGTAATGGTCGTTTCCATAGTCAGTAAATTTTTGCAACAATCCCAAAATATGTAAATTTTAATAATTTAAGTACCCCACCATATATTAGATATAAATTCTTCTTTTATGTCATCGCGCAAAATTTGGAGAATATTACTGATCCGGCACATATATTTTGTTTTATTCACACTTGTTACATAAAAAATTAGCTCACACTATCTTCCGAGTAACGTAGCTGTTGTAAAACGGTTTTGTGTTACACTGCCTACAAATGCACAAAAGAGTGTATGTTGCAACTAAATCGATTCTAACACAAAACAAGATGTAGTATACGCCAGCGGGTGTCAGTGCTGACACACATACGAGCCATCGACGCATGTGTGTCTAATTTCATGACTAGATGTTGTAGTTTTTTGTGTGGTTTCGAGTATTAGTATCATTTCAACGCGAAGTTCTCTCTAGTGTACAAACAACAGTACTGTTTTTCACTTGTGTACTGATGATTGGAAAGAAAATGTATCCTTATACAAAATTTGAAAGGCGAATTGCGTAGGGCATTTCTCGTAGTGCGCACCAAATTGAGATCTGAAATGGTTTTAAATTAAAGCTCACAAGCCTCTGCGGCGTAGACCGCAACGTAAAGAGAGCCGTATCAGCCAACTACGTGATATGAAAACTCATCAATTATACCTGTCATATTTACTACCACAGGTGTGAAATGAGTTACGCGAACATTTTAATATACTATCTCTTGGGGATATGACACGTAGTCATATTTCATGTTTAGAAAATTCCATCGGTTTCGAGGACCCCCGTGGGAGACATTAATGCATCGAATTTTAGCAGATTTATTCGCGAGATGTTATGAATTTACAACGCGTCTCTTGAATACTGACATTGGTGTGTGGACAAATAATCCATTACTCCGCTGAAACAAACAAGTGAGGCAGAATGGTGTTCATTTCGTACTTACAATCGCACCTGCCGACTCATCGATGCAAACATTGGTTAAACGCCGACGATTTCCTCAAATAATCTGTTCAGTGCGGCTATAATACGGAAATGCGGTGATAAAATCAAACAAATTCAACCCCAAGGTCCAAATAGCTACTCTATGATAACACAAAACGCTAATTACAGCACATTTTAATGACATGGATAACACCTTCTTTAAGCTATGCTATTTGGTGTCGTATACTATTACGTTTAATGACGCGCAATCCTTTCAGCGAAATGCTTTCAAGCTCCTTTGAAGACGTTTCCGATTTCGTCTGCCATTCTACAGACCGCGTGATGGGAATTGTTAAAGACACGTTATGTTATAACAAAAGATACGTACGAATCCGGTTCATCTATATAACAGGTCCTAAGTAAGTTGGCTATCATTTTAAATGCACGTGGTCAAACGTATATTTGTCGCGCGCTCGAGTGTCCTTATGTCACACGATTGAATGTGTCGTTGTCACGCGCTTGGATGTTTAGTTGTCGCACGCTTGTGGAGTTGTTATCTACACTTCGGTGCATCTGGAAATTTTTGTTTCACTTTTTTTTATCTTTTTTATTTGTGTTTTATAAGTATTTTGCAACCTAATATAGTATTGTGAATGATTGAAACACGGTGACTTGGTCGTGACGTTATAGAAAAATGACACGTGTTTGCAATACGGAGAAATAAAGCAAGATACGCCCAATGTGTAAGAAAAAAATAAATTGATGAACAAACGTTACGCCACATATGACGTCAACTTTTGGTTTTAACGCCATTAGTTGCTTTGAGTTGTTCCGTATTTTGTAACCTAGGTAACAATGGGCTAATATTATCTCTATGACACAAAATTAGTGAACACCTTGCTATAAATATCAGATATATATGATATGATATGATATGATATGATATGATATGATATGATATGATATGATATGATATGATATGATATGATATGATATGATATGATATACATAGACGCATAGAATGGAAATCCTGATATTTTAGCCCTGTAATGTTTATTCGGTAACACAAACGTCATTTCGACTTGATGTTCAATTGTACAAAGAAAACAAAATAGCAAAAGCACAGTTCGTATTTTTCTTTAACACATTTAAAGCTCAATCCATAATGACACAATTGCTTTACACGATTTATATTGATATTCAGCCATCCATTAAAACTCTGACAGATTAAGATAAAATATATAGGCTCCTGGTGCGGGGGGAATTATCACGAGACTGCAATCTAGCAATGGAATTTGGACACAAATATGAAACCTCATTAATTGTGAAAGCTCGCTCTTCTCACAGGTGTGATTATAATAGCCACCGTGTGGGTATATATGAGGTTTGTACAGACTATAAACAATTTCAAGGGGACCGGTGTTACAGATGAGCCAGAACAAATGTAACTGGAAAGGGATGAACGGGACGGATGTAGTATGCATATATTTATCTAATGGCGGACTGCCTGACCCCACTCACTGTATTCAGGCTGTGGAAAGCATGCTGTCCGATTGCATGTGCGTTCCACAAAAGCTTATTCACAGTCATCGCTGCACGGCGACGCTGTGTCCATGCCAGGTTTTGTCTTGGAAGCAACATGCGAAAAAAACATGGTCGTCTGACTCTGTGGCCACTGAGCACAATGTATGAGAATTCTAAGGCTAGTTGTAAATGTGAGGTATTGACGGGGACAGAATACATATTCTTGAGGATCACACTTATATAGGAATAATAGGTAATAGTCCCGTACGAATAAAAGTGAATAGTTTGCCTCCCATGAGCAAACGAGTCCCATACGATTAAATAAAATAGTTCCCTATGAGTAAAGAAAATAGCCCCCTACGAGCATAGAAAATAGTACCCTACGTGCAAAGGGAAATAGTCCTCTACGAAAAGTAAATAGTCGAGTAAGGATACAACTCAGTTGAAAACTATTATAAAGACAATTTGTCAAAATAGTTAATATAGATCGTATGAAATACGTCCTGTGTGAAATAAAATATTCTCCCTTTGCGACTTTTACCTACGTTTTGGCTACTTTTACACATGCCGGATATGCCTCCGTTATCTCCGAGTTACACTGCATTGCTTTCATTAATTACAGCTCCTGCACGTCAAGATTAAAATCAGTAAATGAAATAAACTTATAATTAGTGAAATTGACACGCATGCATTATCTTGCCAGTCATAAGTGATGGTCATGGACGTTATCGTCACCATGTGCAGCCATTCGTACCTCAAAGGTAACGGAAAACACATAACCGATTAATCAACATATGGGCTTGCAATAATTTGGTAAAAAAAACCTCGTAAAAGATATAATAATACATACAATTATTTGCTTCACAATTACGTTTGTTGGGAACGCAGACCACACAACAACGTGGAACCCATATATTAGGAATATTAGGGTTTAGAAACCCATATTTGGGCATATACAATTGTAAACATGCGCCGAAAGACGTGCAAGAGGACAGAAGAATAAACACATTGTAAATGCACGGAAACACAAATTTGGCGCATGCGTTGTCGACTTAACTGAACAGGTCGTCTTGATATACATTCATACCGTGCTGTGTTTTCTCCGTCACACTCTTAGCATGCTGTCATTTGTACTTGGAGTCTGGTGTGAAACGGAGAGTCATTCCGTAGTCAGACTTAGTTTCACAGCGAAGGACGCTTACAATTCATGGCACAGCCGTGAATAATGTTGACTTGGTAAGTAGTATTATGTGTATTCCTTGTAAATTGCTTAGCTTCCTGGACACAGCAAGCTATTAATACCGTTATAAAGATAGTATAACACTAGTGAAAACTAGTTGAATGTTTAAAAGCAGATATGTTACGTTATTTTGTGATTGTAACATAATTTGTTTATTATTATAACAATTTTAGGTTTTAAATTAATTATTATTTGCAATTAAGTGCAGCACTCACATCACCTTGCACGGTACCAGCACGCCTCACCTAGTATATGCCTTGCTCTCTTTCTGTTTACTGAATGTTGGATTGGAAATTTGTTATATTCTTCATACTCTACAGAAAATGACAAACAAATTAACTGGATAATGCTGCGGGAAACAAGAGAGTAAACTCCCTGCGAAATGCCAAAATTGTCTTTACATCTTTATTTTCGCATTGGTTTCTATGGTGAAGGCATTTCTTCATATCTAAAAAATATTGCTTGGTGTTATTATAATGAATCATAATATAAATATAATTTAACGTGTTCAGCAATGAATATACAAAACAACTAACGAGATGATATGCTTAATTAATATTTTAATATTCATACCCATCAACTCAATGATGAGGAGGCTCTTTTGACTTTAAAATGTTGGGGTATACACTTTCTTCTAATCAATAAATAGTTAATTACCAGGTTTATATTTTTATTTAGTCTATTATTAAAATCTTCTACACGTTAATAAATATATAATAGAAATAATATATGATATGATATTGCAATAATGGCTTGGCCCGTAAAACCTTTATCTGGTTTGCATATGACGGGAAAACGCCATTGATCAAATGTCAATTATTTTCTCATAAACACCGGGACATTAAAAGAGTGAGTACTATGTGGAATACTGTAATAACTTATAAAAAAATTATTAAACTGAAATCTGAATATTCGAAAATTAAGTTAAATCGATATGTTAGAAATAATTAATGAAGTCGGTGGATTTTATGACAGGATCCAGTTGATCCACGCAGGTTGTGTATTAGTTTTAATAATATGGGTGTAAACGTGAACGCTAAACGAATGATATACTAGTATAGGTAACACCACGTGACGGAAGAGTGTTGTGAGGGTGTAGCCCGAAACTACTTCCCGATGTAACGCGGTGTTACCTGCATATACATGAGCTGATTCAATTTAATTCAAATTAGTTTCTAATTCACCCATCAAGAAAAATTCTCTAAATTCTTCAGGACCAACTTTTTCATGCCTTGACTTATCTACTTAACATATCATCTGAACAACAACTCCACGATTTCCGGGCCAGGTGCATTAAAGTTTGCAGCAGGGAATTTATGGTTAGTAATTTCATGGGTTGTCTTCTACTTGGCTGTAAAACTATGATAAATATCAATCACGTGTCGCAAGTTTATATATTCATATCGTACATTGCTTGGATCGAGTTGTGTTACAAACAAATACCTGTAACTTCAAGATAATCATTGAACAACACGACTGGGATGTAGACAGGGTATGAGCGGCGACTCACGACTTTCATCGCGACATTAGGGTGTATTGATGTTTTCCATTTAGTGTTCTGCTTAATTCAGCGTAGCGTACATTTAGGTGGGATTGATTAAATTATGTTATTCCAGCTTTTTCGTTCTGAGTGGTCCCCGGCAGAGGGTCCAGTTCTGGTTTCAGTTTTCTTTGCGTGCGCGTCTTATATAACATCACGGCATCTGGAACGCCCGCAGGTTTGTTGAACAATTATAAGTGATTATAGAATATAAAAATATAATATAAAAACTGCGGTTAATTGTGAGAATAGGAAATATTAATATTAGGTATAATTAGTATAGACTGTATTTAGTTTAAACCTATGATAGCTCTATACAACTGATTCAACGGTGGGAAATGCACAGTCGCGAAGAAAATACTATTGCATTTTGTACTCGGTAGTAGAAAATCCTTCTAGAACATCCAGGCTCTTGACAGCGTAAGTCGATAGTGATAATACACATCAGGAGGGTGCCTCTTAATGCAAAAGTCAATGAAACTGAAGAAGTTAATGTATACTTCAAACACCCGATTTGAATGTTCTAGTTGCGCGTTTCGTTAAAATTAATCCTGCAATTTTCGCTCATTATCATGTACGAATGCCCGCCTCAAAAATATGAAACATACCTTAATACTCTAATACTGTAATACGTAAACACGTTATTGGGATTCGTTGTGCCGCGTCAAACCATAGTACGCGCGCCGCGCGCGTAACGCAGCTCAACGGTTAACCAATTAAAAAGGAAGTTACAATCACGCGCATTCTGTAAACAATAACATGTTGTTCTCGTGATGTTAGACTATTTGTGAATTCCCGGAGAAAGTTCATTATTTAAAATGTTCCAAAATATATTGTGCTTTTTTTTGTCAGAAATCTTTGTCGGATCTAATGCGTTCATTGTACAATACACTAAAAAAAACCTCAAGATGCAAGAAAACACGTCTTCTCAGTAAGAAACTAAACAGGTCATTGTATACAAAGACGTGCCTCCTATACACGTCAATTTACGTGCTTGCGTGATAGTTTACGGAATCATGCAGTATCAAACCTGTATAACTGTCTTGCTTTGAACGATTTAAACTGTCGGTTTCATCATGCTCCAAGAGACAGATGGTTCTCTCATCCACCACGGGAGAAGAAACGATTTGCTAGATACTCTCTTTCTCCGTTGCTAAGCAACGCAACGAGACGATTTCTGTGTACGTGATATTTATGTGTTCCTGCAAGCGAGCGTTTACCGATAAGCTTAGCATTGCGACGTTGGCATTGTTTTATAGTGTGATCTAGCCGTCTTGTCTTTTCTTTGAACATCTTAATATATTTGATTTGCGCGACAGTAGAAATAACATGTCTTCATGTTCTTTTGCATACTGTTTTGTTTTACGGATATACGTCTATAATTCGCGCACACACAAGCATACGTCCGCCCCATTATTAAAAACAAAAATAAACTGCCTGTCAATTCCAGTAAAAGTAGAGGCCCATTTTTGCAATAGGCCTATAATATCCCTTAAAACCTGTCATTCGTATTTGTTGATAGAAAATATTGCCTAACCATCAGAATATTCCCATTGTATCGATAGCACCCACCAACATAACGCTCCAAGCTAAAATACAGACAGTTTTTTCGGTATGTGTGAAATATACATGTTTAATGTGTACGGTGAAATGGGCGCATAAGGAGTAATATGTTAATGTAACATAAACGAAATAGGTTATTAACAAGGTATATGAGGGGGTATTGTTTTCTGTGGTTTATTTTGGGAGAATGGTAACTAAAATGTAACATTACTTTGATTCATTTAAAATTCATTAAATGTTAATGAATTTGTAATATTGGTTTAGCTAGTGTAGAATGGTAGTAAAGTTGTAATATTGTATATTGTTGAATGGAGCCAGGTTAGATGAAGAAAAAATATTGTTACTAGTGTCGTTGGATGTAATACGGGAAACAACTGATATTTTAAAAAGGCCTGTTACGAAACTGTTCTCATTACTGATGTTTGTTTCGAGAGGTCTGTAGCATAAATATAATATTACTGTAGTTCCTTTTGTGGGGAATGGTAACGTAAATGTAATGAAAATAAAACATTACTGACTACTGATTCGTGTTGATGTGTAAAACTGTAAATGTTACTTAAATATGTAGGAGATTTTTTGGCACATGTTTTTCAAAATGAACTTTTTATAATTTGTTGAATCCACAGGTATATTTAATTATTTTAAGAACATTTCACAGCTCTATGTTTAATGGAACATAAAACAGTGACACGAATTGACAATCCGTATTGTTATGATGACTAAATTTGCATATTTACATGTATTTTAAATAATTAATAAATCACACAGTCAAATATGAAATAGTTTTAGATCATCTTTAGATGCTTACCTATTATCTACATTTTACTGAAAGTAAAAATACTAATCAATGCAACGACTCATTATTTATCTACTGGTATGCTAATTTGCATATAATTTGCATATAACTTTGTTTTAATTCTGACATCAAATGATCAGTCAAAAGTACTCAATGGGCACCTTTTTTCGGAGATTGCAGGTGTGGTATCACATGAACAATATCTCATCAGTGATTTTTGTTAAATTCTGAAGATTCCGCTATCAATTTCATTAACAAACGAACACAATTTTCTGATATTCTGGTGAAAAAGCAAAATTAGATATTTAAACAAAAGGTTATGTGTCTATTATGTTTTCCATGTTTTATTTGGCACTTTTTTAGCAAAACAATGTGGTATTCCTTTTGAATATTTCCACAGTAAATGTAATATTAGCGATAGCATGGAAATACAGGTTCTT
Source organism: Saccoglossus kowalevskii (assembly GCF_978046115.1). NCBI lineage: Eukaryota > Metazoa > Hemichordata > Enteropneusta > Harrimaniidae > Saccoglossus > Saccoglossus kowalevskii. The sequence continues at coordinate 22,549,244 of NC_140659.1, forward strand.
GGTGTTTTCCACTGGTTAACTGTTAAATTGTGTTGTTTTTCCAATGAAATATACATACAAACTTTCTAAGAATATGATCTGTTATCACCAATATATATTAGTGCAATATACACTATCAGGTTTATATCTATCTTGTGCAGTAATTGTCATTTGTTTCGTTCCAAAAGATCGGAACAAATGAAAATATTTTCGTATCGCGGCTCCAAAGGCTAAAAACTAACACAGTTGATCGTAATTCTGGGTGCTTATTCATGGCATCGTAGCGCGTCCCGGCTCGTTTGCATAAAAGTTCGCCGATCGCGGACAAGGATTACCGTTAATTTACCCTATTACGATTAAGATATATAGTTATTTTTAAGCCATCACTATTTTTACGGTTAATCACTCATTTTGAAGCAAATCAAAACTCTGAAATTTTCAAATCAGTGAAATATTTCCATGCGAGGAGAAGTTGGGGTTGTGGGGGGGGGGGATTTCACACGAAGTCTCAAATATACGGCTTTATAGAACACTCGTTTTTCAGCTGACATCTGAAGTTGAATTTCGCACAGCAATTTTGTTAATTATGACTCCGTATGACTTTTGGTACTTTATTTTTGTAACGGTTTTTGAAAATGTTGTATTGGTCTAAAACAAAAACGGCGATCGGCGGTTTGGATATACGTGCCTACGAGCTGCACAGTAAACACATTCACAGTAATTGTCGTCTTGTCGAACATTGGCCCATTATTAACTGTGGGTTTATACGCGCTACATATTCCAGGTATGATAACACACATTACTATACATTTTTTACACTGTACTGCTATGATATATGGGATGAAAACAATTATCACACGCAATACTTTTTACATAGTGACGTTATGTGTGATAATATTGCGCGTGGAAACAATATTTCATCAGGTGTTAGTACAGAGGTATAAACTAACATAACCCTAGTTGCTGTTTACACATTGACTTCGCGGGCTTCACTAATAAAACTACGAATACATTGCGTTAGTAGCTAACAACCCTACTCTGTGTTCGTATTTTTGACTAGGTAAATGCACTAAAATGTGAGAATGTTGTAACTTTATATAATTTATATAATATTACACTATGGGAGCAGCGGGAAATAGGTGATAATTGTAATATTATATTCCGAAAACGACATATTACTGAATGCGGGTATGAAACTTTGTTTCAATGTTACGATTTTTGAATTCGGAATAGGACGAGTTAAACATTTATATATATATTTAACATTAAAGTACAAAATCTCGATTTTTGTGTTGTGGCCTTTAAGACTTTAAATTCGCAAATGTTTTTGCTAGTAGCAAGAAGCCAAGTTTGTTCTAAGAGATGCAATCATAACACCTTTTTTGCTGACAGTAAGCTGCCAGACTATTATATCTATATGTCTAGACATGAAATATTATCCTTATTAATATTAATTTTTTTATGTCATCACGCCACAGCGTGCCCACTGGGCCTATATTACATAGTCTGATGGCGACAGATTTAGTCTAGATTTGTATATAGATACTAAATATTGAATGTGTTCGATTCTCGTAGGTTCATTCAAATTGGGGATCACATGCTTCTCATGTTCACCCACTTTAAACAATTTCAGACGTGGTAAACAGAGAAGGCGTGTCGAGTTTTGGCACTTTTTTGAGCAAATCGCCATCTGTTTTCATGATAAGTAAATTTGACATTTTTTTTTTATAACATAATGAAACATTCTCATCAAAACACGTGGAGTTTTCGAAGGCATGGGAAATTAACATATATTAGAATTCTTTATGAAAAAAATGTTTTATTAGGATAATTACAAATTTATTATTGTTTATTTTTCGAAAAGTTTTATATACCGGGTATAAAAAAACAATCCCAAATCAATAATCACGTTCAATTAAACATTATATGTCAATAATGTCAATATTTATCAAATGTCCTCAAAAAAGTGGCATTGATCAGCATTGATTCTCTACTATGGTGATATTAAAGTATTGAAACGTTTGAAAACAAGCATAAGGTCAAATGTTCAAATCAATGTTGATTTTGTTTAAATGAAATGTTTGTTTCCAATAATATATTTACAACAATTACATCAACAAATACAAACATAGCAATAAAGATTTACGTGCATGTGTGACGCTCTCATTATTAGACATCATTACTCAAGTTTTGAATATTCAACAAAAATGTCTGTATTAGAGTGGAGATAAATATAAAATATATACAATTGGAATTCTTGTAATCAAAATGAAAACATCAACAAACCTCTATCACATGATCTTGTGAAAAGAATGACAAAAAATGTGTTATATAATTGATATTTTAAAACAGCATTGTCATGTGATGTACAGTGTTGATGTACGAACACGCTGTGAAATAAAAAACTAGATGGAACTAAAATAAAATGTGAAAATAATTACAATGATAGTTTAATTTTATCAATCACGTGACTTGCACGTAAGTTGAAGCGAATATAGTGGCGGTTTTATGCTTCAGAGGGCGCACAACACTGCCATTTTTGTTTTACAGGCAATAAACGCTAGGTGAATTATGCTAGGACAGAGGATACAATAATACTTTCTTGCCGCCACAAACTACGGTTAAATCGTTGCCACGAGCATGTGCACCACAGAATGTTATATCTATTGAAGAATAAAGCCGTCTTATGTTAGCGAAACCATTCCCATGTGAAAGTAAACATCAAGTTGTGTCGCCAAAGGGACGGATGTGTATTACACATTACTGTTGCTCCGTGGTTTAGAGCTTATCTTGAAATCTATACATGTTAACTACAAGCTATGGTTTCACGGTCTAGGGGTTATTTCTCTATTTGCTACAACATGACAAGCTTTCCCAGATCACGAGATAACTAGATTGATGGAGTACGCAATCTTGACAACGTCGTCTGATGACTTCGCTAGACAATCGAATCGCGATATTGGTCGTTTATAACAAGGTGGTTTCCCAGAGCTGTTAATATCACAAGAACAAATATTGTCTTCTCAATACACAATGGGGGTTGAAACTATAACTTAGGGCTGAGCATCATAAAATGAGTATGCCCAGGCTCAATAACAGTTCAGGTGCGCGTTCTTGTATTAGACCGATTCTTGTTGATGCCCTATTCGGTATTAAATTGGCGTCATGTCGTAATGATAGGAAGAGAGTCACACAGCTATGTTAATTATCCCCAAGCACGGAATATGGTTTCTGTTGTTGAAATATATACTACAGTTTATGCAAAGTTTTTTTTCAGATTAGATCTGTCTGGGTCAGATTCCAGATTACTTCGAGGTTACCAGATATGTGAATTTCATTACAGTTTATCTAGGAAACATCAACTATTCTTTAAACTGTCTTAAAGGCTCAAGACCACATGACGTACGCCCAAGAAATAGTTTCCCGATATTCACTCACTTCCGAGTCCTTTGATAATAACACTGAAATACCATTGATCTGAAAATAATATTTCACATGGGTGAACTAGGAAACGTACATGTACAACTTAAAGAGAAATGGCAGCTGTACAAATGGGTGATTGCAAGCATAAACACTCGAGGTACTTTGTATAACTAAGTTATCCGGCGTTATCTAGGGAAATCATTCAACCGAATATTGTCAGAACACATTTTCTAGACGCAGGATCAACTTATGGGGTCGTGTATAAGGAGGCCATCATCGTTCATGATTTCAACATTTTTCGCTCCTTTCTGTAGCATAAAATATAATATAACAAAACATGTGTATGTTGCTTTTTAGCTTGTAATATACAGTAGTAATTTGTATTATTGTAGTATATTTCGTTCCTTCTGAAGAAATATCTAGTGTACTCTGGCTATAATTATAAAAACGTATTTTTCCCTCGATGAGGATTTATGTAAAAATACAGATATTACAAAGATTGCCAGTGTTCGTTATAAAATGTTAACACAAAGGAACATTTATAATGAAGTAACAACATCATCATTATCCATGCTTAGCAAAATGTCTGGAATCCGTAATGACATTCTGGTAATTCTAGTCACGTGATTAATAACACACGAATTGCAAAAAATGTTCTATACATGTTATAACTGCCGATGTAGCTGGACACAAGCGGAAATTGTTTGCCAGGTTATTTATTTGCAATACCGGTATGTTATCTATTAGTCTATCGGGCTAGTAGAGTTCGAATATTTCAATAGCGATATTTAGCCTGGCCCATCATGTACAAGTTGCTCAAGAGAGTTGAGTGAAATACCCAGCACGTCTTGCAGGGTTGCCGTTAAGTAGAAAGTGAAGAGCACTAATAATTGTGCAAAGGAGATTTCACGAAACGACATGAGTATGTTTTATCCAGTGTCAACACTTCTCATTGCATGTGATAGGTCTTGAATCTTCTTTGAGAACATTTTCACAGGTTGTTTAAAAAGGTCACAAGTAACGCATCATTGTTGGGGCTACTGTTGCTTAGACACTCATCGTATTGCTTCTTCATTAAAGGTACAAGAGAGAAGCATGTATAATGCCCAATCACTCTCGAAAAACAACCAAAATGTGAATAGATATATAATTTCTGAAATAGATAAAAAGGTACTTGTATACTTCAAACTACCACATTCTACGATGTGTCGAGTGCGGCAGTAGTAGCAGCGTCCTCATCTACCACTGTGTGACTCTTACTCTTAATGACAAATAGGAATTTAATGTATAAAGTATACCAATCAAGATCTGAAACTCTCATGAAAGACGTGCCTTTGATGTTATCAGCACAATTAATAAAGTAGTTTTAGCTTGAGATTTTGCTATTAACTTTTGAAATCACTTTTGATTATGTTACAGTCTAAATTAAAACTAAAGCAATTTAAGCGTTGACTCCCATCGTATTATGGATCAATTCAGCAAGTCGTTGTATCGTGTAAGACGCTCTGATCATGATAACTGAATGCAATACCATTATTTTCTGTATAGAATAGTGATACAATCTCTGAATTATGAATATACATCACATAAATACTGTCACTGTACGATGTAGCGTGGTAATACATAGTAATTCACACGGCTCGAAAATGTATAGGTGCACGACATGTAGCTTACAGGGAGATGTTTACGTTAAGAACACCTCGCGCTTTTGACGCAATTAGGCGAGAATAGGCGATACGAAATAATTTAATCGATTTGTTTCACATTAGATGCCACTTGATATTTTCGACTTCGATGAAATGGTCATACAATAAAACAATCCCAGTACATGTGTTTCTCTGAAAAAAAACGTGTTTTTTCACTCAATCAATTGTGTGAAAGAATTACTGATTATGTTTTAATGATAATATGTAACTATGTGCCTGTGCATGCAGCTCACCTTAAAACTACCACTAGTAAATAGTCAGAAAGAGAAAAGATTTCAATGTACCTTACAATTGGTGAAATATACTACTAGGAAGAACTGGTCATTTGTTTATGTATTTGGCAAGCCAACAACGCTGAAACGTATTTATTATGAAAACGTGAAACCAAGTGCACAATCGTATAACTGACACTCAACTCCTTAATAAGTCAACCAATCAAACAGCTACGTTCATGTTATAAATGCGGGGCGATACAACAGTCATACGTAACGAAAGTTTGGTATGCATGTGGGTGACATAAAGGGAATTTTCACTTTTTTCTGTTAATTTCCTGTTTTGTTTCTTATAGATAACCTTCTTGTTCGATTTGTGTAATTTGCATAGTCACAGTAATGGTTTCCATTAATCAACTTTGAACTTCAATTGAAGCTGAACTTCATTTACACATTTACAAGGCTTCAGGCTCTGTGGGTATGCATATTTTTACATACTGTTTGTGAGATTTGTGCGTTGTATCTAGCTCCGTTACATTTCATGTCATGATAAATGTGTGTAGTCAATTAATTCAATCTAGCATAGTTATACTGTATCATACACCAGTTATACAAACATATCATTCATGACTTATGTTTGAAATTTTTACTGGATATATTCAAAATCTGTTACAGATGAAATGATATTCATTTTCAAGACAAATAATTTTTTTTTTTTAAATTCAGTAAAAAAAAAGGTGTGTCTAAATTGTATCATGTCTACGTTCAATGTTAAGGCATTAAGAACAATTTAAATACTTGTCTGGTAGTAGACAAGATTAAGAGAAATATAAATCTTCATTTCCAACCCCTGATTCTTTCAAGTGAATGCGAAAATGTTCATTGACACTTATATTCAAACCTATGTTTCACACTGAAAATCACATTTTTTACATATTCTATATTTTCGATCAGCACCTTAATTGAAAATTAATTATTTTTGAATAAAATCATGTTTTTGTTTTAATGGTCACAAACATGTCCGTTTTTGGATTTTGGCACTTACAAAATCAAAATCAAATTTTGAAAAATACTGTGTCAAAAAATATTTCTTTTTGTATTTGTTTTTCAGTAATAATCATTCAGAGTAAAAATTTCACAATTTTTAAATAAATTACTGTTTACTTTCCTTCCTGAAATGTTATCCAATATATGAGAAACAATATATTACAGAATATGTATAAAAAAGCATATGCCAAAAAGTTAGACAATCCGGTTAAGGAAATCCTGACTTATAATAATTTAGAATAATTTACATTTATGATTAATTGGTCTGTCATTGAATAACTTATCGTCTTGTTAAAATGTCTGAGACCACCATCTAGTATTTGATACAACTCGTATATATATTACAGATAGTGCCATTCAATCTGATTTCTCCATCTCTAGGCTTGTACCAAGCAATTATTATTATTAATTATCGCTGTTTTTGTTCAAACTGTAAAATGCGGACACCTTGTCTTAATTGTGTATACTGGTGTCTAACAGAACTGTTTGACCATTTTGGATAAACATATTGCTTTTATAAATAAATGTAAAGCTTCTTGCACTCTCCTACAGGTTCCAGCTAATTACAGGATTGATAACATTATCTACTGAAACCTAACCAACATTTAAGAAATTACGTATTTTAGTCAGATTCTGGTTCAAAAAGATTGTGATAAAATTTTTGTTAAGCACAGAAATATCAATTCAGACTGTGAATATTTGAATAAATATTAATAACTGAAAAAATGAAACAACGGTAACTCTAAACAAAAGTTATTTTAATGGAACCTGTATGGTATGTGATGAATCTTTTTGAATACAGCTTTTGTGGGCTTTAGTTGTATGGTTAATGCACCTGCAAGTTTTGCGCTTCTGCTCTAACCCCTTGGAAGACAAAATCTGTATCCATATCATCTAATTGTGGAGTTTACTATTGCAGATTTACATTTACAACTAACTGGATATTTGCTCATTGACACTGATATTAGAATAAACATTCAGCAGGTCATCTGACCTCTTTAATTATGTGCATAATCAATTCCTGGTTATGCATTTACTACTAACTTGATATGGTGTACATTAATAAATTATTAACTTGTCATGTAACATTGTTAATTATGCACATATCTAATTGACAGAGAGCTATTATATAAATGCATTCATTGGACATTGTGAACTTGGATAAGGAGTTTGATTAACTGTTATCTAGTGATGTTATTAGATGCACATATCTAATTGACAGAGGGCTATTATATAAATGCATTCATTGGACATTGTGAACTTGGATAAGGAGTTTGATTAACTGTTATCCGGTGATGTTATTAGATGCCCATATCTAATTGACAGAGGGCTATTATATAAATGCATTCATTGGACATTGTGAACTTGGATAAGGAGTTTGATTAACTGTTATCCGGTGATGTTATTAGATGCACATATCTAATTGACAGAGGGCTATTATATAAATGCATTCATTGGACATTGTGAACTTGGATAAGGAGTTTGATTAACTGTTATCTAGTGATGTTATTAGATGCACATATCTAATTGACAGAAGGCTATTATATAAATGCATTCATTGGACATTGTGAACTTGGATAAGGAGTTTGATTAACTGTTATCTAGTGATGTTATTAGATGCACATATCTAATTGACAGAGGGCTATTATATAAATGCATTCATTGGACATTGTGAACTTGGATAAGGAGTTTGATTAACTGTTATCTAGTGATGTTATTAGATGCACATATCTAATTGACAGAGGGCTATTATATAAATGCATTCATTGGACATTGTGAACTTGGATAAGGAGTTTGATTAACTGTTATCTAGTGATGTTATTAGATGCACATATCTAATTGACAGAGGGCTATTATATAAATGCATTCATTGGACATTGTGAACTTGGATAAGAAGTTTGATTAACTGTTATCTAGTGATGTTATTAGATGCACATATCTAATTGACAGAGGGCTATTATATAAATGCATTCATAGGACATTGTGAACTTGGATAAGGAGTTTGATTAACTGTTATCTAGTGATGTTATTAAATGCACATATCTAATTGACAGAGGGCTATTATATAAATGCATTCATTGGACATTGTGAACTTGGATAAGGAGTTTGATTAACTGTTATCTAGTGATGTTATTAGATGCACATATCTAATTGACAGAGGGCTATTATATAAATGCATTCATTGGACATTGTGAACTTGGATAAGGAGTTTGATTAACTGTTATCTAGTGATGTTATTAGATGCACATATCTAATTGACAGAGGGCTATTATATAAATGCATTCATAGGACATTGTGAACTTGGATAAGGAGTTTGATTAACTGTTATCTAGTGATGTTATTAAATGCACATATCTAATTGACAGAGGGCTATTATATAAATGCATTCATTGGACATTGTGAACTTGGATAAGGAGTTTGATTAACTGTTATCTGGTGATGTTATTAGATGCACATATCTAATTACCAGTTAAAGAGACTTTGATAAACTATTAGTTGGACGCATGATCTCATTAATTATGTGCATATTTAAGATATATATATATATATGAGATATATTGCCCATACTCATTTACTAATACATTTTGTTAACTAACAGGTATCGCTATAGTAACCATTAACATATTCATAACAACCTGGAAGCCTGTCAGCTGCGAACCGATTATTGCTGCTTGCAGCTATATTTGACAGTTTATAAAAACAATTTTCGGGGTTAAAATTAGAGCAGTAAAGAAAAACGTATTCTATTCCGTATTTATACCGTTAGGGCTGTTGTCATGTTCTGGGTTATAAATATAAATTATAGCACAATTGACCAAAGCGGCAAAAAAAAATTTAAAAAAAAATCAATGAATCAGGGTTGTTTGTGAAATAAAACTATTATCGATTTCATGCGTTACTTAAATGAACCGTTCACTGTTCTTACTCACATAAAACAATAGACGAGGATAAATGACAAACAACCTTTAGTGTCAGGCTTCTGTTGAAGTCGTTTTCGTATGACTTTGGAAGGTTTCATCAAGGTTAATGTCGTGAGCTATACAAATCATGGCTACTTAGGAACACCAGCAACTAATTATTGCAAATAGCAGGTTTAGGAGAACTAAAAGGAAATGATATTTGTATTTATCTCCGTGTAACCATTGCCTTTGCAGTGGATTTACTTCTCAAGGAAGCTCTCATATTCGAACTCAAGTACACGAAAGCTTCTCCAAGAATGTTTGTTCTTAATGGGGTATTTGAACTCCTTGCCGCTACGCCTTACGCTCATTCAATAGACGTTCTTAGAGATTCAATCTCCTAGAAGGTCTTCTTCCTTCCAATTATAAGCAGTGAAATTCCACAAACAATAACACCTTTAAATGACTCTTAGGGGTAATGGTAGACTAATATATAAACCATTAGGGTGTTTTAATGTTAATAGGTCGTCTCCATGGCGATGGCGTTTCGAGGGATAATAAGAGACACTTAGAGTTCACTTGTAACAAGTTATTAAGGAATAACCCAGCAGTGAACCTAACATCTTCCATGCAGGTGTACCACTGAGACAGGGCATACTATTAAGAATGGCAGTGAATTTGAGCTTTCGTGCCAAGGTCTTTTTTTTATTTATTTTTTTTTATAATCACATACTCGTCTTTTTATAAAACATAAAATAATGTTAATCTGTACGTTATGCGCATGCGTATGAATCATGTGAAATATGTGTGTGAACACACTTGGGAAAAAATAACGTGACCACATGCAATTAATAATATACCTATATATATATTGTGAACTAGCATGACTTATGTGTATTGGGCAGTGTGCCCTCTAACAGGACTGGTTTTGTTGGGATCTTGAATGAAAATGAGATCCGAAATATCAAGTTGAATGTGCTTGTTGACTACTGATGAGGTCGATCTTCAACAAACGTTGTATGTAACTGTTGTGGGTTCCGAGTTCCTTCGTTTTTACACTTAATTTGTTTTTAAAATGTGAATATCGTTTTACCAACTTATAAATTCCATAATTCTAGTAAGTTGTTTTCAATATTACTATATCACTATATGTACGATATCCTCTATATCCGTCAATAACACCCCCAGTGAATAAGCCCAGCTAGTTACGTCATAGCAAATCTTTATGCGTCAGTGGTACGTCATATTGGCTTAAAGGACACACTGATGTTGAAAGACTTATGAACAAACATTACATCGGACGCGTAGTATCCGATAACTTCAGAACCAGTAATCACAATTTAGCCGTTGAAAAGAAAGGCACGCCTACTCGATATTTCCGTTCGAAAATAGAATTTGTTGACTTTGCTCATTTCAGAACAGAGAGACGAAACATACTTCCTTTTAGCACGTTCAAATAATTCAACTCATAAACGTTCTTTCAAATATAATATTTTCAAAAGGATCTAAAATCAATATACAGGAATTCATTTATTTAATGAAAAGTAATATCAAAAAAAAAACAATTATGCAATTGGATGATTACATACACAACACTTTGCAGCTATATACGTTGAGAACATTCTCTTAATTTGTAGTATTGACTTTCTATTCAGTAACTTTTCTATTCATTTAGTCATATCGCTCTAAACTGATGGAAACATTTTATTTCTAAAGATGCAATAAAGATATTGTTATTATTGTACGTGAAATACTTAACATGAATGGCATCGTATGCCTTTAATATGATGCGTGTATAAAAAGATTCCAATATTAATAGCGTGCAAATTAAAATTGAAGTTGAAGAATCGTGTTTCTCTATTGATATGGGCGTCTGTTGAGGTCGAGATTCGAACCTCTCTCCTCGTCACTATGTGTTAATCCTGAATTATAGTAATATGTTTTTATTAGTTGTCATTCTCAAATTAGTTTCAATTTCATATTTACCCATTTTTACCTTCCCCGGGACACATTACATGGAACAGCCGATATATCGTCGGCATCGATAAAATGAGTATGACCGCCGGTGAAATAGACGCCATTCTATCTAGCAAGGCTGATATTAATGCAACATCATCCAATTGTAAATGTATTGTTAATGAAATCTACATGGAATCTAATTACAATTGTCATTCACCCAACAAAACAAACTACGCATGATTCCCTCGAGAACTAAAAAACGATGTTATCTTGGTTCACGTATGAATGTTTTCCCATTTCCAATCAACTTAAATCCGTAAACGTATTACATTAACTTCTCGTGGCGAATGCAGTTATAATTGGACAAATATCGAAGATGGATTTTTTCTCAACGTTTTGAGACGTGGTTACATTTTCATTCGAATGTAGAAATATAATATTGTTATATATTCATCAATTTTATTTATGTCATATCTTATATAGCAAATTGAAAAACAAAACAGATAATGAATATAGAAGACATAAACTCACATAGGTCACTGCCACGTTCACGGTGAAAATACTCGTACTACCTTGGTTTATCAATTACCATCAGTTAAATACGGAAATGTGACAAACATGTCGCGTTATCATAAAGTTATTCACAACATGTATAATTTCGACAGCGTGTTAGTGTGGAAAACGTACTCAAGTCAGGTCAGATCAGGCCACCCCCATAGTTATAAGGCCAACGAGACACTTTGACGGATTTTACCATCTCCATGTACTCTTCACGATTCGTTCGTGCATATACATTCGACTTTGCCCGCTATGCTCCTATCAGTCCATCTCCCATTATCAGCATTCCAGTTCCTGGTTTTCGTGACATATGACAAAACCATTGTATTTTCTCTTGTATTGCCATCTCAATCAGTGGGTCGCATTCATCTGCCATCTGATGAACTAGCGATTCGTCAGTAAGATGACATTTGAGTAGTGTTCTGTAATGCGATGGCCCTAATAAACGCAGCATTGAGAATGTTTTTTTTTTTTCTAGCTTTATATTACTAGTATTCAAGCTAATGGAAGCAATATCGATGAAATAATCGCAATGTTATTATTTATAATCACTAAATATTCGACCCATACTATTGCGAACACATTACTGTTTATTCGTGAGTAAACCTAACCGTTCTGATCTTCCAATTCCCGAATGACGTAACATGACTATTTCGAGCGCCCTGTATTGCGTATTTGGTTAGTCGGGTATATGTATAAACCAATAACTGATCTGATCATCACAAAACGCGCAACTTGTTAAAACAAGTACGTCGCTAAACGTTTCACGTTTTGAAACAAATTTCGTTTAATTATTAATTTTGTATTTATGTAGTCAGCACGTCAGTTTGAACACTCAATTGTACAGCACACAATTTCTGTGTTTATGCGATACCCAAATACTTCCAAACTTATTGATTGTCTGAACGTATATTTCATCCGAAGTAATAATTAGTGCAACACATCCGTACTTCAGACGGACTATGAAAATGAATAGGTGTTATATAATAGCAAACTGTGGGATATTTTATTGATGCCAAATGTGAATTCAAAACCTGGTGTGAATCCATAGTATATAATTTTTGAAATAAATATATGCCCTTTTTCTATTTCATAACTTGACCCTATCGTTTCATCATACATGTAATAGTTGGGCGTGTGGTGGGGGATCCGCAAGTCTGTCGTAAACAATGTAGAGAGAAAAATACGTACGAGGTGCATTCAGAAAATGCCCACCAAGCTCGTCAAATAGCACACATAGCAACAGCATATGTCAAGTTCTAGTAAATAACTTCATCATTGTGTAATAAAAAGGACACTATAAAACGAAATTAATAATCGTTGTTACCGTCATGGAAGGCAACGCGAGCCGTTCTAATTGTTTGCACAACTATATTTATCGGTGAGTGTTGGCAAACTGCGGCTTCCCAAAACAAGTAGGGGAATTTCAGTTGAGCCTTTCTTCAAAATCTTACCTAATTGCGTGACGTTACTGGTGAGGGCGATTACGTCATCGTCAACTTATCCACGAGAATATTCGTATTTGACGTCACAGTCCCAAAGTAAAACATCGGAAATATTTGATGATTTAGATAAATCCTTTAATACACATTATACCATATATGAGCCACGTTTTATTGCATACCAGCGATTTATTGCCCTGCAGCCATGGCAACCAATTTAATTTACATTACCACAATTCGAAAAATATTGACTGTAATGGAAATGTACATCGAGAAGGCGCTTCGGGTCATTTCGGGTCATTTCGTCCTGCAGGATAAATAGTATGCAAATTAGTTTAATTGAAATGTTTGACCTGAAACTGACAGGACAGATATTAAAAGTGACATAATTACTTTTTGTACGAATATTAATAATAATATATGTACACTATCAATAGCTTCGTTTGTTATAAGCGCTGTTATTTTTGCAGTTGGTTTGTCAAGTTTCTGTGAATAGAATTTCAGAATTGTTTTTTGTGACACGTGATCATGGTCGTCTTAATTTTGAGAATAAAATAATTAAAAAACATGTGAAATAATAAAGAATAAGAAAATAAATTGTTTCAAATGTTAATTATGATGATCAGATATATCAAATAATATTTGTTTCAGCAATTAGAAAATTACGATTACTACAACCACAAATAGAATGCTTACTTCAATCGCCAGAGTCGTCACAGTGAAACTGCGTTCGAGTTTGGTACGTGACGTATGCAAAACGTGTGTACTGACACGGTTCTGCGTGGAATTCTGACGCGCTTCCAATTGCTCACAAATTTCACAATTATATCTGCGCATGCTCAACAGTCTATTAACATAATGACAGCACTCCACTGCACTGGGGTTAAGTAATATGTGCGATAGATTGCATTTCTATCGAGAAGCCATTAAAAAGTGGGCTCATTGAGAGGATGTCAGCAAGTATGAATAATAAGAACCAGCTGTAGTTGAGGTCAAAATGGCGGTACTTCATTACGCCCTAGTGAGAGATAGGACTACTCATATTAGCCAATTCATTACTCTGTCGCTGAATCTCTCTACGTGCCACGTGGTACGTGGAAGGAGGGCGTGGCGGACTCTGAGTGTCTTCCGCAGGTTATATAATAAAATCCGAAAAAGAAGTCTGTGCTATATGAAACCTTTTTTTCGATGGGTGCCAATTTTTTGACAGACAAGCAGCTGATACAGTTAAGGAAGTTTAAAACGAATCTTTCGAGTTTTAAAATGCTTTATGGAGGAAACATCATAATTGAATATAACCGTAAAATACAACCTCATTCAAAATGTGTAACACTAATTAATTGGTATTAATAACAATATACGACTTTATCCCATGTCCCCGGGCAACATTTTCGATGTATCAGTGATGATATAGTTTCACCATGGAAACCGATATAAAAACAAAGACATGGCGAAGATTGCGGTGACACCCCTCACTCCACATACGCACGCACGGTGTATTACGATGGTCCCTCGTGTTGTATGTCGTGTATAACATTTACCATATTATATATAAGTTTGTACGTTGTAATGTTCATATCATAATGTTGGTAAAACATTTTTCACAATTTTATTATATTTTTCTGTCTTTATGAATTTTTCTTTTATTTGTTAATTTTGGATTAAATAAACATTGCCCGCAGTTTTTTATCAAACTTTTTTTCAAAACATCATGCGAGTATTATTCCGTGAAAGGTGCGCTCAAATGAATAATTTTCAATTTTGTTCGAAGAAATCATCACGCATCACATGCAGTCTCCATGGTAACACATTTCACGCTTTGGGAGAAGGGGTTAAACATTGCGCGCTGTAATACATTTTACATTTTGATTTTATCGAATACGTAAAAACGTCACGCACAGAATTGTATTCGTTTGATTAAGAAAAATAATTCTAAAATACGCATGCGTTGTGAATTACTGGTACGTACTGGTTATTCAAAGTATATGCGCAGTAACTTAATACATCATTTCATCGAACGAATGTGATGACGTCAATCTGATTAAAATCTGATGTGGGCATAAGCTTTTTATTATTATTATTTTTAATTTGTATATCTATGGGCGACCAAGACACGATATACAATCAAAATAAATAACTTCAAGTAAAACAAAACAAATAGTTATAAGTAAACAAAAATAACAATAAATATAAAATTTAAAAATAAAATATGTGCTGCAAAAACAAGTGTATGCGATGGATCATAATTCACGCATGAATCA
Organism: Saccoglossus kowalevskii; assembly: GCF_978046115.1. NCBI lineage: Eukaryota > Metazoa > Hemichordata > Enteropneusta > Harrimaniidae > Saccoglossus > Saccoglossus kowalevskii. The sequence continues at coordinate 22,564,731 of NC_140659.1, forward strand.
ACTTGCAAGACCATTCAGAAACCAATAATACTGAAAAAATACTACTAAATACCACTTTTCTGATGAGGTGGCTAGATCATGTTGTCCTTGGCAACATATTACAAATAACCTCTAATGCGCATATGATGTTTATGCTGTTTATTTCCTACTATATTTTATTTATCAAATTTCTGCAATGAAATTGGTTCCACCCGAAACAATCGCTACCGGCGTGGTCTGAGTTCAACACGTGATTCTCTTATCCGAAGATGTTTAAAAGGGGTTTAAGGCGGAGGAGTGGTCACCTTCGCATGCGTCAGATGGCCATAGCGTGTCGTTGTTTACAAACAAGCGTCAAACCATGAGCCTTTGCGTTTTTAGCGTGCGTTGTTATCGTCGCTTGGGACTCAATTCCCGTGCATGCGCAGGTGACCACCCTCCTCTTTAAAATACAAACGATGTGCCATAGAGCAATCCGGACGCAAGTAGTGGGGGTGTTTGTACTTTTCCAAGATCACACTCGGCATTAATTTCATGGAACTTCAAGCTGTGAAAAAAGTGTAGACATTAAAAAGAAACTGAAATTGAATGTATTCCAGTCATACGTCATTCAGTAAATGAGGATACATGTATTCGATGAACGCACTGTCTCACTTCGCTGGTTATTACTCGTCATCTAATACGCGTTCATACCTTACTTGTCTACTCACCTCTAGGGAAACAATCACTCTATATCTCTTCTTGTTAACGTGTTGTTACGCATGCGCGCGGTTCCGCCATGCGCGTATACACATATAGTCAATAAATATTCACCCATTTGATTTGGGTTCCATTTATACAAGATGGTTATGTGACGGGTTTTTACGTTTTCGAAAAACAAATATACTAGTATTTAGTGTTGCGTACACGTGATTGGCTGGTCCATTCAAAAGTCGAATCATTGTTCCGAGTTATGCACACCTTAGCTGGAGTTACGTTGCCCTGCAATTTTACGGCAATGCGCAAGTACAGTAACCCACGAAGATCGGGTGATTCAGCGTATACACAGATGTATGAACACATTCTGATCATGACAGTAATGAAATGAGAAATCGTTTCGGAACACTTGAGAAAATTGATGCCAAATTGACCAATAAATTTATAAGATTCGTAATCGAACATCTGCGCATGTCACAATCTGCAATGTGTCTGGTGTGAAATGAAATGAACATTCAAACGGGTCAGGGGGTCACGGAAAATGCGCGCACAAATTACGAGGAAATGTGAAAGAATGAAAGAAACGATTCGAATTCAGATTGATGTTTAGATTACTATGTGTGATCTCTATCAAGTAACTATCTCATGCCTCTTAAATCGCCGCGAGATTAAACGGTAATACCACGTGATTGTTGTACACCAATAAGCGCTAGTACTTATTATTTACGCTACTTGTGCGTTTTTGCGCATATTTTGGGGCCATGTAGCAGTGACAAAATCGTGTCAAAATCTGCATATAATTAATTATAATATTAAGATATTCTCGATATGTGAAACAATGTTAAAATACCCTATAAATTGACAAAACGTGATATTATGTGCATAAAATATGGTTATACCAAAGACTATAGTCTATAGTATTCTCTATAGTCTTTGGTTATACGTATTTAAAGCGGGAGGGTCGTCACCTGTAAAGCGATGATAACAACACGCAAAAGTTTATGGGTAGACGCTTGTTTGTAAACAATAACACGCTATGGCCATCTGACGCATGCGCAGGTGACGACTCTCCCGCTTTAAAGTAAGTAATGGTACAATCTGATTAAAATCTGATGTAGTGTACGGGCTTTAATTATTGTGGCTATAAACTTATTTTAATTTTATTTTTTATTACTTTTGTTATTAGTGCCCTTTTATTTTATTATTTTACTTTGATTTTGATTTTGTGATTTTTTTTTTAATTCTGCCCTACCTACATCTGATCCGACGCCTATGTAAGTCCCGTTCAAATCTCGCGTAAGTAACAGCCAATCACAGCCCCCCTTTTATACAGGCTGTCGGTTGCTCACTTTTCAGTGTAGCGATACTCTACGGGCAATCTTTCTGTACATTATATTTTGCCCACTTGAATAAATCATTAATAGAAAATTGCTAGTATATTTTTATTTGCAAAAGAAATTCCACAGCATTTTACAATTTTTGTCATTACATTGAATATTTTTTTCACTTCCAACAAATGTGTACACTTCCAGATACATCTTCGCCAACCAAGGTTCGTTCATTCAGTCATCGCTTCAATTTTACATCACTGAGCATAATTATCTAGAATGGAAGCAAAAAAATAAGTAAATCGTAATGATTAGAACACTGTAAACAGCTATAGTAAACAATGCAAACTGATTTTAAATTGTATAACGGTCACCGGTCCACGGCATCGACGCAGAAAATTGGAGCAAAAAATATGTGCGATGTGTTCCAATAAAAAATATTTTATTCCAGTCCAAATCAGCTCAATTACTTTAATAAAGAGTTATTGTATAATGTACAAAATGTTGATACAATTTGTTGAATATTTACAGCTACGGTTTCAATACCGTAGACGATGTTGGCCCGATCTTCAACAAAACATCACCCGTCTCCAGGGCAGGCGACTGGAAAAAGACACTGGTGTTCGGTTGAAACGGTGGAAACAAAATCGTCACTCCCAGAATAACTATGCAAAATAACGATCTAAAGTCGAACCATTCGAGCCACAATATTAACATAAAAATGACTTTCGTTGCATTTGACAATGATAAACTTACCGAAAAGCCGTGTTATTCTCGGTCGCTAACGTCGGTATAATCCGCCATTTTATGTGAGTGTGTTTGCCACCCGACTCCGCCCGGTGACGTCATCATGTGCGCTATAGAAAGAGGTCTGTGATTCGTTGACTAAAATCGTCGATAGTGGGTCTCGTTGAAATCTCGTTACTTAGGCATCGGCTCAGATGTAGGTAGGGCGGATTTAAAAAAATCACAAAATCAAAATCAAAGTAAAATAATAAAATAAAATAAAAGGGCATTAATAACAAAAGTAATAAAAAAATAAAATTAAAATAAGTTTATAGCCAAAATAAATAAAGCCCGTACACTACATCAGATTTTAATCAGATTGGTAATGATAGGATTCACTGACCTATGTGTCACGGTTATACTGTCGGGAAACAGAAAACATATAAGCATTGGAGTGTACAACAATCATAACTACGTAATTACGGCTATTTTTTCGGGATTACAAATATAACAAATATAGGCACACGAGTCCAAGTTTATAACCTGTACACCCCCAGGAAAATAATGGTTTTCTCCTAAAGCTCTAGCCTATCTTAGCCTATGGATTTTTATAAAAACAAAAAAAAAAGAATATATCGAGAGGGTAGTTTGACAACCCTGGATATTCAGTCTTCAAATACTCAGTAATCTACTTATGGTACACTTGTACAGTGCATACTATAAGGGTGTATCGAAGATAGTAAACGTGTGGTACTTTAAAAGCAATCTTGCTAATGTTTAAGAAAAGCTGAACAAAACAAAAATCGTAATTAAGAAAGCAATATAGCTGATCATTTGGAACGTGATGATTAGTTTTGATCCACAACGAACACAAAATACCGATTAAATGTTCATTAAATTGCATAGATAGAAAACCATAACAAACATAGATATCAAATAAAAAAGCAATCAAGGCTATTTTGTGGGCGAAAAGGTCGAACATGCCAATTTTGACAACATGAAATAAACAAAATCCTCGATATGGTCATCAAATCTGTAGGTCGGGTGTGTGATGTTTTGGTGAATAAATAAATGAACGAAGGTATTTTCCAAGAAAAAATTTACTAGATATCGCCATGAGATAAATTGTGAAGAATATGTATAATGGTGATATCAGATCGTGGACAACAATAGACATGAATGATGGAACACCAGTTCACTGATAGTTGTGTAAACAAGATTGTCAACGTCTGTCCCCTCCATTTTCAAAAATTATTTGTTCTCATTCAGGCTTGGCTGAGTTCGTCTTCACATTCCCTTTGACGGATTCATATCCGTTCTTGAGCAAGAATATAGTATAGTTATTCGTTCGAATATTGTATTTTTCAATTATCATCACATGCACCAAACTCGAGCACCATTAATACGATTGTGATCGTACGTCGCCTTATTTGCAATTAATACACCATGGGTAATATTCGATGCTTCAACCCTTTTACGGCATTTGGCATGTTGCCAGCTGCCACGAGGGATGCATATTTACTGTTTATTTGTTTCTAAATAAAATTAGGAAAAACAAGTAGTGAGCATTATCAGACTATGTCTGTTTGTTCCACAAAATGTCATTGGCAATTCTCAAAAATCTTACAAAATTCGTCTTACAATTTATGATTTGAAACTATCATTTGGGAATGAAAACATCTTCTCATGGACGTGAGACTTGATTTCCGAATAGGCTCATTCAAAGTTATAACAAACTTGGATGTACAGTTTATCAGGTGTCTATTTAGGCGCCTTCACTCTCATGGGTACACCCAATTCAATTTGTATACACATACAAGTCATTCTTGTCATCCTCGTTCGCGGTTCAGTGGTTTTGATAAGATTAATCATAAGAGTTTCGATTGCATAATAACTTAGTCATAGATGTCATTCTCGAACGTGGATGATATGCCTGATTTATTGTGGCAGCCCTGACCAGTAACGCCTCGTTCTAAACATGTTATGTAACTCTCTGGCCGTTTTATATCGCGGGTTGACCGACATCTGTATTTTTCCTAATTTATCTGCCAAGGGAATGTTAATCAACATCCCCATATTTTAATCTTTGATATGCATGCTACGTAGCATCACAGCCCTAATGCGAAAGCGTGATTGGTACATATGTACCATGTGATATTCACAGTGCAAATAAGGCCGTGTACGCATAATGACGCACAATGGACTGTGTCTTCAGGGTGTTTTAATTTAGAGTGCACTCATAGGCCTTCTCCAAAAATGGATGCCAATATCTTCGTTGAGAGCAAGAGAGCCGCGAGACTTTATTTGCTCCTTGAATAATGTTTTATTTTCTAACGACGTCGCGTCTACTGTTCCCCTGGCCGTTGAAACTATGTTATTTGAAACAGTAGATGTGATAGCGGTTGAGAATGGAACGCTACTCGGAGGGGGGGGGAGTCTCGTGGCGCTCTCGCTCACAACGAGATTTCGGCGGCCATCTGCAGCATCGCATCATCAGTGCAACTCACCCTGTGATGATTTTATTACCATTTACGTGAAGGTGAAATTAATAAGAAATTGTGCTAACCATCTAGGGTAAATCAATGGCGTTATTTGATCGTCTCAGTGTGAATAAAAACAAAGTCCATCCATTACTACTGCGTTAAGCAAGATAAATGAAATCCTACTCTCGTTTCGGCCTATTAAAGATGTATATCGTGAAGTGTGTAAATAAGCTAGTGACTACCATCTACTACATTGGTCTGCCATTTTAATGATGTCTAAGTATCGTTCATGGTTGGCAAGTTGATTTATTTCAACGCATCTAGCCAAGCTACTTCTTGGAACACTTACTCATAGATTGGAATGCTAATGATGTAATATGCACCCAGATGCGAGGTAGTGGCTTTCATTCTACATCGCCCAAATGTGTCGATCTTTAGAGTTATTTCTGTATTATAATATATCGTGAAACTACAACCCCACGTAGAATGAAACTATGGCCGCCACATATATAGTGAAACTATGGTTGGAACATATAATTAAACTATTGCCTTCACTTGTAATAAAACTATGGCCCTCATATATAATGAAACTATGGTTGGAACATATAATTAAAATATTGCCTTCACTTGTAATAAAACTATGGCCCTCACATATAATGAAACTATGGTTGGAACATATAATTAAACTATTGCCTTCACTCGTAGTAAAACTATGGCCCTCATATATAATGAAACTATGGTTGGAACATATAATTAAAATATTACCTTCACTCACTTAAAACTATGGCCCTCACATATAATGAAACTATGGTTGGAACATATAATTAAACTACTGCCTTCACTCGTATTAAAACTATGGCCCTCACATATAATGAAACTGTGGTTGGAACATATAATTAAAATATTACCTTCACTCACTTAAAACTATGGCCCTCACAAATAATGAAACTATGGTTGGAACATATAATTAAACTACTGCCTTCACTCGTATTAAAACTATGGCCCTCACATATAATGAAACTGTGGTTGGAACATATAATTAAAATATTACCTTCACTCACTTAAAACTATGGCCCTCACATATAATGAAACTATGGTTGGAACATATAATTAAACTTCACTCGTATTAAAACTATGGCCCTCACATATAATGAAACTGTGGTTGGAACATATAATTAAAATATTACCTTCACTCACTTAAAACTATGGCCCTCACATATAATGAAACTATGGTTGGAACATATAATTAAACTACTGCCTTCACTCGTATTAAAACTATGGCCCTCATATATAATGAAACTATGGTCGGGCATATTTAATTAAACTATTGCCTTCACTTGTAATAAAACTATGGCCCTCACATATAATGAAACTATGTTTGGAACATATAATTAAACTATTGCCTTCACTCGTATTAAAACTGTGGCCCCCATATATAATAAAACTATGGTTGGAACATATAATTAAACTATTGCCTTCACTCGTATTAAAACTATGGCCCTCACATATAATGAAACTATGGTTGGAACATATAATTAAACTATTGCCTTCACTCGTATTAAAACTGTGGCCCCCATATATAATAAAACTATGGTTGGAACATATAATTAAACTATTGCCTTCACTCGTATTAAAACTGTGGCCCCCATATATAATAAAACTATGGTTGGAACATATAATTAAACTATTGCCTTCACTTGTATTAAAACTATGGCCCTCACATATAATGAAACTATGGTCGGCACATATATAATTAAAATATTGTCTTCACCTGTATTAAAACTATGGTCCCCATGTATAATGCAATAATGGCTTTCACGTAGTGTAACTATGACACTTGTGTATAGTGCAAATATGGCCCTTGCATATAGAGGACTTATAGTCCTTATGTATAGATCATGCTATTTCCATTGAATGGTGCCTTTCCCACTAGCCACAACAGCTCTTAGTCTGGGATGATACTACCAATAATTTATTTGCAGATTCCAGTGTCACGTGATAATATTGAACGTGTGCGCCATTGTGTTCATCAGTATTCATAATAGAATCGAAATTACACATATCTATAATAAATGTATTTAATTTGCAAAACAATTAATAGTAGTTTTAAGCAAATTAGCTATGTACGAAGTGGCCACGCGCGTCGCGAAGTCGCTAACGTAGTCACGCGTAATATCGAGCGCGCCAGAATCAAGCAAATAGTTTATAGACCAATGGATTGCTTTCTGTCATTTCACGTCAGTTTAATAATTAATTAATTAATTAATACAATACGTCCCTCGTTGTCGAAAGTAATTTATAACTTTATTTCCCGCAAAATAACAAGTTTATTAAATCAACCGATTCGAGAAATACTGTCGTATTACGTCATTAAAAATAAATATTCAATTATAATATCAGGGCATTACAATATAAATTCAATGTGCGAACGAGTCAAATTTGTCATATTTCCCAAATGAAAATTAGACGGTAATTATATAGCAAACATACTAGTAAAATTCAAACTGGTGTACAATTTATATAAGCTAGGGGTTCGTACTATTGCCACGTGATCGGATTGCACCAATGAACGTTGACTAATCATGCGTTTATTCTCTCGTTTATTCTTGATTCAAAAACGGCTCAGTTTATGGTTCTCTAAACCTGCCTCCTTGAAGGAGGTTATTTTCGGAAAGTATAATATAACAGCCTGCTTTGTTAAAACAAATTTACGAAGATTCAACTTTTATGAATTCAAAGAATTTGCACAAAGTAATCGTCTGATCGATTTCGTCAGTGATGTAACATACCAGTCTACCGATGGAGCTGTGACAAGTTGTCATGAGCTGATCATAGTCTGACCAATCAGAGAGACATTCTGGGAAATGAATGGAAAAGGGCGGTGGTCGTCACGCCGCGTCCTGTTTGATATGGGACTCATAGCGACGTATACAACGCGTGTAAAATACATTGTTTATTTTCATGTAATTCGAACACGCGCTACGCGACGACCACCGCCCTTTAAAAGTTTAAAAACATTAATTGGATGTTTATATTAGATTCATGTTTTTAAGGTTGTAAATTCGTTTCTAATGAAAACATTTTTTTACATGATAGCTCGGTTTATCACGGATTCACAAAAGCAGGTAAATTCAATATACATATTCTTGGGTGTATGAGTTCGTAAATACCAGGAATGCGGGAATCTACTGCGCTGTGATTTGCTAGACATTAAATTCATTCGGCGTATATGTATTCGTTACAGTGCTTGCCCGCCATAATATAGACACATATATTAATGCGCCATCACGCGACCACGTATAATTTGTACTACGAGACGACACCCCCCCCCCCCTTCCCGCCTCCTTCCATCATGACATCGACTTACAATTTCTGGTTACTTTTATTTACATTAAACAAATAAAAGATATATCACGTCTCTGAAAAGACAAGTTAAGAACAACCGTGTCAACCGTAAATTCCGGGAGTTGTCTGCCGGGTGCGTTCACTGCCGTCCAGACAACAAGTGCGCCCCCAATCTATGAATAAAGTGTATTATCACAATATTACCGTTGCGGTGGTTTCGCTGAGGTCCCGCGATTTTAGAATTACGACGCCATTACTGGTGGTTAAATGAATAATTTCGCTTTCCACCTTAGTAACATTACAGATGAACAAAATTAAAACTGGAAACACATATTTGTATTCTTACATGATTATTAGATAATAAACGTTGGCGACGTAACCAATACTAAATTTACTACAACTCAAATGTAATAGTTGCTATAGTAACTATACATATATTCCAGTCAATTTCATATATTTGTATTCTCAGAAAAAATACAATATTTATTTTCTCTCAAGTATTCCTATTTCTAAGTTGGCAGTAATGTAAAACAAAGTAGGCTGTTATTGTGAGTTAATTTTTACTTAATGTTAACACCTTTATGCAATTACGGATAGTTATTATCATTTCATTTAACTGTCGTGCCCGGTGAATGGTTTGCTCTGTTCTTTTCTACTCCGTGATCTAGTTCCGGTAATCAAGGACACGCAATTCAATTAGTTACACACTGTATTGTACGCTAATAAAACGTATAAAGTGTACATGTCATCAGAGTGGAACCAACATCTATTCTATTCTATTCTATTCTATTCTATTCTATTCTATTCTATTCTATTCTATTCTATTCTATTATTTGTTTCTATATCCACACTTCGAATGCGAGTAGGAATAATTAATCACACCTTTGCAATACAATATATATAAGGTCTATGGTTTAACACAGTTATAATTTCAGAACAAGTAAAATCTAGTGAAATTACCTAAAAATAATCACTTTTGACTGGGTATGTTAAATCTGATTCGTGGAATAACAATCTACGTACAGCTGTACATGTGGGTTCTATTGTCACCATCTCTCATGTCAACTGCCTCGTGGCGTTGCTGATCGTGCGAGACGACTATGTCCACAGACGACGTGTTGTTACGTAAAATGTTATTCTATACCTGGTTAATTGAGTGGTTCGATCAAAAACGGACATCGAAATGGAATCTTGTTTGTTCACTGACGTCAATGGTGTGCATGTTCATTATTGATTAGATCACGCACCTGGTTTTCGTTATTCTGTTCAATATTTGATATTTCTTATCATCGAGGGTCTATCCCCAGAAAAGAACACCGAGAAACGATTGAAATTCCTACTCTCAGCGGGTCGTCAACGGATCAAATGTCCACACCTTGATTTTGACGGCCGTGCATCTCCTGTGTACACGGGAGTTTGAATTTTTGTCAGTGCATAGGCATTTTAATTTATTTTCCGAAAGATACTATAGTTACCGTCATGACTACACGGTCAGTTATGCTGAATTTGTGCCAGCCCGAGTATGACATTATTCGTCATGTACAGCCAGTCGTGTATAACGCTATATCTCGCATTTTTCAATCAAACCTCTCACTCCGTCTTTTCCATACTCCCTAGTTGACCCATTTTAATTGATATGTGGTCGATAGAACTGACCCCCTGGCTACAATAACACAGTAATGATTCTAGTTTCTACATACTTCTCCAGTTGTGTCCGCTTACCCCGAGGGAGCGGTTTCATTTTACCAGAAGAACTTTTATAATGTTTCCCACTCACAAATTACCCTTTTTGCAAGAGTATCACAAAATAACAAGCAGCTCATATTAATGATCGCCGGTAGAGCTCTTCGAAATCTGGCCTTTTTCTGAGTTGACGCACCAAATCTAATGATAGCATAATCGTGTCCCCAAGTGCTGGAATGAACTCACTGTTAAATGGATTAATTAAGTCTGTTTCCCCAGACTCACATCCAAAATCGGTTGAAAACAACAGAACGAACACGTGGGTTCCACGTTGCTATTGTCACATAATATTTCCAATATATCAACATGGAACTCATCACCCTATATTCGATGAAACTTAACAGTGGTGAATTTTGTTCATAATGAGTTGTCGCAATCCGTACCGTGACATTATCTTATACTCGGATTGATTGATGTAATAATTGTGAAAACGCACAAAAATACAATTTGTTAACGCGTAAGGCACTGAACATGGTTTCGATATTGTCAGGATGCCAATTAACCGTCGGCGGAGGAACACAATGCACGGTACGTTCACAGAAAATCTCACCTGTCATTTTAATGTGTACGTTTCCTTCCTGTTAAAATCAACACAAAACGTCATTGTAGAAGAGTCGGTATTCACGCAGCAGTACCGTAAACGACAACGGAAGAAAAATATTCGTTAAAAAACGACAACGTTGATGCAGACTAATTAAAGTGAAACATTAAAAATCGCTGTCACACACAGTTTTGCCTCTTTCGACATAATGCCGGCGATAATCTTTCTCTTTAGCGAGAACAATAGCAATGATTTTATTACGTTTTTTGTTATTGAGTTCACAAAATACGTGAATGAGAAGTAGTTTTTTTTTATTATTATTAAAATAACAAACTCTAGTGTTCTCTCTCCATGAGTTCACCGGAGGGACGCTCCGGGCTACAAAGGAGAAAAAAGACAATACATATAAGTACTGGTGGGTATGAATTTACATTGCGCATGCGTACATGCAAAAGATTGGGAAATTGACAAGGCTACATTGGATATTAATAAGAGAATCCCTAGACTGGAGAGAATTAAGTAAACTATTAATATTTAACTCGACAATAATACTATATTACAACCCTATAACATATCATTCCTACTTTTTAAACATAACTTTTTCATTATTTTCTTCAACATCAGTTTGAAAATATTATATTATTTTGTTGGATCCCCTGCGGAACAACTTGGGTTGATACGTACGATGATATGTATGAGAGTTGTCCCATCTTGTCGGTGCTTTTCGAAAGTAGTTTTTTTTTTCATCTTGAAAAAAAACATACCTATCAATACGGTTGGCTCAATCCTCTCGCATTTACATCCGATTGGACCCGCATCGTTTTGGTCTCTATGGCAACGAACATGAGAGTGCATGAAGAAGAGAGGCCGGCATTGACAAAAGCCAGCCTTCTGCCTGGGGGCTTGTATAATATACTCACGTGCACCGTTTCTCTTCTGTTACGTTTCAGTACAAGAGAGCGGAGACAGAAGCTTTTATTTACAACAAAGACGCAATGGACATAGGATTGTTTGAACTGGACACGCAATAGCTATCTACAACAGGTAAGACCAGCCTTGGTACAATTCTTTTGACGAGACGCACCGATGAAAACATTCTCCGTAATGTGTTAGTTCCTGGCATTGTTATTGATTGCATAGTACATCTCCCAGGCTAGCCGTGCGTGCGTCTAAGTTTAGCGTACTTCAGCAACAACAAAAACACATTTATCCATTCCGGTTTATTACGTAATTTCTTGGCGATATTTTATCTAATTTTCAAAGGGTACTCACGCCTGCATAAATCAGCTTACTCTGAATATGTTTGTGTGTGTGTTTTTTTTTATTTATCTTCTAACGAGATCGATTTCATAGTTCCATGTTTGGAAATGTTGTTGTAATAATGACTAGTGAGATATGATATGAACATGGTTAAATAAATGATAATCACGCCATATTGATTTCGCCTTATACATAACATATATGTTGTCTGCTGTCTACGACAGACCACCCCAAAGGCACGTGCCGTGGATTACTACAACGTATTTTTTACCGGCTATTAGCTTAACCATGACATGGATAATCTTAGTGACTATTTAATCCCGATCTTCAGATGGAAGCCTTCATCTGGACCATCTTCGTTTATCGGCTCTCCCCGAATTAATTGTCACCTATCTGTTATTATGTGTTATGACTAAATATTCTGTATCGATGGATAAATAATTTAGTGTTTCATATTTGTATTTTCGTTTGTTATATATAAAGCTCCTGTGTCTCAATCTCGGTTATAATATGCAATAAATAACAAAACAAACTGCACGGCACAGATACTTGCTCAGTTACTATAATAACGGTACTTAGCTATGTTCACAACACACTTACTCCAGCTCACAGCTTTTTGCTCTGGAAATCCCAGATCGATTTTTGGTGAAGAATTAAATTGGCAGGTGAGACTTTGCGCGAACAAGTGCCGTGCTTGTTATTAATGTTTTTTGTTATACTATAATTGCTGATCTTTCATATTTCTCTATTATCGAATATTGACAAGCTAGCATAAACATACATTGACGCAATTTGTGTTGTTGTCGTTGTTGGTGGTGTTGTTGTTGTTGTTGTTGGTTGCGGTGATGTTGTCATTGTCATTATTGTAGCTGTTATCATTGTCGTCATCGTTGATTTTGATATTTTGATCTCGTCGTCGTTGTTACTGACGTCAATGATTTTGCTGTTGTTGATCATGATGTTGTTGTTGTTGATCATGGTGTTGTTTTTGTTGATGTTGTTGTTGTTGTTGCTGCTGTTGCTGTTGCTGTTGCTGCATCGCATTGTGCCCACTGTATATCGGATGTTTAACAATTGAAATAACTGCCTTATAACATAATCACGAAATCTTGTCTTTGTGTACATGGTACATGAATAACCGTGGGCCGGTCTACCATGTTAGTGTGAACATGGCATTTCAACTGTGCTTTCCAAACAAAAATATGAAGCACAACTAGGGTTGTAAAACAGTCACATGACCATAGCTCGAATTCCACTACGATAAAAAATGTACAGTATTTTGACTACTGTTTACAGTATAAAGCGAATCTGGGGTTACGAAATGTTAACGGAAATGAACATGTAAAAATAATGGAATAGTTATCAGAAGTTCGTGAATCGTAATGTTGAAAATGACGCAATGACTTCAGTACGCCCCGGGTCATGGCTTCTACACAACCATTGCTCGCATACTTAATGGGAAGGGAAAGCATATATTGCCATGAGATTTTGTAGCACAGCACGTACATTATTGTACTACACAGTGGGAATCCGTATATAAAAGCTGTATTTTTACACATACACATCATCAAACAACCTAAACCGGCTTTTAAGTTAATTATAGCCTTTCGAGGTGTGAAAATTATCCGGATACCTTACATGGAAATACACAATTATAGCCACATGTAGAGTTGGTTTAGTTAAACGGCTACTATTTCTGAATTACCTACCTGACTCGTGTCACTGTTAGTTATTGGTAAGTTACAAGCATAATAATCATATTTACAATATGACATTATTTGATAATAGATTATTATTTACATTTAAATCATATTTAGAAAATTCCGATTTCGAAAAGATTTCAGAACTTGAGAATGTATACTATTTTTTATGTTATTTTCTTACAACTTATTCGTACTGAGCAGAAAATTTGGCCACCGCGTCAATTATAAAAAAAAACTATTATCTCCAATTTGTTTTACACCGATGTCCTTACAAGTTGACACGAAGTTCTACTTATTTACAGTTTGAATGTATTTTCATCGAGCGTATGATGTCACTTTGTCACTCACCTAGTGCTTTTGTCACATTTCAACTTCTATCTTTGATACAGCATATCGATATTAAAACCAATCTAGAGGACGAGTGACCGTCGTCCTTGGGTGCTCAGCTAATGATCAGACGCGCTTCGGTGGATACACGATAGTGTTTTAATGGCCGCGACTTAGTACATTTCCTCGTTTCCATTTACGCTTGACTTTCCCGATATTAAGTTGGATTTTACACTCCATTTACATTGCTTTTCGTTGATCCTTGAATACTGTCACTACGCGACCATAACGCAAACCTATGTGTGTTTACCGATCTCTATCGTACGTGTTATACCTGGACCCAAAGTGACACATCTCTGAAAGTAATTATTCCCGTGCGCTGCCCGTTATTGAAACGCCGCATTTGTATTGGTTTATTGGTACCACTTGCATCCCTGCTATCCGAACAGACTACTGCTTTGGGTTCAATGTACGAACATGTTTATGTGCGACTCAATATTCAATGTTCCCCATATTTGTATAAATAGTTTAAACAACAAACAACTTTATTTGTTTAGGACAGGACATCCTGGTCATTTTCATCTGGAAATTATCTGTGTTATCTACGCGTAACTCATATAAGCTTCTACAACGCGCTAACCACACTGCATATTTCTTTCTTCTCGAGCTACCACTACGCGTGCATTCAATTGTTCGATATCCCATGGTATTGTAATTTAGATAAAAGATTCCGTATTGCCCATTATTGCGATATTACGGAGATGTTCGTTTAAATAATGGCCTCGACTATGGCTCGCCCATTATTGCACGCATCCAACATTCCCGCCCTTGGCCTGTTAGAACGCAATAATGGGCAATACACCGTCCTTTATTCTCTAAATGTCATTTATATAAACTCTACAGAACGCGTTCACTGACATTGGCCTAGACGTCGCGCTCCCTCTACCCCACTCTTCCCCTCCCCATCCCTCCCTTCCATTTCCGTCACTTCCGCCCACTACCGTTATCAACAGTCTCTGACAGAATCGAAAGAGTATTTTATTTTATAAACCGGCATTACCCACCGCGTAATAGAAATGTATAATACACGAAATTACGATATGTGGCCATGTGAGACCATTTCATGAATGAACTCCGCTGATCAACTACGCATGCGCGAGCATCGATGAAACGCACCAACATCTCGGAAAGGAATCATGAATTGGGTTGAATGTAATACAATGTGTGTGTTTTTTCTTTTAATTATTGTATTTTCTGCGACTCATTTTGTAACGTGTATTAACACTTTTTTTTCTGGAATACAAACCGCTGAGTTTTCAAACTCGCAACTACAACATTAGAGTATTATCCCATATAAAGATTACAATTATAGGTAATAGTTCGAATTCAGATAACAAATATAATTTAATCTTAAGTAATCGATGTTGATTAATCATGTATGAAATGACAGAATAATATAGACCACTGTATCACCGCCTAATTTTAAGTGCGTCGAAGTTGAACTGAACCGGAAGATTTAAGCCGTGATTTACTGTATGTACGGGAGTTTGGTTCTGAGTTTATTAGTACTATTGCTGCACACATAGTCGGCGTATGACGTAATTATAACTCGACATAACATGTATCTAAGTTATTTCACGATAACCACCCAACATGGTCTTTGCGATATAACTACTAGTAAGTTTCCTACTATTATAATGTTCAACTATGGCACCTAACATTGTCTCTACGCTATATCCAAGTTTTCAGGTATGTTCAGTTTTTGTGTCGACAAACAACCAACATTGTCTTCGCGATATAACCAGGATTCTCATTACAATAATTTACCACCGCGATCACGAACATTCATTATTGTCTTCCCGATATAACGAAATTTCGCAATAAAATAGTGTACCACCATTACGATTAACATTCAGCCATGTTATATCTCGCAAAACCTGATTACAAAGTGCGGACGCAATGATGGATGTTTCTTATGGAACGTGATTTGTTTCGCGAACATGTGTTCTAAAGTGATGACAACGTTGAACGTTTAACGTAGAACATGATTATATCGTGAAAGTATGTTCTAAAGTGATGACAATATTGAACGTTTATCGTAGAACATAGTTATATCGTCGAGAACGTATGTTCTCAAGTTATGACAATGTTGAACGTTTATCGTAGAACATGATTATATCGTGAACGTATGTTCTCAAGTTATGACAATGTTGAACGTTTATCGTAGAACATAATTATATCGTGAACGTATGTTCTCAAGTTATGACAATGTTGAACGTTGATCGTGGAACATGATTATATCGTGAACGTATGTTCTCAAGTTATGACAATGTTGAACGTTTATCGTAGAACATAGTTATATCGAGAACGTATGTTCTCAAGTATTATGACAATGTTGAACGTTTATCGTAGAACATGATTATATCGTAAACGTATGTTCTCAAGTTATGACAATGTTGAACGTTTATCGTAGAACATAATTATATCGTGAACGTATGTTCTCAAATTATGACAATGTTGAACGTTGATCGTGGAACATGATTATATCGTGAACGTATGTTCTCAAGTTATGACAATGTTGAACGTTTATCGTAGAACATAGTTATATCGTGAACGTATGTTCTCAAGTTATGACAATGTTGAACGTTGATCGTGGAACATGATTATATCTCGAACAAGTGTCCTAAAGTTATGATAATTTTGAACGTTTATCGTGGAACATGATTATATCGTGAACGTATGTTCTAAAGTTATGACAATGTGGAAAGTTTGTCATGGAACATGATTATATCATGGAATTTTGTTATATCTCTCGTCAGAATATGGTTACATGACACATTGTGCGCTGCGATACTAAAATAATGCGTCGTATATCAAATAAAGATCAAGCAGCCCTTGCAGTATAATGTGATTGATATACTCGCAGTATATGTTGATAAACAGCCATGAAGACAGATATTGAACGGCTGGAATAGAATAATTTATTTCTGTGTTGCACGTCCCCGCTAGCATTGTCAAAATACGCTATTAACAATAACAGTTGTATATGCCTTTAAGCGGGGGAGTCGTCACCTGTGCATGCGTCAGATATTTACAAACAAACGTCTACCCATGAGCCTTTGCGTTTTTAGCGTGTGTTGTTATCGTCGCTTGGGACTCAAATCCCGCGCGTGCGCAGGTGACGACCCTCCCGCTTTAATCTTTCGATAAAAATGTTATGTAATACAGTCTGCTCCTCGCCACATAAAATATAGATAACAATTCACAAATGATTTGATCGAAAACTAAAAGCAATAACTGAACTTTTCTGACTAAAATTATTGTAAAATTTATCGAAATCCATTCCTTGTTTAATGTATATGTTTGTTTGGAATCGACAGGTAGATAATACAGCATATCGGAAAGTTCAAAGATCGGTGGGTGGTGAGGCGGTATGAACGAAAAGAATAAGATCAGTTACTGTATATAAAGATGAAAATGGCCTTAAGAAATATCTATTGTGTTCTAGGCAAATGGATTTCCTTTTATGAAATTAAATTGTAGATGCAAATAAGAACGGGGTACACACATTGTCTAATATTGGTTCTTCATTATTACAAGGAATCGGAACCCCAAGAGTTACAGCTACACCCGGCCTCTGCGTACGGCTTGTTAGCTTCTTTCTGCTGTGTTAACGTGTAAACGCCTCAAGAAAACCTCCTTGCTTATTAAAACGTGTTTATTGAAAGGTGTTACTTCCCCGAAGGAGGAATGTTACACTCCGTGTCGTGGAAGAAGAGTCAAATTACCAGCCAGGATAAAAGCTCGTCATCCTTATAATGCATCTTAATTTTATACCTTTATAGAACCAGCGATGTTGTGCAACTCGGTTGTGCGCGAGATTGTCACGTGGTTTCACGTAACTCGGCAAACATTTCGCTACAGTCGAGCGAAAGAAAGTGTCAAAGTTTCAAACAAACAATATTAATAAATATTTCAATAAGAATTTATCCAGGCACCATGAGTACAAACACACATACTCCAACTTGTACTGTGCCTTTTTACTACTACCACGACCACTGACCCTAACTACGAACTTAACCTTCCCCTTAAGACTTTTAACGTAAATACGTTCTTTTCATAAGCACGAAGTACCGACCAGCCACCCCGCCGACACAGAGAAATGGAAAGGTAAAAAAACATAAGCGGAAACAAAAAATATATACTAAGTACACCGAAGGAGACATCATACACCTCCTAGAACACCAACGAAGACATCGTACAATATCTAGTACATCAAAGGAGACATCGTACAATACCTAGTACACCAAATGAGACATCGTAAAACACCTAGTACCCTAAAGGAGACATCATACAATACCTAGTACACCAAAGGAGACATCGTACAATACTTAGTGCACCGAAAGAGACATCGTACTATACCTATACACCAAATGAGACATCGTACAATACCTAGTGCACCAAATGAGACATCTTACAAAACTTAGTACACCAAATGAGACATCGTACAATACCTAGTACACCAAATGAGACATCTAACAATACCTAGTACACTAAAGGAGACATCGTACAATACCTAGTACACCAAATGAGACATCGTACAATACCTAGTGCACCAAATGAGACATCTTACAATACCTAGTACACTAAAGGAGACATCGTACAATACCTAGTACACTAAATGAGACATCGTACAATACCTAGTGCACCAAATGAGACATCTTACAATACCTAGTACACCAAAGGAGACATCGTACAATACCTAGTACACCAAAGGAGACATCGTACAATACCTAGTACACCAAAGGAGACATCGTACAATCCCTAGTACACCAAAGGAGACATCGTACAATACCTAGTACACCAAAGGAGACATCGTACAATACCTAGTACACTAAAGGAGACATCGTACAATACCTAGTACACCAAATGAGACATCGTACAATACCTAGTACACTAAAAGAGACATCGCACAATACCTAGTACACCAAAGGAGACATCATACAATACCTAGTACACCAAAGGAGACATCATACAATACCTAGTACACTAAAGGAGACATCATACAATACCTAGTACACCAAAGGAGACATCTTACAATACCTAGTACACCAAAGGAGACATCGTACAATACCTTGTACACCAAAGGAGACATCGTACAATACCTAGTACACCAAAGGAGACATCTTACAATACCTAGTACACCAAATGAGACATCGTACAATACCTTGTACACCAAAGGAGACATCGTACAATACCTAGTACACCAAAGGAGACATCGTACAATACCTAGTACACCAAAGGAGACATCTTACAATACCTAGTACACCAAATGAGACATCGTACAATACCTTGTACACCAAATGAGACATCATACAATACCTAGTACACCAAATGAGACATCATACAATACCTTGTACACCAAAGGAGACATCGTACAATACCTAGTACACCAAAGGAGACATCTTACAATACCTAGTACACCAAATGAGACATCGTACAATACCTAGTACACCAAAGGAGACATCATACAATACCTAGTACACCAAAGGAGACATCGTACAATACCTAGTACACCAAAGGAGACATCTTACAATACCTAGTACACCAAATGAGACATCGTACAATACCTAGTACACCAAAGGAGACATCATACAATACCTAGTACACCAAATGAGACATCTTACAATACCTAGTACACCAAAGGAGACATCGTACAATACCTAGTACACCAAAGGAGACATCGTACAATACCTAGTACACCAAAGGAGACATCATACAATACCTAGTACACCAAATGAGACATCATACAATACCTAGTACACCAAAGGAGACATTATACAATACCTAGTACAGCAAATGAGACATCTTACAATACCTAGTACACCAAAGGAGGTATCTTACAATACCTAGTACACCAAAGGAGACATCGTACAATACCTAGTACAGCAAATGAGACATCTTACAATACCTAGTACACCAAAGGAGACATTATACAATACCTTGTACACCAAAGGAGACATCGTACAATACCTAGTACACCAAAGGAGACATCTTACAATACCTAGTACACCAAATGAGACATCGTACAATACCTAGTACACCAAAGGAGACATCATACAATACCTAGTACACCAAAGGAGACATCGTACAATACCTAGTACACCAAAGGAGACATCTTACAATACCTAGTACACCAAATGAGACATCGTACAATACCTAGTACACCAAAGGAGACATCATACAATACCTAGTACACCAAATGAGACATCTTACAATACCTAGTACACCAAAGGAGACATCGTACAATACCTAGTACACCAAAGGAGACATCGTACAATACCTAGTACACCAAAGGAGACATCATACAATACCTAGTACACCAAAGGAGACATCGTACAATACCTAGTACACCAAAGGAGACATCGTACAATACCTAGTACAGCAAATGAGACATCTTACAATACCTAGTACACCAAAGGAGGTATCTTACAATACCTAGTACACCAAAGGAGACATCGTACAATACCTAGTACAGCAAATGAGACATCTTACAATACCTAGTACACCAAAGGAGGTATCTTACAATACCTAGTACACCAAAGGAGACATCGTACAATACCTAGTACAGCAAATGAGACATCTTACAATACCTAGTACACCAAAGGAGGTATCTTACAATACCTAGTACACCAAAGGAGACATCGTACAATACCTAGTACAGCAAATGAGACATCTTACAATACCTAGTACACCAAAGGAGACATTATACAATACCTAGTACACCAAAGGAGGTATCTTACAATACCTAGTACACCAAAGGAGACATCGTACAATACCTAGTACACCAAAGGAGACATCGTACAATACCTAGTACACCAAAGGAGGTATCTTACAATACCTAGTACACCAAATGAGACATCTTACAATACCTAGTACACCAAAGGAGACATCGTACAATACCTAGTACACCAAATGAGACATCTTACAATACCTAGTACACCAAATGAGACATCGTACAATACCTAGTACACCAAATGAGACATCTTACAATACCTAGTACACCAAAGGAGACATCGTACAATACCTAGTACACCAAAGGAGACATCTTACAATACCTAGTACACCAAATGAGACATCGTACAATACCTAGTACACCAAATGAGACATCGTACAATACCTAGTACACCAAAGGAGGTATCTTACAATACCTAGTACACCAAATGAGACATCTTACAATACCTAGTACATCAAAGGAGACATCGTACAATACTTAGTGCACCGAAAGAGACATCGTACTATACCTATACACCAAATGAGACATCGTACAATACCTAGTACAGCAAAGGAGACATCGTACAATACCTAGTACACCAAAGGAGACATCATACAATACCTAGTACACCAAAGGAGACATCGTACAATACCTAGTACACCAAAGGAGACATCATACAATACCTAGTACAGCAAATGAGACATCATACAATACCTAGTACACCAAATGAGACATCGTACAAGACCTAGTACCCTGAAGAAGACACCATACAATACCTAGAACACTAAAAGAGGCATCATACAACACCTAGAACATCGGAGGAGACACCATACAATACCTAGAACACCACATTAGTTATCATACAACACCTAGAACACTAAAAGAGAAATCATACAACACCTAGAACATCGGAGGAGACACCATACAATACCTAGAACACCACATGAGTTATTATACAACACCTAGAACACTAAACGAGACGTCATACAATACCCAGTACATCGAAGGAGACATCATACAATACCTAGTACACCGGCGGAGACATCAGCCAATATCTGTAATCTGTGAACGATTGTCATTTCCGTCAAAGTTGTGCCATTTTTTATATAGCTGTCTGAATAGGGTATGAGACTGGTGGTGCATACCACGGAGGTGGCTCTCATTCCCATCTATCGATTCATTCATTCTTGTATATCGACAATAACGATGCTTAATTCGGCAAAGTTTTTAAACTTATATATATAATGTATTATTCGGATGTACATTCTGCGATATAAATGGAATTGTTTTGATGTTAATGGAATATACTTCTCTTCATGCACTAAGTATTTGCTCTACCGCACAAGAATTTAACTCACTCATTCACTTAATGCGCCCGAATTCTGACATTTAATTTCGTGAAGGAACATTGGATGAAACTGATTTATTACTAAGCCTTTGGAATCAAAGGGAGAAATTACTAAATTATTAACTCTTCATTTAAAGAACATATTTGTTTGCAATGAACATAGGCACAGTCATATGTAAATACTGCTATTCTATCTAAGAGTCGCAAGTTTTTTTTTTCAATTTCTCTGGCGTGCTAAGGGACTCTAGTAGCAGTGACATGTAATAAAAGCCAAGACCCTCAAATAGAGTGGAAAAACCTAGCCTGATAATTGAAGAAAATATTAAAGTTGCATTGAAGCGCAGTGAGTTCTGAGTCACGCACCGCCGGAAGACAAGATAACTGTCATTAGACCTTTTTAATCACTGAATCCACGCTTGGTCCGGATAAGGATATTGTAACTCTGACAAGATAATGAAGGCGTACAATTTAGGCATGACACTTGGAATGAGCAGGCAAATTTGAAACTGTTAAACTTCTCCAGGGCACATAAGAACAAAGTGACTGTAATGGTTTATTTGGTGCCAGTGTCAGTTTAAGTATCTTTTAGGTGTCCGTGTACGTCTGATGACTGGATCCTTGCAGCTCACACACACTGCTTTTACTGTTACCATGGTTAAGTTTGCACGTTTTGGCTTAGAATACGCACATATGGTGATTATAAAGATTATTACAATTTAAAGATTTGGAATAAAAAGCTAAATAAGTATAAGATAATCACTGCTAATGGAGAATCTCAATTTGGTGAACATTACCTTGTCACGTGATTTGCTGAAATTTGTTTTTCTTTGGGGAAATTACGAAAATACATATATTTCAAAATCCTTCAAATAGGCTGAGCATTATTATTCGTATTTGGATTTCGACAGTGGTAAATTCTGAGTACAGTTATATGTGATTTTAACAAATATAAAAGGAATGGAAGCCGGTGGACTTCTTGCCGGAAATTACGTAAATCTCCTTGCGTCCGGAGCGGGAACTCGGCGTTTTGTCATATAGATACAGCGAAGCATGGGAACTGGAGAAAATTAAATTTACTTGATCAGTCTAATGTTAGTGTCGCTTGTGATCCATGTCAGGCAGATTATCGACATTAAGGACAGGGCAGCGCCATCCAACCGCGAAATCAAATCAGACTATGGAGATATGATAAGCAAGATGACTGTAAAATCGGCTAGTTGATCGCTAATTGACGTTTGGCAGTTCTCTAACTGCTGCTTCGAGTCAACGCGAAGCTACTTAGAAGATCGTGCCTGATTGGCTATCTAACCATAACATCTAACAGTCAGACCAATCAGAGAGCAGCGTGTATTGTCGATGTTTTTTTGTTTGTTTTTTCTCGACGTATAAAATTCTCCTTTGGAAAATTCATCGTCCTCGTTCCAGACTTGAATTCCTGCAGGCAAATAAAACAATTAGCCATTGTTTTGAACACCTGGTCAGTATACTGTTACTGAGAAGCTGAATATTAAATTTCCCAGAAATGATGGCTAGCTTTAATTTCACTCATTATGCAAACAGTTGACTTCATTATGGTACGTCCTACAGGAACATGTCTTTAGGAAATTCAATTTCAGCTCCACTCCGCCTAACATTACGACTATCTTCCGACAATTCGGTGATATTAATTTACTATTATTCTCTGTTATTTGCATTAAAGTTCCATATATATATTTATATTTCTTTAATTGGGTGAACAGTACGCGAATGAAGGTCGCTTTGGCTTCTGATAAAAGCGGTGTAGAAGTGTAGTGTCCAGCTGGCTTACACCTTATGCTTATTGAGGTTCCATACTCCTTTTTCTAGATCCATTTTCAAAGAGTCAAGTCTTTCTGTTTTAATAAGCCCATTATTACTGATTGAGGTCATTATACTTTTATCCTGTAATGTCCATGTTCCATAATCCCCTTATTCACTGGAAATAATCCTCTTTGTTTCGTCCGAATGAACTAAGTATGTTGCAGCCTGCTCTGTGTTATGAGACAAGTAGTCCTGTTATGTTCTGACGTCACCAGTGTCCCCTTCACAGCCTACGTAACAACAAGCCCCTTTACCACAATGCATGGCGAATCACCACATATTTTTCTTTCACATTAAACCATCAATAATAATAATAATTCATAATAAAATTCATAATATCTAGACATCACTTTTAGTCTGTCTGGAGTATTGATATTAGTTAATAACCGTATTTCTGTTTTTACATAAGGCATTCCATGAAAAATTCTTTCATATTCATGTTTGGCAACATTGCTTATATGTTATGTTTTCCATTGGTATTTTGGTTTGGGTATGACCGAGTTATGACTGCCTATGCTGAAACGAGTTATTTTATTCTTCCAAATTACGCAAGTAGCAAATATGTTTCAAAAGTATACTAACACATTTTATGTGCACTCAGCGAGTGTCTTATTATTATTTGTCACATTTTGTAAGAGATTGAACCAATGTAAATCTGGTTATTTTGCTCTTAAAAGGCAGTGGTCGTCGCGCTGCGTATGTGCGACATATGTTGATAAACATTGCTTTCCCCACAATTCAGTGCGCTCTTCTAATGGAAATCACAAGCATGAGGTTTGACCTGGGCGCGACTTGCACGCCGGTGACTCTTTCGATACCTTCCATTCACCTAAAAAGTACATATTTAAAATTTGGTAACGTTTGGTCAGTTTGTACTCGTTGATCTGCGCAACAGTCAAAGTCGCCATCTTTGTTTATACGATACCCATATATCTCGCGCATGCGTGGCGCGACGACTACCGCCCTTTAAAAGGCGTGTTTCGTTAATGTCATTGTCCGGTAAGTCATTCATACAATACCAGTACGTACAAGCGATGCAGGCCAGCCGTCGACTTTCCATGGCAGCATCAAACAACGAATAGAACGCACTGACTGAGCGCCGGTCTTTGTTCCTGACAACTGACTTCCACTGTCTTTTCATCGACAGTGGTTAAAATGATACCGCCGGTCAGGCGCATTAGCCGCGTGGGTGGGGAGAAAATACCGTAACAGTTCACAGTGACGGTACTCAAAGCAAATTCTCCTGTCATATTTACCATGAATATCAATACTAAAGAGTACACCTGAACATGATATAGGGAAAACTAGACGAGAAACGAAACTGTCAAACGAACCCCGTTGACACAGTGGTGCAAATCTACTGTGGTGTGGGGAGAACCTTTCAAGGCACTGCTCTGATTTCCGCTCAATAAGTATCCGATGTGATCCGACCGCTTTCCAAATGTAGGTTTTGTTATTTTGACAATTCAAAGATTCCTTAATGCTGTAAGGAAAAGTCATAAGTAATAAGATTTTCCTGAATATCTATGAGTAGGGAAAATCGTCAAGTTCAGCTTGTTGTGGCAACTGAAGAGAATTTATAAACACACTGTTCAATTGTTGGTTTGTCCAATGTATTATTCTCTATTACGTTATGTCTCGAGATTCATATAACAAGATTGGCTTATTACATATCTGAATGTGGATTCATAAATGTTCTACAGTATGTCTCCCATTGCAACTGCTATACATCATGATTATCTTGATTCATGAAACTTTTTTTAAATTTGATCGTATGTATACTCGTATACTCCTCCGGAAAATTGTTGATATCTAGATCCTCTGAAACGCTATTTCCTGCATTTGGAAGGGCGAGACAGGCATTTCTCTTCAACACTGTCTTATCGACACAAATACACGAAGGGTTTCAGCTTGATTTTTGAGATCCCCCCGACCCCAGGTACTCGAATAACTTTTTCAAATATTTTTTATTAAAATTAATCCTAGGCCATCTGCATAAAATAGAAGTTTATAATAGAGGTGTTTCCGAGAACTTGAAAACAACTACCTAGTTACGGTGGTTCGTAACGATGTGGATTGGATAACACATAGTCACGGGAACACACGGGAGCACTTGACAGATTCTCTAGTCGGGTATTTATTTTTCTTCGTGCTTTTCCAATATACTAGTAGATCTTTATTTTGTGATTTATTTATTTCAATTTACTGTTCACGCCAGGGCAACACAACCTGCTGCAAGCCCTCGACACGTGCGCTGACCTCTCTGTATACACTAGTATAATAAATATCTAATACATACAGGGACACGCGTGTTACCGTGCGACTTACAAGGCGGAACGGACGAACATGTGACCCCTCGTTACTGTGTTGTGATTGCCGCCGGGTAATTGATTCACATACTGGAAGGCTATACGTGTAAGATGTTTTCTTGGCATTCTTTATACAGATTTTATCTGCGTATTAAAGCGCCTCAGTCACCCAAACGCGTCATGGGTCCCATGCGATATGTACAACGCGTGTAAAAATGCTTGTTGACACGAGATGTGGATGTACCCTCTTAAGGCGGAAAAAAAATTAACGTCGAGAGCTCAGTATTATATGATTACACAGTCATCGTATAATATTCTTACGTATAGGTACACTGGTAACCGCTGCAAAACACGTGCATAAAATAGTGGAGTTTATACTGGATATGCTCGACTAATGAACCACATTAAGAGCTGTGATAAATAAATTATAATAGAATAAGAGATCAGACGTAGTCTATTTTTTTGATAAATTAATTTAAGCTTTGAGTATGTTGACACATATTCCCATGGTTTCGAGTGAAGGTGGATTAAATAAAGCGCCACTGTCGCCGCGTACGTGCGTTTGTATCTCGCATAAATAACTAATGTTTTACGCGTGTTGTGTACATTTCATGGGACCCACACCCGGCGAATACGACGAGGATGACGTCAGTGACGCTGTAAGCACGTATTTTGATAAAGAATTAACAATTATTAGTAAATTGCGTTTAATAAAATACTGGGATTATAAATTTTAAAAGATTCTACAAAAACACTGATTACCGGTAGGCGGAAAATTCTACAATACACACAACATACAATGCGCAACTATACAACAATTGAAAATGTTTTCGTGCGGGAAACCAGTATTATAATACTAGTAGATGGTAGTATGCGCGAATGTTCAGAGGTTTGACCTTAAACTTATTAAGGGTTAAATATCAGTACGTATTAATCTGTTAGGACCTAATTGTTCGCGATTCTTACACTCGACAGGGTTTCCAAGAACAATTTGGCGTTTCGGAATTATTAGAAAAAACAGAAGTGAAAGGTCAAAGCAACTCCCATTTAGTCCAAAATTGTTTTAGGAAGACGGGACCAACTGCTGATGTGTTTTCTTCGTCAATTTAAAACAGCAGTCTGATGAAGTCATAAAGCAAGTCAGTCGTTGTCCAAAAAAAAAACATGGCTAACACGTGCCAGTGCGATAATTGTGACTTAGTTAATATTTTTATTTCTCGAAGAAGTCGTTTTAAAATGTCATGATAGTTTAGGATTTTGTGTTAAGTTTCAAACGACATAAATTAATCCTTTTTTTTTTTTTTTGACAAATCTGCATGTTGAGCAATATGACTAATTTTCGATCACATATGACTCATTTTGAATGAATATTTTAATAGAATATATAGGGATTAAAAAGAAGTGTAACGATGTTTGGGGGTAATTAATGAAATACGATCCAGAAACGATCGGTAATTTGTGACAGCGGGCCTCGATGTATGACAGCTCGGCATGGGAACGCTTCCGGCAGAGACGATGTACCTTGCCCGCAAAAGCCGTCTTCCATTCGTCCGTACAACAAAGGAAGCGGCATTGCCATTATTAGACAGTTTGCTTTAGACTACATATTATTTGCGACTCCTACGAAGTATTTTCAATAAAATGTTTGCTGACAAGTGGCAATCGCTTTTATGTCGCAACTGCGGACAGATTGAATATCGAAGTGAAAAGAGTTTCAATTGGGTCTAATCACCAAATAGCTCTTTCAAATTTCCGTTTATCTAATGACAATGGATTTTTTTGACGTTATGGTCCACATTCCCCTGTTTTATAAATTGTTATTGTTGTGTGTTCTCATTTGTCCACGTACGACACTTATTTGCACGCTAAATGAATGAACCTGGACTGTGCTGACAGACTAGACCTACTCCCGATATAAAATAGGCATGCATACGCAAGGATATTAAGACACGCTTTAAATTTCGGTTAAATTTCTGCAACGTAAACGACTTATATATTTGCTCTATGACTGGCTGACTGAGACCGTATTGCTTTAACTAAACCCTTTGAGCCTTTGGTCAGTTTCTTGTCACCTTTCGCAACAAATTACCTATTAATTTTAACAAATGTAAAAATATAGTATTTGAGTATTTCAAATTTTTACTTCAATATTACATGATCACAGATAAATCACAATCATTCTTATCACTGTACTGAACAACTGAATGAAAGTTTATCCCCTAATTGTGCCTCATTTCAAACAACGGGGTGCTCAAACTGGGTTATTGCTCATCGTAAACTATAAACGCTGTTTTCCGAGTACGAAAAATAGTGCTCGCTCGACGAATAAATGAATCATGCCTATGAGTGTGTGGAATAGTATTGCGCACCAACATGTCAAACGAATATATGTGCTATGAATACAGCCTTATCAGTGTATCACCATACGTTTTGAATTACAAGTACGTACCGAGAATTTAAACGAATCTGGTGCTACGAATACAGCCTTCTCAGTATACGAGCACTAAGTTCCAATTACTAATACGTACCGAGAATTAAGACGAATCTATTTGCTACGAATACAGCCTTCTCAGTATACTAGCACTAAGTTTCAATTACTAGTACGTACCGCGAATTCAGACGAATCTGCGTGCTACGAATACAGCCTTCTCAGTATACTAGCACTAAGTTTCAATTACTAGTACGTACCGAGAATTCAGACGAATCTGCGTGCTACGAATACAGCCTTCTCAAATACTAGCACTAAGTTTAAATTAGTAGTACGTACCGAGAATTAATACGAATCTATGTGCTACGAATACAGCCTTCTCAGTATACTAGCACTAAGTTTCAATTACTAGTACGTACCGAGAATTAAGACGAATCTATGTGCTACGAATACAGCATTCTCAGTATACTAGCACTAAGTTTCAATTACTAGTACGTACCGAGAATTAAGACGAATCTATGTGCTACGAATACAGCCTTCTCAGTATACTAGCACTAAGTTTCAATTACTAGTACGTACCGAGAATTAAGACGAATCTATGTGCTACGAATACAGCCTTCTCAGATACTAGCACTAAGTTTAAATTAGTAGTACGTACCGAGAATTAAGACGAATCTATGTGCTACGAATACAGCCTTCTCAGTATACTAGCACTAAGTTTCAATTACTAGTACGTACCGAGAATTAAGACGAATCTATGTGCTACGAATACAGCCTTCTCAGTATACTAGCACTAAGTTTCAATTACTAGTACGTACCGAGAATTAAGACGAATCTATGTGTTACGAATACAGCCTTCTCAGTATACTAGCACTAAGTTTCAATTACTAGTACGTACCGAGAATTCAGACGAATCTGCGTGCTACGAATACAGCCTTCTCAAATACTAGCACTAAGTTTCAATTAGTAGTACGTACCGAGAATTCAGACGAATCTGTGTGCTACGAATACAGCCTTCTCAATATACCAGCAATAAAATAAAATAAAATAAACTGTCAGACAACTCACCACCGTTTTGGTGTGTTTATGTCATTCGAAATGATATTTGCCCCGGTGCGTCATTAAAATCTTACATAATTAGATTGTAACTATATATTTAAAGGTTCGCCCGGATTCTGTGAATTTCCGAAGTAAAATCGATGTACGAAACACAAAAAGGATGTATTCTAATTCTCCCACCAATCATTACGGTTCCGTTGGTGTTACGTAAACCCTGGTGTGTGTGTGACGTACCCGATGCCAGACAGAATAACAATCACATGCCCCTACTAGATTCGTCTAATCCGTATGCAGTGGAGGTCCGGTCGTCGTGTGCAGAGATCAAAGCTCAATTCAAGCGAATACATTGAATCCAATGCAAGTTGAATATATATAATATATTTGCGTAAATCCAAACACCAATATATATATATATTAATTTAAAAATATTCCAATCAATAAATTAAATGGCCCCACCTGCCGTCGCCTTAGCACTAGTGTCATAGGACATGGACACGAAGTGACAGAGAGCGCCACCTAACGGCGATACTTATGTATTGTCGAGCGCCGACAATTCCATTCCGAATCGCCGGACGTGTGTTGTATCATGGAGCTAAAAAACACAACAACCTATCACAATCAAATATGAAATCAAATACGATTAAGAAAATCTATCGTGTTATATGTCAGATTGTTAAAACTACAGCGTTCTCAGTTTTCTTCCAAATAATATTTTGTGAAACTGGGAGCCCGAGGGTTCCGGTTCGTTGCAATACTGATGTGTTATGGGTAATTGAAAAACACTAAACTCATCTTTAGTCATCAAATAAGTCAAGGTCAATAACGTCATGACACACCATAATAGCGAACTTTGGGTCATGTTTCTTCTTGAATATCCTATACGTTTCCCCAGTTCACTACACTCACTAAATAAAAAATGACTCGATCCTTGAGTGTCTAAATCACGTTTAACGTGTGTGTGTGTGTGTAGTCGGCCTACAAGAGAGACACATATACATATAAAGGGACACTCCTCCCCCATTCCGAGCGCAAAATTAAATGAAAATACTAGTTACAAATTGGCCATGTGATGTACTAACGGTTCCTTGTGGAACATTGTTTTGAAGGATGTTTTTTACTCAGAAGTCCGAAGCCGGAAATGTAGTTTCTTGATAACAGGTCCGTTCTACTTACAAAATAATTATAAAATTGCTGATTTCGGCTTCGGCGCATGCGTCTTATGGAGGCTTAAAATAATCTCAGATCATCTCTCCGGCAGGGTATAAGAAACCCTTCCTGAGCAAATACGCAAGGTGACGACACGAATCAGTTGCCAGGGGAACCGGTTTCAGATTTTCATTTTGCGATTTTGTTGCGACACCTTCTTAAAAGCTTCTGTTGAAATTGTATATCGCTTTCCTGAAAATGAGGTGATAACACGGGCAAGAATATCTCATCCGTCGGGTGATTGGTATCTCCAAGTAGTCCGTTGCTCTCAAAGAACATCCCTTGAGTCCGGGTGGAGAGTTAATCAAATCTGCAAACAAAATCAAATCCACTGTGCGCTTTTTCAGTGAACTGAACGGTGAACAATCTGAGGTATGTGTTAGCGTCTGTTTTATTTTTCCCGCTCTCTAAACGCGACCAGACTTGCATAGTGATATATTGGGAAACACGCGTACGCGCATTTTTTTTTTTTTTTTTTACTAATCGCTCAAAATTGGTTTCGCGATGAATAACGTCGTTGATGTCAGAGGGGGCATCCTCGATGCGTAGCGCATGCCGGGAAACTTTGTACTATATTTCAAACGGAATAAATTTTTAAGTATATGTCATATTATCAGGAATAGAATACAGATAACGAGAGAACTATACAATGGATTGCAACTTTATGGCACCCTGGGGAAATCGGTACCTTGACAACGCTGAAAATATGTATACATAGTGTACACATAGATAGTGTTTTAACGACTCGTGTGTCTCCTCAGCAATTTGTTAATTGAAAAGTTAGATAAATAATGAAAAGTAGGATAATGTGAGAAGACACACACACACAAAAAAAGTTGTGTGTGGTTGATTGGAACAGGGTCCCATGTGGGTTGTCACTGTTCAGTACCCTATATGATACCAGATAACGAATGGGTCGGAATACACCCAGTAATACCGTCCGCTGATTTATTAAGGTGTCCAGTCAAACAATTGCATTGTCTCGGTTGGTAATTTGCGCGTTCCGTTTATAGTTCATATTTATAAATACAATTAAATATATATATATATATATATATATATATATATATATATATATATATATATATATATATATATATATATATATATATATATATATATATATATATATATATATATATATATATATATATATATATATATTGATTACAAGGACAGTAGTCGACGCATCTTCGATCCCACGCATACTTTCGTGATGCGTACGACGATCTAGTATCTTATTTAAGACAGCGACGAATATCCCCCTTCTATATGACGGGGTGAGGGCTTGGTAATAACATGATTTTTTAACTTCAATTACAACGATTTACAATATTCGTTGAAAGAATGTCTGAACGTATATATATATAAACAAGCATGTGTAAAACATGAACTAAACCGTAACAAAATGGAGGGTTATTTGAGGAAATGTTAAAAAATGTTGGATAATATTGATTCACAAAAAGGGATATTATGTTGCTGTGCAATGATGTACTTAAAGGGGTACTTCCAGTTAAGCCTAATCTCACAACAAATTTACTTTCTGGATTAAAATTTCAATGGATAACAAAAGATAGATTAACTTAAAAACAACATAAACAATAGTGTCCCATGATTCTTTGGTGCAATCCCTGGGCTTGGAAGATTGCCCTTTAATGTTGGTGGGAATAAAAAAAATGCAATTTAATAATTTCATCCAGACCCCCCGCCCAGCCACCCCGTAGTACGTATTGCAATTTCTATTCTAAATATCATTGCAACATGTTAAGTTATTCCCGAGTTCATGTTCGTTGTAATTGCGTCCCTTATAACAGTACCACGTGACATGTAGTAAACGCATTCATTTACTATATGTGTAAATTACTACACCTAATGCAAAGTAGATTCGTTTCACTTTCCTTGTTTTAATAAGTGTATTCAAACTGTATTTCAGAAATATTAAAGTATATTCAACAAGCATTCAACTCCCTAAAAATATTCTCATTTAAAAGTCTGTTCACCAAGTATATGTACACTATTGCCATGACAACAATGTGTATATGTCCCAATTACTGAAAGTAAATTATAAGTATTCGTACCATATGAGTGAAGTTAAAATTAAAAACTATATCATTATGCGACAGCGAGAGTAATATGATTAATAATTGCATTTAATGCATTTTAATTGCAGAAACATCCTAATTTTTAGTTCTCAGTCCATCGATTCGAACTGATGACTGTAAAGTGCATTTTGACTAGAACGCGAGTTGACGCGATTTTGCGTGTGACCCGTGGTGCTGCATGTACTTACCATAAAAGATGCTTCTTGAGGGGCAGTCAAAATAAATTGTGCATACGACTCTTAAAAAGCCATGGCATGCTACCTAGACACATTAAATCAATATCAATATCGATTAGTATATTGTTAAAATCAACACTGGTTTGTAAACAGTATCATTATTTCATGTTTTCCGTGGTCAATAAAAGTAAAAGTTATTATTATACATCTGTCACCACAACGCCATAAGTTACAGCGTGTCGTAATTTTGCGGTATTCTACGGAGTATTTTCATCTTACCATAATAGGAAATGCGAATTCCAAATATGGAATGATTACGCGCGGAAGCGTCCACTAATATTTGTTTTTAATATTGACTGATTTGCCTAAAAACTTGGTCGGTAATCGCGTCTCTCCGATGATCCTCAAATTCCATATTTTCTAAATCTCAAGATATGAGATGAGATATTCCAAGCAAATGACAAAGTGGTGTATTGATTGATTGATTGTTTGCAACTTGATCTGAAATCATGATATGAACCGAGCAATCGATCATGTTTGTAATATAATTGTATTGTTTGCGTTATCTGTGGTACTTCAAGTAAAACAACGACAAAACTGATTTTAATGCAATTCAGGGTCGCGTGTGAAGTCAAGTGGCGTATCACTTGCATTTATTAGTTGACGTATTGTTGCAGAAATTTCCCATTAGTAGCCCACAAAGGCTCACTTTTCCCATTGGAAATAATTTCCTTTTTTTAATTTGCTTATCTACGTTTTCCTATTGTGCGCCATTAATAATTGCTTTTGTTGCATTTCTCATTTTCTTTTCCAAACTGCGTGTCTAATTTTGAGAGAGCTAATGTATGTTCCCTCATTAATTTATTAGGATGGAGTGCATTTCTGAAAGGCTGTAAATAAAACACACGATATAGAAGTGTAAACTGGTTGTTTAATTTACAAAATTAATAAGATAAACAATGTCCAAATGTCCCCCTAACGCAGGCCCGTCGGGTTTGCCAGTGATTGTTATTCACCGCTTCTCATCTCCACTACTACCACTCTCTGCGGTCTATGTGCGCCCGAGTGTTTCTTCTTTTGTCAGTGGTATGACGGCGACGATGTGACGTTTACTATTTCGATTGGTGAGTGTACCATTACAACAGTAGCTTCATTTGCCTCCCGGGCCAAAGCTGCCCAGCTGTATACCAATGTCAGGTCATGTCGCATGTATTGATAATACTCCAATAATAACGATTATGGCCGTTAGCTGGGAACGTTGGCACTGCCCCCAAAGCAGCGTGACGAAATCTGAGAAAGAGATCGTGGTTTTGACAACTACTAGTATATTACTTCAGGTTATTTAAGAAAGCATTATTAAAATTTAATAATTATGTTCAGTGCTTTGAGGCTTTATACCAACTTTGTTTCTGTTTCATGTCTTGCGAGGTTATGGTTCAATGTCACTGCGATGTCCCATGGGGTGTTATGGGTAATATATTGCCGTGAATTGTATTTTTACGACTATTACTTTATTTTCGTGTGTCTCATGGTACCACACGAAAAACTTACCAGATGGCGAACTTGCTCGGCCGATGATGTGATATGTTTTTGCAATGAATTCGTTTTTTTCCAATGTATTTGTTATACTCGTTCCATGTCTGCTTGAGGGTTGTCCCAATTCTCTAATACGTTTGGCTCTAGAGACGATGTCGGTAGATTCAATTTCATTAATCGAGTGCGTTGGGTATTTGCAATTATTTAAGATGAGTTTACTGTAAAAATGCACATTACAAAAACGTTTGGAACCAAGTTTGAAGTCAGCGCTATGTTCGGCAACGTTGGGGTATAAAAAAAAACGTGGTGCTGTGGATATGCAGACCGTGACCGTCAATGGAAAACCCTGGAACAGCAACATTGAACTTGATAATTGAGAGTGCATTACACTAACTTCAAGTGGAAGCTTTTGTGATTAGCATATAATTGAATTTAAATTCGCGGTAACCCGTAGGGTAGTCTCAGCGCTAAAATGTAGCTCGGAAAATCACGTACACTGGTGTTACCAAACACGCTAATGGATTGACCATCAGAAAATCGGGGAAATGCTGGATTCTAAACAAAAAATAATGTATAGAGACAATTTTGAAGAGAAAAAACAGGGACAGTTACAAAGAACAAATCTTCGTAAAAAAAAACACATACTAGTACGTGAAAAAAAGCACAACAAATTACGGCAACAATACTGCGAATAAAGTTAAGGTTCAACTATTTGAAATTATGGGAGTTGTTGCTGGGAAAGTATGACCAATGCAATGTTTGTTCGTGGGGTACATTTACATTTTCCTTGAATGTACCTACATTTTCTCCGGTAACATCTTGCATACATTTTTCTCTCTCGCTGTATAGTTTGCAAATTTTCCAGCCATCCCCATAACTTCAAATTGTCTACCCCATAGCTCAAAACTAGGTGAAGGGAAAACAAATTAACAGTAGTTCCACCCGAGTTTCTAATGATTAACCTGCGTGCTTCTCCAAATAAGTTTAAAATCGATTTGAGCCATACATATGACGAGTGACTAATGTTTGTTTTAGTCGGTACCCTTCCAACAGAACCCCTCAGGGCGATGAATAATGCACCACATCGTTATTGTCCGCCCTTGGCATTATTTTGAGTGAAAATAAAAAAAAAATGAAATTATTAATATATTTAGAATTTATTAACATGAGGGTCTTATTGTCATGAAAACAGTAGACTTGATTAATGATTACTCCCTCGCAGATGGTGTGTAAGAAAAATTAGGTAATATTTGCAAACCGAATCCTAGTGTAGTGTTTTTATTTCTCAACAACGATGCAATATTGTTACTTCTTTGTTTGTATGATATGTTTGTAAATGTTGGACAAAATCGACGTCTCTCGGAAAATGATGAATTTACAGTTTTGTGATATGATATATTAAGAAAAGTTAAAGACTTATATTGTAATACCCTTCTCCGATCTCCTTCTGACCTATCTCCTCACCCCAACATCTCAGTCTTCTTGTGACCCCCCGTTCTCACAATCACTCAGCCGTCTCTTCACCCAGTCACCTTACCCCACAACCCCAATCTTCTTCTAACCCATAACACAGATCTAACATCTCATCAGTTTTTTTCTCTCCACACTCACAAGCATTCTGTTTTCGTTTGACCCATCTCCCCTCTTACAACCCCATCGTCGTTGTTTGTACCGTTCTCCTCACTCTCAATCCCCATCACTGCTATTATCATCAATCGTTTCTGCTAATGTGGAAACATGATTTGTTTTCTCGGCGTGGTGTTAAACTGTAGCTCCACATCTGTTATGGCGATGAGTAGGGGCTTGGTTATTATTATGACCAGCCAGCGGGCAGGCATCGGCACCGCAATAATTGATGGTGTACTGCTCTCATCATACCGTCACTGAACAAACACCCCCATGTAATTCATTAATACGTGTCTGTCTGGTTCTCTCCGAAGCCAATTACGCAAGTGTCTGCAAAATAGGCGTTTAACAATAACCACAGAGTTTTGCTATTTAGAAAGTTTTTAGTACAATATCTTGGTTTTGTGCCACTATTCATAAACGCTCAAACTCTCACAAATTGTTTGTCGACGGTCTGCGGTTTGACAGACGGCGCCAATATTCGGCAAATGTGACGTGTGCGTCACTCTATATACAGTAGTTCTGGTATTGGTCACGGTCACTGACCGAGCAGCTCCCTGACAATCATTCATAGAATGTAGAATTTGCGTGAATAAGTACAACTTCAAAAAGTCATTAACATGGAGTATGTTATGTTATAGAAAACACCAACCAGGCGGATTTAACGGATCGTAAATTAACACCAATCATTAAAGGGCGGCAGTCGTCGCGCCGCGTCCTGTTCGATATGGGACTCATAGCGACGTATACAACGCGTGTAAAATACATTGTTTATTTACATGAAATTCGAACACGCGCTGCGCGACGACCACCGCGCTTTAACCTTTAGCGAACAGTCACAGACACCGTTACTTCTCAGTTAGTGTCTTAGTAGCAACCGTCAAGGCGATAGCGCATTGTTATTTCAACAATTTTGCATTCTATTAGGCCTAAAATTAATTATTGAAACAGTTGCTGCATATATCGAATTACCATTTGCATAACACTTGCACGTTCCTGGCAAAAATTATTTCACGTGTTCCGTCTCTAAGTGTGTTCACAATCTCGAACCAATGCATAAAAGTACGTTAAATAAAATGTGTGTATAAGACTAGTATATCATATTCACATATCGTTATATAGATGACAAGACAATTTAAAAATAAAATAATCTAAAATAATTTGCATCGAAACTATTACTTGAATTGACCCGACCACCATCCGCAAGACGCCATTTTGAAAACAAAACGAGAACGATGAAGTGAAGCCTTTGATTTCAATTATTAATTTTGGTTGAGTTCATTTTTAATTCACGGATATTTCAAGAAGTATTTGTTTATAATGTTTGAACGGTTATACATTATCCTATTACTTATTAAGACAAGAATGCTATATAATCTCTCAACGATCCAATATCGCGAGTTTGTTTCACAATTCATCATATAATTTCAATTGCATGTACAATGCACGAAATCTTACTTGCC